>NC_034612.1:17223950-17257173 GCF_900095145.1 Mus pahari | reverse complement strand
ACTCACTCTGTAGACCAGGCTGGCCTCGAACTCAGAAATCCACCTGCTTCTGCCTCCCGAGTGCTGGGATTAAAGGCATGCGCCACCACGCCCGGCTCCAAGGCAACTATTATAAGGACAACATTGAATTTAGGCTGGTTCAAAAGTTCAGTCCACTATCACAAAGATGAGAGCATGGCAACATCCAGGAAGGCATGGTCCAGGAGGAGCTGAGAGTTTTACATCTTTGTCCAAAGGCCTTGAAGAGAAGACTAGCTTCCAGACAGCTAGGACAAGGTTCTTAAAGCCAATGTCCACAGTGACACACTTCTTCCAACAAGGTCACACCTACTCCAACAAGGCCATACCTCCTAATAGTGCCACTCCCTGGGCCAAGTGTATTCAAAGCACCACACAGGCCTTCTGGGATTGCCTATGTCTGATTAATCCTGGGTAGGAAGTGAGACAGTTGGCAGTTATTGGCTAGTCTTGATTGTTCTGGGCTGGTGGTTACAGAAGCCACGAGACTGAATTCTAATATCATGTAGGTTCTTAATGATGTTCATTTATACATCCCAATGTCTCACTTATGTCATCCATGTTATCCTAAATAGTGACTTCTCCTATTGCTATGACAAAAAGTCAGACAAAGCAATTTAAGGAAAGGAGGGTTTCCTCTGGCTCACAGTTCAAGGATAAAACCCATCAGGGTTCTAGGAGCATGAAGGGTCTATTCATGTTGCACCCATAGGTAGGAAGCTGAGAGAGATGGATGCTGGTGCTTAGCTCATGGTCTTCTTTTTATTCAGTCCAGGACTTCAGCCAGTGACACGGTGTCACCCACATTCAAGTGGCTCTTCCTATCTCAGTTAAATATCTCTAGAAACATCCTCACAGACACATTCAGAAGAGTGTCTTCCAGATAATTCTAAATTCACCCCACTCATGATAAATTGGCTCAGACACAGAAGAAGACAATTTCTCAGATGTGGGCAGCCAGTGGATGTCACACAGATGCATGGACAACCAGACAAGCGAACCCAGTCATTTCTGAGCTAAACTAACGTTTTAGTGGCCTTGCTGGCTTATCCTATCAAGATAGCTTACACTAATTTGATCTACTCTGTCATTAACATCTAGGGTTCACTGAGTGATAATTATGTAGCTGCATTGCTTTCTGAAAACAAGGAGTTAATTGCAGACTTCATGAGTACCCTTTGCTTTGAAGAGGCGGGTGTATCTGTATTGTTTTTATTTGTTGTTGGCTCAGTCTTAGTTGGTGACTAAGCTTTTTTCCTTCGGCTTTGGGCATGGTTACATCCTGGCCATGTCTGGATCTCTCAGCTCTAAGGGTATTACAGCCTCTCCGTGCATTGTTCAGTAAACAGCCTCCATCTGCCTTAAGCCCAGATTTACATACCTAAAAATTCAACAATATACATGCATAAGCATTAGCCATTTCACAAAAGCACCTTTCGGGTGCTGTGGAGCTCAGCCACGTTTGGATAACACTGGCTTGGATGGCGCATCTTATTTTAGCAGCATGTTTTTAAGATTTTTTTTTTTGACATCAAAGTAGACTTAAAGGCAATTCTTTATATTCGTTGACTTCTTTATTTATTTATTTTTCAATCAAATCTTCCCACCGCATCAGTAAACACAGCAATCTTCCAACAAGGCCACTTAATTATCAGCTGTGCAGGCTGCAAAGACTCCTTTATGAGCATAGAGCCTGCATCCTTTGTGCAGCCAGCCAGGGTCCTAGAAAAGGCAGCTGCCTGCATGTTCATTGTTATTCAGAGCCAACTCAGAGCAATGGTGGCTTCTGTCCTTCTGAAGGTTTGCCTTTTTAAGTAGGTTACGGTAAGTCTGTAAACTGCTGGCCAGCGATCACCCTTGAGACTCAAGTGATAAGCAGATAAGGGAATTTCTGTGATGGTGGTTATTATGTAGCAATCCTTCTGAGCTGAAACAATCTATCCAGGAAGTAAACTACTCAAAAGTTTCAGGAAGTCCCTGAAACTGAACAAACATATTCGCTAGGCCTCTCCCTTCACAAGCACATATAGGCAGTAAGGACTGCTGAGATTCTTTTAGACTACCTAAGGTGGCTGGGAAAGCTTTAGATCTGCTGAGCCACTTGGAAAGGATACTCTCAACCTATTCAGCTGCCTATGAGATTCTGTGAGCTGTCATCCAGGCTAGGGCTTTATTGATGCAGCTGTCTTTGAGTCATTTTGGCTACCATATGTAACCCCTCACCCATATTCCTGAAAGTAGCTCCAACAAGACACATTGGACTTTGGTGATTTTACTTTCATCTGTTGTCAGTTTCCTATGTGGGGCAAGTGGATGCTTATTCACATACTCCCTCCCCCAGGAAGAGTGTCACACAACAATGAATATCTCCACCGGGGCTTCTTCAACACACTGGCATCAGGCTATGCTGGCTTTTTATCCCATGAATGGAGCCTATGGTCACCAGAGAGATACTATTACTATAATTTGGGTTGAGTGTGTCACCCAAAGGCCCCTTGATTACTATTAGGAGGTGACAAGACTTTAAAAAGTTGGGGTATGGTGAGAGATATTAAGTCCCTGAGGGTGGCTCTCTCTGTATTTTTTCTGGGATGGCATGAGAAAATGTCTATTCGTGAAAGATATTGTATTAACAATAGACCTAAGGAATGTCAGCTCAAGTCCAACTTGATAATTGATGCATTTATTGGAGTGGTTACAAGAACAGTGGTGGTAGGTTTATAGGGTTTATAGGACCAGGGATGAGCCCCAAACTGTGGCATCACCAAGAATTCCCACTCCATCAGGGATGATGGCCTCACAGACACTCTTTAGTTAACCTGCCTTCAACATATCCTAGCGGTTCCCCAGACCACATGTGG
This sequence comes from Mus pahari, assembly GCF_900095145.1. Classification (NCBI taxonomy): domain Eukaryota; kingdom Metazoa; phylum Chordata; class Mammalia; order Rodentia; family Muridae; genus Mus; species Mus pahari. The sequence goes on along the minus strand of NC_034612.1, from coordinate 17,254,294 downwards.
CCCACAGACAAGAGATAATGATGGCTGAATCCCAAGTGTGGAAGATGTGCCTTCTCTTTCCATTTTCTACTTATGAATATTAACAGTCACATCACCATTCCCATTGACCTAACTCTCTTCGTGTTGCTCTTATTATGTTGCCATGACTACAGTGCCAAACATTCTATAGGTTACCATAGCAACCTCTGCCCCAGGATGGTCAATGGTCCTGTAATGCCCATGCCCAGGGGTAATACTTTGACCCAGTAAGCCTCAAAGCTCGTTCTGGGACACACACATGCTAGCCTTGAGTTGTTTCTCCACAGATCCTAAAATAATGGTCTCTCTTGGCCATGGACTTACAACCTCTAAGCTTTATGCCCAAAGAAACTTTTTCTAAATCATTTCTCTCTGGTGTTTATCGTCATGGTGGAAAGCTGGATAACACAGGTACCATGGAGTCAAGACCTAGCAGAGAACTTTGAAGTTGAGGCTCCAGGGTGGAAGGGGAATTGAGTGACTGACTATCCTCATCCCCTGAGCTCCAAACTCCTGAAACCCCCACACACCGGCCACCAAGGGATTCTGTGGTGCTGAGGATAATGGTAGTTCATCTTTTCATTCGTCTTATACTCATTTAAAATGTCTAGGTTGCCACGGAGACTCTCCACCAGCCCAATTCCCAGCACCATGAAGCTATAACGAGGGTAGGCAAGCCAGCGGCAAACAGTTGGCTGCCCATGCAAGTGAAATTGTAAAGTAAACTTTCTTTGGTCCCCTAAGGAGAAGAGATGTCTTCCGTGTATATCTCCAGTTGTTCTAGTTTACTTTCTAGTGATAAAACACAGGAAAAAAAAAAGAGCAAAGAAATGTCAACTTAAGTCCAACTTGGCAAGTTGATGCATTTCTTGGGCTTACTAACAGGAACAGTGGTGATGCGTTTACACGGCAAGCGGTGATCCAACAACAGCTGTGTCACCAAACAGTCCCACTCCATCAGTGATGATGGCCTTCACAGACACTTTCCAGAGAACCTTCTGCCTTTAACATGTGCTAACCTATGACAGCTCACAGTCCATCACTGAGGAATGTTAGGGCAGGAACTCAAGGCAGGAACTAAAATGGAGACCATGAAGGGATGATGCTTACTGACTTCCCCTCATGGCTTATTCAGCCTGATTTCCTATATCGCCCAGGACCATCTGCCCAGGGTGGCACTGCCCACAGTGAGGTGGGGCATAGCGCATCAATCACTAGTCAATAAAATGCCCCCATAGATGTGGCCGTAGGTCAGTCTGATGAGGGTAATCTCTCAACCAAGGTTTCCTCTTCTCAGGTATGTCAAGTTGACAGCCAGGATGAGCCATCCAAACAGTGTTGCTTTCAGAAAGGGGATGTTTATAAATCTTCCTCCGTGTGTTGGAGACATAAACCTAGTCTTCTCAAAGATTAAATCCGTTTCTTTAGCTTTGCTTCTAGAAATGTCTCCTTAGAAGCCTGCTCTGAGCTGGGACCACCCATTTGCAAATGGCATCTGCATCCTTGTCTCTGAGTATGTCTGGCCAACAGGATAACTTGCTACTTATTGCTGTTGTAGAAACATTTAATCCCAATCTGGGGTTTCGACCTCACCTTTAACCATTTAGTTGGTGAATAAACACACACACATACACACACACACACACACACACACACACACACACACACACACAAAACCTTTATATGTATAATAAATCTTAATCTGCACAAGACCTGGACAGGTATCTACCTTCTATGTTATTATGTCTATTTCCCAGCCAATAATCCCATTCTATAATTTCCCATGTTTCCCTTGGGCTGCTCTTAGCTTCAATCTTCCACATGGCCATGCTTTCATGATTCACTTAACTCATAGCTGCTTCCTCCTCTCCTCACATTCTTCTCCCCCTGGTGGTTCTCCTCTAACCCTAAGCCTAGGTACCCTAAACCCCACCTATGTCTCTTCAGCCGCAGCTATTAACTGTTGGCATCTTTATTCACTAATCAGAAATAACTTGGGGGTAAAGTCACACAGTGCCACTTGGATCTATGTGTGGACTCTTTCATCTCTGGGGCAACCAGGTCTTGGGGGGGGCCTCTATTTAGCATTACAATACATAGCAACAGACAAAGCCTCACAATATGGCATCCACCTAGGCCTTTCCAAGTGTTAAGCTACTAGTAAACCTGTCTTGTCCTTCTTCTTCCAAGTAGGCAAACGTTACGATTAAGTATCTTTTCATCAAAGCTCAGTACATGTCTGTAGAACGGCTGAACATATGTGAAATGCCCCTGTCTTTCAGTTTCACCCATCTCAGCCTGTGGAATCTGGCAGCCTAATAATCTATCTAGCATTGCGAGGATTTCGCCATCCCCGGATATCCCAAGGCCGCAGGTCTGTCTTTTAAATGACTCACTGGCTGAATGTGCCTGGGTCATCATTTCAGTGGCACAAACTCTCAGGGACACTTTTAACAGCCACGCAGGTTGGTTTGGTTCAGTCATCATCCTGTGATTCCAGATGGAGTCCCAGGTACAAACACACACCTCTGTGTGGATGTGCTGTTTTGTGGGAATATGTTATTTTTGTAAGTTGACTTTTGCTTTTCTGCTGCACAATAAAGGGCTTGAGCAAAAGATGATGGAAAATTTATTGCTGCTAAATCTAAATATGTTAAAATCAAGTTGGCAAAATTAAAATAATAACACCAAACATTAAATTAATTAAAGCAAAAAAAAAAACCCTCTGAGCCTTACATTGAAGACTAAAATCTGACAGTTATATATCAGTATCTGGGTCCATTCTCATCCCCCACAATGGCATTTATTTCTGATACACTGGGGAATAATGTTGGCCTCCATACTGGACCAAGCTCAGATCCTCATCTTGTTCATGATGGGAACATTGGATATGCAAAAATATACCTCTTCAGAGGCTGGAGAGATGGCTCAGTGGTTAAGAGGACTGGCTAATCTTTCAGAGATCCTGAGTTCAATTCCCAGCAACCACATGGTGGCAACCATCTATTAACACCAGTTCCAGGAGAGCTGATGCCCCTTTCTGGTCTCTTTGGGCATGGCACTCATATATATATATATATATATGTTGTTCGTGCAGCAAGCCCCCACACTCTCTGACTATTTGAAGCAGTTGAATATGCAGGATCTAATAAAAGCTTGAGTCAAAGATACTCAGCCATTTTGGCCAGCTTTGCTTTCTCATGAAACAGCTCATAGATTTCTTTTCCACTAATGTATTGATTCAGTCAAAAATTAATTTGCAAAGAGTATTATTGAACCAAATTATTGTAGCTGGCAATGAACAGCTGTAAATAAGACCAGAATGAGTTACCACAGGTTCTTACCATCTTGTGTGCAAATTAGCATTTTGTTTTTAAAGATTTATTTGTTTATTTTATGTGTATATGTCTATGTTGACCCACATGTATGTTGGGGTCTCGTATTGCGCCCCCTGCAGACATGCTAAGAGTTGCTCCCCGGATCTCCCGGAATACAGAATACAGCGTCCTCAGACCGCCCTGCATCATCGTCATCACCGCCCACTCGTCGCCTGGACCAACCACTGACGTTGTCACCGCCCATTCATTCGGACCTGCCTTCTGGACACAGCTCCGCTCATCGGACTGCGCGCCATTGAGCCATTGAGAGAGATACAGAGAGACAATGGGACACGCGGGAGAGGGTTGGGTTCTCCCGTGTCCAATTAATAAATAATGTTTCTTCCTTGCAGCTCATCCCTATTTTAGGNTGTTTAGCCCTTCAGTACGAACCCAGTCCAAGGTGTTTTCTGCCCATGCAGATACGGCGCCAGTGGAGTGACGCAGAAATACACACATGTATATTATGTATATTTGTGCACCACATACATACAGTGCCTACAGGGGACAGAGGAGAGTGTTGGGTCCTCTGGAACTGGAGTTATAGATGGTTGTGAGATATCATGTGAGTTCTGGAAGCCAAACCCTGGTTTTCTGCAAAAGCAGTCAGTGCTCTTAACCACTGAGCCATCTCTCCATCCCCTGCCATTTTATTATGGGAAGTTAAAGATATAAAAAATAAGCCATATGCCACTGGAATTTATTTGAGTTTTATGTTGCATGAGGCCTCTGGTTCATCTTTGGTCCAATCAAGACACCAATTCACAAATGCAAATGATCCCGGGATCATGGGACACTTTCCAGTCTTAAAATACGGAAACAAAAACAACTTTCCTCAAAAGAAAAACAAAACAAAACAAAACAAAAACAACAAACAAACAAACAAACAAACAAAAACCCTCTCTGGTATGTGTGCACACCTAGAGTGAACCGCACACCAGTTACTGACTGTTTTGTTCTGATTTTGTAAAATGAAGTTGTTTTGGATTGATATAGAATATTAAATGCACAATTTCATCAACACCTTACGTTTTGGGGACTCTCACATAAAATGAGCTTACAGCCTTTAAGTAGCTTAGTATTGTTAACAGCTAACAAAGACCTAGGGGTATAGAGTTTGACTGTGCAAGAGAGGCAGTGGCTTCTGAGGGAAGTTTGACTCCATCACCAGTTAGGGAGGATTCTACTGGAAAAAAAAATGCTCTTTTGGGATTTGTCATTTGTTTGGTGTCTGTCGATGATGAAAAGGATTGACTAACTCATTTGAAAACAGGCATTAAGAAACCCAGTTAAGTGGGATGTGGGTGCATTGGAACAGGATTCCCTGGTTTTGTTGTTGTTGTTGTTTTGGTTTTTGTTTATTTTTTGTAGTTGTTGTTTTTTTTCTTTTTGATTCTTGTCTGAAAGCTTTCAAAGGAAATATAAGCATATAGGATAGAACTTTCCTGCTAGGATCCTGGAGACTCACTGTCCCCTTATATCCTCTCCTGTGCTTGATTCATCTCAGAGTTTCTACATGTGGGTGAACCTTTCTGAAGGATGTCAAAGGCACTCCTGATGCTGTCTTCTAGGGACCCCATTCATTTGTCACAGAGATGCTCAGAGCATCAAAGGTGTCTGTTACATACCCGTGTCTTACACAGGTTAATAGCTGAGGGAGGTCTAAATACATGCACAGCTGTGTAACATTATATTGTGCATATGGGTGTTGAGAAATATAGTTGATCGCACCATCAAATCCAGTTGCCTTGGACACTAGAAAGTTTAGAAAATTTATATAGAAACTGAATGAATCAACAGCCTTTACCCAGCAAACCCCATCGCCAGCATCAGGTCTGTCTCCTAATCTACCTCTGCTTATCTCTGGAGGATCGGCTATTTCTCTATCTTGGTTCCTTATCTAAACTTATCTAAACTCATTCTTCTATACTTTCAGAGCTTGCTCTGTTTGATATATGATACAATCCATCCACCCCACTATTGTGATTATTATTTCCCTGATGTCTCCCACATCTTATAGGCGGGAAGCGTATCTCTTCTATGATCCTATTGCCTGGCATTGACTTCTTGAAAACGTTTGTGGTCAAGTTGGGCCACTGGGGCCGCCTGTTGATAGATTATAGTCAATATCTATAGTTATTTCGCTCTCCCACAGTAAATTCTGTGCACGTGTTCATGAGGATGCATGTCAGAAGTCGGCAGTATCGTCTTCCTTTATCACTCTCCACCTTAGCTCAGAGAACTTGGAGATCATCAGTTTATCTAGACTGGCTGGTCAGCGAGCCCCAAGGAGTCGAATGTCTCGGCTCCTCGGTAGCTCCATTATTGATATGTAGCTCCTCAGCTGGCTTTTGTATGTGTGTCAAGAATTTCAACTCAGGTTTTTAATGCCTACCCAGCAGCACTTATTGACTGAACCATCTCCCCAGCCCTGGTAATTGCTTTAAATTAGGATTGTACGTTAAGTATGAGTTTACATGTTAACTTCACTATACAGAGCAGTATCACAGACTGGCAACAAGATGGGATAAAGGTAAACACATCACTTATTCATGCCACAAGAGTGATCATGGATGCGACTCATTATAAATTTATCTCCAGAGTTAGCATCAAGTCTTATACCCTAGAAAGTCTGTGGTCTTTTGACCTCTTAAAGAATTAAGACAGAGGCTATTCAGTGTAGCTGGGGCATTATTATTATTATTATGGAAAATTTCCTTTTAAATGACTATAGGTTTATAGGATATTACAAAGATGGAATTCAATGACCTTTTGTACTCTTTACTTAATGAATGAAGAGAGTGAGAATGTGATAGGTGGTCCAGGCTGGGCTATGAGACACCCCCCCTTTTAAGAAAAACCAATCTCACAATTTCCAACCTGAAGTTCTAATGCTAATCGACACAGTATCTTTTTTTCTCACCTCGAGCCCTTTCTGTCTAGGCTTGTTCAGATGAAGTGTTACCCTGAGGGCCTCAGCCCGAAGCTGCAAGAGAAGGAAGGACCCCTACAGTAGTCATCTAGACTCTTCAGACTACAGAATTCATGTTTCCGTGTCCTCTGGATTCTCCCACAATGCCTTTCTCAGGACAAGAGGTTGCCTGGTGATGGTTACAGTGATGATAAAGTGACACAGGCAGCAGCAGTAGGAAGAGCGGGCAGAGCGGTGGGAGTTCAGGAATTTGCCTTGTTTCTCTCATTGCTGAGAGAGTTCTGACAAAAGTTAAAAATCTTGAATTCTGCAAAGCAGAGACAGTATTGCTGTTCAAATAATGAGCAAACACATGCACACTTCTTTTTCTGCTGGGGACAATGGCCTGCAGAAGTCAAACAAAGCAGGCTGCCAATCACAGCTTGTTTCTCAAAATAGACTTTGTTTTCAGCTCTAGTCCAAAATAGATTCCCGCTTGCCAGCACTTCGCCGTAAGTAAAGGAACCCATTTTCAGCAGAGTCTGCCTCTCTCCCAAGTCATGGAGGAGAAAAGAATGTTCTACTTAAAAACAGCAGTCTCTTCCTCTATTTTTTGGTCTTATTTCTGCCCTGCATCATTTGTGTTCCCAGGCAAACTCCCTCCCTGTGATTTTGCTGGGCACAAGTCTACGGTACTCAAGTGGGAAGTGAACAGCTCCCGTAGGACTGGATTCTGAGGCATCCAGAATCCACGAAATGGGCTGGAAGTGAGAGGAAAGATGGAGAGAGGGAGGAGAAGGGAAGAGAAAGGAGGAAGTGAGGGAAAGGGATGAGGGATGAGAAGTTAGGCAGTTGGTTAGTTAGCGGATGACCCTGCTAAATAGCAACACAGTCCAGCATGTGAGGCAGTGAGAGTTTGTTAGAGCTTGTTAGGTCTCCAAGCAGGGCAAACCCAGGAGAAATACCCATGGCCAAGGGCAGACACAAGCCAAGGTGAGATGTGACTCCAAGAGACGACACACCACCCACCTTCAAAAGGCAAAGTAAGACAAGTTAAAAAAAAAAAAAAACTTTATAGATTCCTAGGTCTGTTGAAAGCAGTTTCTGTGTGGTCTGTGGGTCTTTTCCAGTCTTGTTTTCTGATATCAAAGGTTCAGAGGGTGCATATTATTTACTGTATTTAATATGGAAAGGCAAGAAACCTCTGAGCACATGAGTGCGGTGCCCATAGAGGCCAGCAGAGGGCATCAGATTCCCCTGGAGCTGAAGTTACAGGTGGTTGTGTGCTGCCAGTTGGGTTCTGGGAATTGAATTCTAGTCTTCCGGAAGAGCATCAAGTGCTCTTAACCACTGAGCCATCTCTCCAGCTACTTTTCTGCTGATGGGATAACATTACAAGCCAAGAGCTGCTTAAGGGAGAAGATGTTTATTTCAGCTCGCACTTTCAGAAGGCCAGAGCACATCATGGTTGCTAAGGCACGGTGGTAGGAGCTGGGAGACGGGTTGGTCACATTGTGACCACACCCAGGAAGCAGAAAGAACAGGGAGTGGGACTGGGCTATAAAGCCACAGGATCTGCTCCCATTCCTCCACTTCCTCCAGCAAGGCTCCAATGCCTTAAGGGTTCACAACTTCCGCAAACAACACCATCAGCTGAGGATCAAAGGTTCAAACCCACAAGCCTGTGGGGGACATTTCTCATTCAGAACACAAGTGCTGCCCCAGATGAGGCAGAGGATCCAGTGACCGTGTCATCGGTGGTGACTCAGGTGCTGACCTGTCTCTGGATAGCTTGTGGGTCTCACCTGTGGATGCCAACCCAAGGCTGCAGGCACCTAGTCACCACATGCCTGTTGACTGATGTTTTGGTTTATTGTGGGATCAGTTAGAAGATGTGCATCTAGAAAGATCTGTGAGACCCTTCCCTAGCTTATAGCTTAGCTATAAAGAGGTCTGAGGAAAAGTGGTACTGATGTTGACAGTCTCCACCCTGGTAAGTGCATCTACTTGTTATCCCAGCCGCCATCCTTCACGGACATCAGAACACAGCTTCCTGGCCTTTCAATATGCACTGAAGACCAGCATCTCTCCAGAAATCCTCCAGCTCTTCAGCACAACATTGGGACTTCCAAGGCATCTAGTCTTATGGATGGAGCAGCCACTGTGTTTTTCTAGTGTTCCTTTCTAGTGTGCAGACTGCTGTTGGGCTGCATAGCCTGTGTCATGTAGCTAATCTAACAAATCCCCTATGTAATATATATGCCTCCTATTGCTTCTCCTCTAGAGAACCTGACTCATCCAGTCAGTGTGAAGCAGGCACAAGGACACTCAAAATCAAAACAGCAGTGACTCCAGCCCAAAGCTTCCAGCCAGCATCTTCTCTGCATCTCATTGGCTCGTTCCCAACCTTCACCTGTACCGACCGAGGTTACCTCCGTGCCTGGGGACCAGCAGGTTTTGAGTGTGTATGTGTGATGCACTTGAGGTTTGAATTTACCTGCATGAACTATGGGTTTGGTCTTCAAACAGTTGTATTAAATTGCTTTTTCTCTCTCTCGAGCTATGCCTTTTTAATGGAGACTCCTGCTTAATTCAATAGCTAAGTGGTTTTAAAGCCAAAAGCCAATGTGTATACAGTGAGCTTGCTGCTAAATTAATTTCCAAGTAGTTATTTAGTCCTGATCCTTCAGCCTCGCCAATCCCCACAAACATTCTGAGCAGGGCCCTTTTTCTTTTCCTTCCCCTCCCCTTTCCTATCTTCCCCTTCTTCCCTTTCATCTTCCATCTTGGAGACAGGTTCTCTCTTTTTAGCCTAAGCTAGCATGGCTCTTGCCATGTAGCTGGAGCAACCTTGAATTCCAGTGAATCCTCTTGAATTGAGATTGCAGGTGAGAGCTATCGCCCACACAGAACCCTTCTCTATTATGTTCCACAGTCCCTGCAGCCAATAGCATGATCCATGCACCTTAAAATCCACACAGAATTGCTCTGGCATATAGTTAAGAGTCCATTAAAACATGTGATTGTTACTATTAATGGTCACTTCTTTATTATTTCAATCGACAAGTACATCTTACATGTTTGTCTACTCTGTAAGCAAAGTGGGTAGAGATCAATTTGTCCATGTTCAGCCCTTTTTAGCCCACAGTGTCATGAGAGGTGACAGCTTAGGCAGGCACCTTCTTCTGAACTTTCTTCTTGGCTCTCATGCACAACCTGAATATCAGGAATATCCACTTATTAAAATGTCTAGGCTTTTAAAAACATTTCTATGTGTATGGATATTTTGCCTGCATGTGTGTCTGTGCACCATATCTGTCCAGTGCCAGGAGAGGTCAGAAGAGGGTGTTAGATTCCCTGGAATTACAAGTGGTTGTCACCATGTGGGGAGTCACCATGTGGGGACCAGGAACTGAACCCGGGTCCTCTGGAAGATCACCCAGGGTGCACTTAACTCCTGACACATTTCTCCAGACCCATTTAGTGGTTTTAATTGATGAGTCATGTGACAGTTCGTTCAGCCTCATCTTTTTTTTTTTTTTTTTTTTTTGGTCTCTGGTTGGACATGAGGCAGTCAGTCAGCCACAAAACTAATTCACCCAAACTGTGGGTTGAGTGCCACAGTATGCTGCCATCTGGTGGTCAGTACCTTCAAGCATGAGCTGGGCCTGCCAGCGCTCAAGCATGAGCTGGGCCTGCCAGTGCTCAACGTTGAGAATTCCATTATTGGGAATGTCAGTTACAGTATGAATATCTAATGGTATGAACATCAGAAATGGTAGGAGTAATTACAAAGGCTCTCTACGCCACCTGTTGAGCACATTAACCCCCTGTACAAAAACTTTGTATCACAGTGACCCAGGCTCTGCATTGAAAGCAAGGAAGAAGTGATTCACATTGTTACCTGAGATGCAGAAATCTCCACTCCTGGAGTGAGTCCCGAAACCACCAGGTCTTCATCTTATCCCAACAGCTCCAGCTACAGACTGCAGTGACCCCACCTTCAAACGCGCTAACAAACGCCCTTCTGTTTTCTTTCCTTTTCCCATCTAGTCTCCTCGCCCACTCTCTTCCTCCCTCTCACCCTGGCCATCTCCTCCTGTGCCGGTACATATGGTCTCTCTACATTTGAGTCATCATCCAGACATGGCCTGACAGATGCTGGAAGCTCCCATCTACCAGAAAAAAAAAATAAGTCTCTCAATCAGAAAGTTTTAACAGTCAGAGAAAAATCTATTCAAGGACCTACATCTCGTGAGCACAATCTCCACTCTCATCCTCATCTTCCATCTCCCATCCTCCTCTTCCCATCCTCTCATCTTCCTATCACCCTCCTCCTCCCATCTTCCTCTTCTTCTCATCCTCCTCCATCTTCCATCCCCCTTCATCTTCCCTCCCCTCCCCTCCATCCTCCTCCATCTCCCATACTCCTCCATCTCTCATCCACCTCCAACTCTCATCCTCTTCCATCTCCCATTACCCCCCATTCTCTTCCATCTTCCATCCCCCTCCATCTCTCCTCCCCCTCCATCCTCCTCCATCTCCCATCCTCTTCCATTTCCTATCCTCCTCTTCCCATCCTTCTGCTCCATTGATGGGTTCTAAGCCAGATACAAGAGAGCCTAGGATATACCTGTGTAGACAGTCTGAACCTCAGCCCAGGAGTGAGATGTTTCTGAACCCCTCTTACAGGATGGAGATCATGTCTCCTCTCAGTCTGTGTTCAGGAGGAAGAATGCTGGATGATCTCCATTTAAACATGAAAAGGTAAACTTTGACATCCTCATGATGCCTTCTTTTCTCCAGAATCTTCTACACTCTGGGGCTTCAGTGGCTGCTCGGGCAGGTCACCCCACACTCAATAGCTGTCCTAGACAACTGTGGCTGGCTGCCAACATGGAACATTATAGGCTGAGTCTACTGAGTGAGTGAAGGGCAGTTTGTATTGGGATTCTTGGCGCTGGGAGGTTAATGTCAGAGTACCAGGGTCTTTGAGTTCATGTGAGGGTCCTTCATGGCTTACTGTCTTCACAAGAGGGTAGTGGGTGGTAGGGAGAGGGACGGAAAGGTGGGGGAGAAGAAGAGGAAGGGGACGACAAGAAGGGGTTCTCTTCTTCTAAGCTCTGTTGCATGATGGCCCCACCATGAAGCCCTCCCTTATCTTAAACCCAGGTTACCTCCAAAAGACCCTGTCTCCCCACATACCATCACATGTCCCGTTAAGAAAAGCACAGTCCAGTCTAATCTGGTTTATTTGTTCTTAGTTCTTGGAACTGGAAACATAAAGTCAAGGCACCATCAGGGCCCTGCTATTGTGGGACTTCAGGAGAGAGCCCCCGTTCCTGCCTCCTATTCTTTCTGCTGTCTCTGATTTCCATGGCTTGTGGCAACATCCTTCTCCACCTCAATCATCATGTGACTCTCTCCCTTGCGACTGTGTCTCGGCCTTTTCCTTTCGTCACAGGGACAGTGCTCTACCATCCTTACCTTAATCCAGTATGAGCTCTTGTTGTTAACGCATTATCTCGTCTAAGGTTCCCGGTGACTGGGGGTTAATTTGACCTCAGTGCCACTGACTGATCACCCAGGGCAGAGGCTGCACAGGTGTCCCCAAGAAAGGAGGACTGTGGGTTTCCGGTTCGGCAGCCTCGAAACAAAAGAGACCAAAGGAGCATTTATGAAATACCCTTAAAGTAATTTAATTCAAAGTAATTTAAATTTCCTGGAAATTATCCATCCATTTCTCTAGACCCCTCCTGAGTCAATTTCTAGTTTTAGTGGCATAGGCTTTAAAAACAACGACTTTCCAATTAATGCCATCCCCATGGAGAAATTATCTCTCCCTTTTTTTTTATTTGCTTCTTATCAATTCCTTTGGCACATCAGCAATCACCCCTCTTCCTCCTTCCTTCCTTCCTTCCTTCCTTCCTTCCTTCCTTCCTTCCTTCCTTCCTTCCTCTTTCTACCATTTCCTTCTTCTCTTCATAGCCTCCATTTCTTCTTTCCTTTGTTTGAGTGGACGCTGGACAGCTCCCTTTAGAGTCTTATACACAGCAACTCCCTTCATGTTGCAAGTTTTATCCACTTGGAAGCCAAGCATGGAAATTAATTTTTTTTCCTGCTTGTTGAAATCATATTTAAGGTGCCCATGCAGGTAGAAAACAAATGTCATTTAAATGAATAACCAATCACATCATAAGCAAGAGCCTTTGGAATTTGTTCAATCAACTCTAAATTCCAGGAGCCTTGATGTGTAAAATCCTTTCTCCATATTCTTCCATATCTTTTTTTTTTTTAGATGTAAAATTGTAGTGAGGGTTTTTTTTTTTTGGTGGGGGGGGGCTGACATCTCTCTTGCCCTCATCAACCTAGTTACTTTAACGTTAGTTACCGATGGAAATTTTTATTCAAGAACGTTTTTTTTTTTCTTCCTTCCCTCCCCTGTGTCAGGACCTGTACTCAGCTAATGAGACCATTCTTTGTTGTCTCTTAAGGATCTTTTGCTTTGCAGGACTTCATGGAGGACCCCAGATGTTTTCCCTCCAGAACAGATTAAAACACTGGATGCCTGCCCTCTGCCAGTGGTTAGGCTAATGCTCATGTGGATATGAAGCTCAACTTTAATTGTATTGGAGAAATAGATGCAGGGAGACACACAGATCAAACAACGAGGTGAGGAGTGGATGCACTGTGATTGAGGTGTCATGGAAACCCGAGAGGAGGCTGTCCTCACCAGGGATCAGTCAAGGACTCTGTAGAGAAAACTTAATTCACAGAGTCAGGGTATGGGAAAGGAGGCCATCTGGGGCTGGGCATGGCCTGGGGATGCCAGGGAGGGGACAGAAGGAGCCACTAACAACACTCTGTTGAGAGTTGAACAGATTCTGATCACGGTGAGCTCTGTGTCTGGCTCCAGTTCGGCTTCTGGAGTCCAAGGTGTGCTCAAAGATGACCTTTGGGAGGGGTCGAGAAGTGGCCACATGTGGTTTCTCTGTAATTGCTTCTAGTCTTCCGGTAAATCTGTCATCATTCCCAAACTGGACACACGTGGCATGCAGCCAGGACCGAAGAAAGTTTTTATCCTGCTTAGAGGATTATGATCGTCCTCTAAAGATGTGCCATAGTTTTTATTTTTATTTTTTAATTAAAAATTTTTATTGTATAGGTTACAGAAGACCCCTACTACCAGGCAAGTCTATGAGTCCATAAAGGGCTTTATACATAATCCTTCATCCTAACCAAGAGGTTGCTCTCGTTCTCATCATTCATTTCCTTCCTCTAGAATTCATCTGTGTTCTCCCACTGATTTCTTTTAATTCATTTTTTTGAACAATTCTTTTAATCTTATTTAATGCAGGCAGCATAGCTCCTGGAGCTAGAATTACAGACAGATGTGAGCCACCAAGAGGGTGCTGGGAATCGAACTTGACTCCTCTGCAATACCAGCCAGTGCTCTAACCACCGAGGCCTCTCTCCAGTCCTCCCTTGTTTTAAAGAGTGTTCCTCACATTAAATTCTAGAGCCCATCCTCATTTTTTAAAAAAACCCACTGTTGCTTTGAGTGATATGAGGGTGTGGCTCTTTGTATGCAAGTAGCATGGTATTTTTCTTTGAATAACTTAAGAAATGTCAAACTTAGTGCATCTAATAAAGTTGTTTATTTTATACTTGTTTTTTTAAAGAAGGGGCTGGAGTAGTCAACTGATTGAGTTAATCCAGTCATAACCACCAAGGTGGGTTGAGGCCCAGGTTGGAAGCAGCCAGACTAGCAGGGTTATTGGGGGAAGTTCCCTTGGAGGGCTGATCCTGGAGCCTGTCTCCATGGAGACACTAGAAGAGTGGATATGATGCTCTTAGGGCAGTGGGGACAATAACAGAGTGTGTGGAGACAGCAGGTCATGGTACTGACCCTAAATGTGGGTCAGTTGGCCATTTTGGCTCACTGAAGTGGAAATTATAATGATTAAAGAATGGTGAATCCCACATTGTTTGAGAATAATCTAAACTTTCTGGATATGCTAAAATAGCTTTGTTATTGAGTTTAGAACCCAGAAAGTTTAACAGTTTAAAAGAGTTATTGCTAAATAAAGCCAGGTCTGTTCCTTAATATTATTTATGGTAAGCACCATAATTATCAAACTATATTTTCTATGTATATTTATGATGGCTTATCCTCTCAGGCAAGTGAACAGCCTCGAGGTTCCTGTGGTGAGAAATTAATTTTGGACTTGTAATTTTAAGTCTAGGAGTTTAAGAGAGTTTATGTAAGTACCAACAAGAGTGGGGAGCTCAGCAGAAGTCAAGGGCTCTCGGAAGTTTCTCTTGTGAGATTTATTAGGACCCCTTAAGTGTTTGAGAGCGCTTCCCATGTTAATGAGGTCTATCCGCTGCTTTAAAAGGAGCCAGATATGTTGAATTTATGAACATATTTTGAAATATTTAAAGGGATGTAATTCACTAACTCATTAAAACTCCCTCTTGAAAATGACACTAAAGGCGGAGATATATGAATGAAGCCGTAGGAGTTTCCCATCAAGCAAGAAAGCTCTTGGTAAGAGCAGACCCTTCCTCTATGTTTGTCTTAATAAGTCCAAATATTAAACAGAAAATTCAAAACAAGGAACGTGGGATCCCTTTTTATTCCTTGCTTGGATGACATCTGAAGGGGTAGAGCCTCAGGAAGGGCAGTGGTTTGACCTGCCATGGCTGGGAGAGTGCCTATCAGGTTGCTTAGGCAACCGCATCATTGGGAGCCAAGGAGAGATGGTAGGGATATGAGTTGGAAGCAGACTGGGGAACTTTTAGGACACGGTTCTGAGTGTGAAGAGAGGAAATGAGGTATAGTTTCTCAGTGTTAATATGTGACTTAATCAGACAACTTAATTACATTTAATCTCTGCAACACAGTCATCCGTCACTCATCCCTTTCGTCTTTTTTTTGTTTTAGCAGGAGAGGGCTCTACCTTGTTGGGAAGGCACTTTTGCTGGGGACCAGGGTGGTGCAATGGGAATTAGGAGAAGGAAAAATATTACCACAAACAGCTGGTGTATGGGGAGGGGGTGGGACCCGGGAGGGGAAGTCTAACCATGATAATGTCAAGAAGAAAGGGGTGCTGTTATCCAAGCCCTTTGGTATCTTCACTGAACAAAAGGAACAGACAGACATACAAGTTACAAACGGATACGCACCTCTAACTTGCTCCATCCGTACAGCTTTCCTTCTAACTCTCCTACTGCGTAGAATACTCAGGGGGACAAGCCCTCAGAGTTGCCCACCTCTAAAGAAGACTGGCCATCATTCACAGGAAGATGGATGTAGCTGGAGATAAGTATGTTAAACAAATTACGTCTTTTTCAAAAATACACGTATGCTTGTTTTTGTTATTTGTGGTTAGATTATATAGAGAGACATAAAATTATATGTGTACATGTGACATGAAAGTAGATACAAAACAGTCTAGGGTGACCAAGAGGACGAATGGGAACATGGAAAGAGGAAACAATGGCAGTGTACAGCCTTGGGGCACAAATACTCAAAGTATGTTACATAGTTATTGGGGTACCTTATGTAATGTAGTAACCCATGCAATAAAAAATAGAGTTTTGTAAAGAAAATATCTGATGTCTGTATGGGTATAACACCTGTCAATATTACATTCGATGGCTTACTGCTTAGGCAGGGAACAGGAAATGGAACATCCAGAAGGCACAAAGGATTCTGGGAGAGTTCCAAGCAGGAGAGTCACCTGGAGAGATGTGACAAGAGACAGACACATGATACCTGAGCACAGGTAACCAGACAAGTGTCAGAATGCAGACTAGAATAAAAAAAAATTTTTTTTAATTGTGAGCTAGTTAGAGAAGAGCCTAGCTATACAGCCATGGTAGTTGTAAATTTATTTTGAGTTTGAGTCTTATTTGGGGAGGATGGTGGTAGGAGGGGGAACTCTCGAACTTCTACAGAGTTGAACAATGAAAACCAATTTAAAAGGAGGAGAACTAGACTCTAGGCAGGGGAGAATCTTTATGGGACACACTCTTCAGTCTGTTTTATCCTCAGCATCCGAGCCCACTGAGCAGTATCGAAGACCATTGGAGAGGGGTGGGGCAGGGAGTTTTCACTTTCAGTCCCAGCTCTACAAACCAGATGGAGTCTGCTACACCAACGATGTCACTTTCTTTCTGGCTAATGATTAGAGCGTGGAGATCTAAAGCTGGTCAGAGGGCAGTGCTACTCTCTCATTAATGGATGCATTTGTCGTTAACTCCCAGCCTTCCACACTGGGTTGGGTGATGCCACTCAGGAATGTTCGTACTTCGTAGGCCAGGGTCTTTTGGACTGCCTTTCGCTTTGATATTCTGATGGTTTTAACTTCTTCAGGGTAGGTTACAACTTAGCGCATGGATAACCAAACACCCTTCTGCTTCCAAACGGAGACAGAAGGCTGTCCCCAAAGATAGATGGGAGCCCAAGATAGAGAAAGGGAGCCTGGGAACTGTTAAATGGGAGAAGGCACGGCAAGCTCGGTTCTTTGATCTGAGGTATGAAATAAGAACCAGTCAGCAAACACCACTGGTTTTGTGTGTTTGTTGTTGCAGTTTTCTTTCTAGGCTGTGTGCTGTTTCCTCTCTTCTTGGCTGTAAGGTTGTGATGATATATTGCTTAAGAGTGTGTGGGGGAGGAAAGCAAGGGATCCTCCAGTCCCCTCCCCTGCTTTACATACTGTCTCCATTGCCCATCGATGCAACATATTACATACTCTATTATAATTCCCATACTCATACAAGCTTATCCAAGCACAATAATTTGGAAGCTACTTTGGTCTGTCAAATGGCAGAAGTAAGAAGTGAACCCAGGCCAGGCAGTGGTGGCGCACGCCTTTAATCCCAGCACTCGGGAGGCAGAGACAGGTGGATTTCTGAGTTCGAGACCATCCTGGTCTACAAAGTGAGTTCCTGGAAAGCCAGAGCTATACAGAGAAACCCTATGTTGAAAAACCACAAAACAACAACAACAACAGCAGCAACAACAACAAACAACAAAAACAAAAACAAAAAAACCAAAACCAAAACCAACCAATCAACCAACCAACCAACCAAACAAACAACCCCCCCAACCCAAGAACCAGGGGGTTGGTTTCATGCTCCTGCCCAGACACCATTCCACCCATTGATCTTAGTTTTCTTCATGAGTTTACAGAAGCTCCAAATACAGGGAGATCTCAGCCCACCACCCTTCGGCTGTCAATCACCCTCAGGCGCACCTCCATCATTCTGTGACAACGGTCTGACCCGAAACCTATGAGGAGAACTTTGCTGTTTCCTGTTAATCGGATGCTGTTCCTTTCGACAGACAGGACACAGAGGTGGTACAGGGGAGAGGTGCTGACTCCTGGGACCAAATTGGTATCAGGAGGGAAGGGTTGGGAACAGTAGGTGTGGGGGATCCTCTGAGGACCCTCTGCTGGGGTTGGAGACCTGTCTTAAAGACCAGAGTCCAAATAAAAGCCGCCTTGGATTGTTTAAACCAACTTAAACCTCCCTGTGCTTCCAACCTTCTGTCCAGCCACTTAGAGGGCAAGTCTGCAGCCATGACACCCAGCCCAGAACGTGCCTGCCTCACAGAGAGGTCATACCTGCCCCAGAAAATATGCTGGGAGTAGCAATGGTGCACAGAGCTGGGAAGTTTCTTTTGCCCTCCCCTTCCCAGGACTGGGGCCTTGGGATGAAAATATTTCTGCCGCAGTCTCTGCAATTCATTAAAGTCGGTTCGTCATCAAAAGGGCAACTTCCTCACAAAATGAACCTACTCAGCGATTGCTCCTTCTGGGAGTTTGCTTTTGTTCCACAGAGTCACTTTATCCGGAACTTCAATTTTTGGATCACATCTGTCGCTGAGGTATTTATGGTTATTTTACTGTTTGTTTCCTCTTCGAGGAAGGACCCCGAGAGAGGGTCACCTCCCAACCTCTATGCTGCTCTGTGTGTGACCTTTGGCGTCCACTCTCGCAAGGGAGTACACAGGATCCATAATTACAGTTACCCTGCTGAATGATGAGACCTTTACAACAGGATCTAGAAAGGACCTTCAGGGCAAAGCCCCCTTCATCACCACCTTCAAAGCAACCTTCCTCTACCCTGTACCAGCATCCATCATATCCCTGAGGAGAGATTTGGGAGAGGCCACACAGACTGGTGGGATTCGGGAGAGGCCACACAGACTGCCCTCCCAAATATATAGCTGTGAGCAGTAGGCTGGCCTTACTTGCCCAGAGCTGGCTGTTCCATGTTCTCAGGCTGACCACTGGCCTTTTCCTCTGGACTCTCTAGAACCTTCTTGTCACTACAGATCATGCCCAGAGCCAGGTGGTCTTCTCTGCTTCAACCACACCACGCCCATTCTGGATCCTTCTCTTGTTACTTTACCAAGAAGCAGTTTCTCTAGCATACATTCTCTGTTATTGCTCATGCGGATGGGGCCGTTCAGCTAAGTGAATATTTAACTTGATACAAATATAAAAGCTGCATCCATAACATTAAAATCATTCCACGGAGGCCACAGGGGGTCAGTTCCAGCCCCATGTGAAAGTCTCTTCATGGTCAATCTCCTTATACAAAATACTGCATTTTCTTGCAGGTGAATGATAGAAAATCTCCTAAACATTTTCACATCAATTTGTGGATTCTGTCTACTAGATAATACAATGCAAATATCATGTAAATTATTGAAATCATTGCCATCTTGCCTAGGGAATACTACCAGGGAAAATTACCGGGCATATTGGGTACAGAACAAGGTCCTTTGAGCAAACCAGTTGACACCTCCTGGAGGTCAGATGCACTTGCTTGTTGAGATCTCACCCCTTAAGACTGGGCTTGTTGACTGACATGCCTCCATAGAAGTGGTGGGTACCAGGGCCATTGGGCTCCTAACCTCAGATTCCAGCCAGTCCTCCAAGCAGTTTGTATGCAATTTTGCTCTAATTACACATGGCCACACAAGTCTGAGAAACTAGAGTCTATAGGCTGGGAAGGTTAACTAAAGTAAAGGGCTCCATCTGTGAAGCTATAGGAATTTATCATCCGTGCTGGGTATCTACTCTGAGTGCTGCTGTGTTGGGGTTCCAGGCTTCTGTCAGTACCCCCCCTCCTCCACTCTCCAATCAAATTACTGCGTTCTGTGGGAGTTTGAATAGGAATGGCCCCCATCAGTATTTGAATGCTGGATCATTAGGGAGTGGCACTACTTGATGGAGATTAGGAGCTGTGGCCTTGCTGGAGTAGGCATGGACTTGTTGGAGGAAGTGTGTCCCCGCGGGTGGGCTTTGGGGGCTTCAAATGCTTCAGCTAAGCCCAGCATTTCTCTCTTTCTGCAGCCTGAGGATCTGGATGGAGAACTGTCCAGCACCATGTCTGCCTGAGCCCTGCCATGCTTCCAGTCTTGATGATAATGGACTAAACCTCTGAGATTGTAAGCCAGCCCCAGTTAAATACTTTCCCTTCTAAGCGTTGCCGCTGTCATAGTGTCTCTTCACAGCAGTAGAACAGTGACTGAGACCATTCCCCCGGAGTGCACCTTGGGTGGGATTATACTTTGGCTTGTTGTTGGGACCTTAGGAGGGAAAGAAGACATTGCTTAAGTCTCCCTCCAGGAAAGGAACTTTCTTAACAAACTTCAATACGGACACAATCTTTTGGGATATTTTCTATACGCGGCTGGTTGGGACTTTGAAGGTGGGGCCACCAGATATGAGGGGTGATGTAGGGGGTGGTTCTGATGCTAAGGTCTTGCTCCCCAGTTGGTTCTCGATCCATTAATAAAGATGCTAGCGGACAATGAGCTGAGTGGAGCAGGCAGGATTTCTGGGTCCCCGCAGGCAAGCTAGCAGACACAGGGGAGAGAAAAGGGGAATTTTACCATGCTTTGGAGGGAGAAAAGGTGACTAGTCATGTGAGATCTTGGGCGGAGTGGCCAATGACCGTTCTATCTGATTGTGCCTGGGGTGGCAGAGGAGGTTTAGGAGTGCCCAGTAATTGAGTTAACAAAGGCATTTTTAAGATTAACTGGTGTGTGTGTGTGTGTGTGTGTGTGTGTGTGTGTGTTGTATTTTATCTGTGGAACCAAGGGAATCTGGACAGGGGCTGCTAGCATGGTCCACCCAGAGCTTAAGGTGGGGAAGCAAAAACTACACACTGCAGAGCTATATGTGGGTTTTTAAAATTTATAACATATATGTAATACTCACTCATATACCACATGTATTTGATGTGATATATGAGCCCGTATGAATTGTGGTTGCTTTACTTAGTGAACACCATAACTTGACAATGAGTGAAATTTAGCAATTAAAACAGAAAGCAAGTAGGCCAGTCTGTAGAGGACTCTTCCGAGCTAATGGGAAGGGCAACAAGCTGAGATGAATAGGTTTGAAAGAAGAGAGTCCTCAGATAAAAGTTGGGAGTGGCTAACAGAGTTTTAAAGGGTTCGAGCTACTTAATCTCCCCTCTAGCTGCAGATAATGGGACTGGCTTTATTCACTGCACCGAATAGATGTGACACCAGGTGGGTCCTTCCAAATACATCCAGGCATCAGAAGAGTCCACCTTTCAGTCCGCAGAATGTAATGAGATTCAGAAATCTCTGGTTTGCTATAAATTAAATGTTAGTACATATTATTGATTTGATTGAAAAACCCAGTGATAACAAGTTGGTTAATTTGGCAGATGTTTGAGGGATTGAATTTGTCTGGCCCATATAGGATGATGGAGATGCTTATCGAAGACACAGGTGCATTTCAAAGGGAGGAGAAATCCAATTGAAGTGTTGATACTCATGCTAAAGACAGCATCGACGAGAACACCAAAACTCAAACCTAAAGGGATGCAGATATTTCCCTGGTATACCCCAGAAGACATGTCTGTACATCATGTGCATGTATGTGTGTGTGTGTGTATGTGTGTATGTGTGCATGTTCATGTGCATACACATATGTGGGTAGGTACACATGTATGCATGTGCTTGCGTATATGTAGACCAGAATACAACCTTGGCGCTTGTTCCTCGGGTACCATAGACCTTGACACAGTCTTGACACGGAGTCTCTCACTGGCCTACAACTCACCACTCAGGCTAGGTGGCTGGCCACCAAGTCTCAGGAATCTGCCTCTCAGCCACCCCATTCCTGGGCACACAAATGTGCACAACCATGCCCAGTTTTTCAAATGGTGACCAAGTTAGCTCAGTCAGTCAACAGGGTCTCAGGGGAGGGAGTGAGGACTGAAAAGAAAAAAGACAATTAGACAACACTATAACATGACTCCAGCCAGTGCAGAGGGTGAAGAGGGCTTATTTATATCCCAGTCAGCTTTTATAGCATTCTAGGTACTTGCAGAGAACAGGGTCAGTTCTCAGACCAAAGACAAAGTAATCAAACAAGGCAATGAACAAAGAGATCACACCAGGTCGTCATCAAACAAAGCAATGAACAAAGTCCCCAGAGTCACTGGGTCTGGGGGCTTATGAGGATTACCAAGACAAAGGGAAGTCACAAGCTCCTTGGTTATGTTCACCATGATCCTTGCATTAGCCCAAATGCAAATACTCTTGAGCCCAGTGACAAGTACTTGACAAATTTCTATAATTGGCACCAACAGTTTTCCACAAAATGGGTCTTGGGGATAAAGCTCAGGTCTTCATGCTAAACAAACATCTACTGACTGAGTCAACTCCCCAGGGCCTATACTTCCATGCCTGTGGGTTCTCAACTCAAAGCCAGGGAAGCTAAAGCTTGTGGAGAATAGACTGGAAAGCTGTCTGCCTCCCCATCAGGTGCTATGTCACCAACAATGGCCCCGAGGGCACCATGGCCCATTGAGATCAATTCTTTCCATTTCAGAAGCATAGAGTGATTTGGTATTCCACACAAACTATTTCCTAATTTTAGATTTCTGATATCTAATTCCGAATATTCCCTTCATTAGACCATTCCAACCCCCAGGTCTTCAAATAATTTACAAAGTATCATTTAGTAAATACTAACTCAAAAAAACCACCTCTGCACATACTTCACACGCCTATCCAATTTCCAGTCAGTGGTTGTCGTTCAAACATGTAAATTTAATTTTATCCTATTTTCTGATTTTCCAAGTGAAGTCAGATGTATGAATTTTGCATCCAACTTCGTAGCATTCCCCAAATGCAATACTTTCTACGAAACTGTTTGACAAGTTTACAGTGTCTTCTCCTGGCCACATTGATCTGAGGATTGCCTACGGTATGCAAGATCTTCTCATTGGAGGAGGCTAAGTACGGAGCACCATTCTGGGAAGAGATCCACCATGATCACACGGGGCTGGTGTGAAAAACTGGGACATGAGAAACTTAGATACACTAGACTCAAAAGAAAGGTGTGTTGGCGGCAATCACTGCACACAGTGTGGGTACCACCACTGCCTGACCGTTTCTCACCTACGACAGACATCTGTAGTTGATCACAGCCCAAGGTCAACAGGCCCCACAGCACTTCAGCCAATCGGCTCACCCAGTACACTGCAGTTAGGCCTGATGCAATCTGGACTCATGCCTTCCTGTTCACACGGCTCTCCCTGGTTTTGTGGACAGGCTCGTTCACTCAGCCGTACTGGGTGTTGGTACAGTTCCCATGCGGATTCAAGACTTCTGTCACTCAGAAGGCTTCCTAGAGATGGCACATGCCACTTAGATCAATGGTTTTCTGCACCTTTCTGCTTATGCAAACGCTATGGCTCAGCTGGGTGCTTCCTCTTACAGGATGCTTGTGTGCACACACAGCTCCTGGGGTCTCCAATGCTGGATGTTCACACTGGTTGGCCCGACTCATGCTGGGGGGAAATAATCATATCCTCGTGTAAGTGTTGGGAGAGAAAGTGGATGATGCTTCTTTCTGATTTTCTCTGGACTTTATATCGTGTGTCTTTTCCCTTCGCTGCCTTATCGGTGCATCCATGCACTGTGGCAAATCACAGATGGCAAGGCAAGCTGTGTACCAAATCCTGCCTGTTCTCCCAGTAACCCCTCATACAGGGTCTGATTTGGGAAACCCTGGGCCAGAACCTACTCACAGTATTTTACCCTGAATCAGAGGCATTCCTCCACTGTCTCTTTATCATTCTCTCTCTCTCTCTCTCTCTCTCTCTCTCTCTCTCTCTCTCTCTCTCTCTCTCTCTCTCTCTCTCTCTCTCTCTCTCTCTCTCTCTCTCTCTTTTTGATTTTTCGAGACAGGGTTTCTCTGTGTAGCCCTGGCTGTCCTGGAACTCACTTTGTAGACCAGGCTAGCCTCGAACTCAGAAATCTGCCTGCCTCTGCCTCCCGAGTGCTGGGATTAAAGGCGTGCGCCATGCCCGGCTCCTCCACTGTCTCTTATTTCTGTCTTTGTGTCACTTTGTGGTTCATGGTGGGTCCAAGATGCATGTTCCATGAACAGATGATTCATGTAGTTGTTGAGAGGAGGGATCCGAGGAAAATTCATGTCTCATGAGAGCTCAGACTTAATGTCAAGACTCTCAGAGGAACAAATGACTGACGGTTTCCCACACATGTTCCTCTGTGCAAGGATGTTGTTGGCTATTTCTGGGTCTCCACACCCTAACCTCAGCGTGTCATTTTTGTGAAAGAACGGCATCATAAGCTGAGTTGGACACAACTCACTGCTATAATTTTTATCTACAGACGAAGCATTTTGCGGCAATGCCAGCAACCAAAAGTGTTTCCAGAAGTAGAACTTTGTTCTACATGTGTTCTGGAGGTTGGATCTTTCTCCGAGGAGCTCATATTTAGTTAAGAGAGTCCCAAGAGTTCATTGTACCAAGGCATAGGAGAAAATATACAGTACACAGTCATCTGAAAATGCATTCAAAGCACGCATATGGACACCACAGAAAAGCTATTCAGAGAGTTCTAAGTTTGCATACAGCAAGTCCCATGAATGTGTCTGTTGTGGCATGCCAGAAGACATATTTATATGACCTGCGATTTGGTATCCACAGAGCAGTGTTTATAATTCTAAGTTTGCATCTTTGATTCTCTGAGTCACTGAGTCTTAGATTGCTCATCCGTAAGATGCACTTAAGAGCCCAGGTCACGGGGGCTTGGCTGTGGAATGACATCATGTCTGCATGAGTATCATGCCTGACCAAAGTCACCGATGCTGGAGAAACATTAGCTGGGTGGATTGGCCATCACAGGTTGGGCTATCTGAGCCAGGGAAACTGTATTTAAGATGGAGAGTGTTTGTGAAATGATACTCTGGGGACCATGCCCGTGGAAGGACAGATGGGACAGTGCTGATGAGCAGTGAGGTACTAAGGAAAGTGTTCATTGACTCCCCAAGGACATTTTTTGTGTGTGACAGGGTGGCTTAGGGGATTTCCCTAGTGAGGCTGAGCTAGCCAGGGTTTTGGGTTTTGGTTTCTGCACCAGTCAGTCATCAGACGCAGCTGCCCAAGAGAGTACACGGCCTTGGCTGAGACACTACTCTGCGGCGGAGGCTATTCCAAGAGGGGTGGAGAGCTACCAACTCAGCTGACTGCTCTCCCGGCAGTGGTATAAAAATGTTCCTGTCCTTGAGAGGCAAGGCAGGGTGGCCTTTGAAAGTCCCAAGCTCAGTAAAGGAGGGTAGTGATGAGGAGGGTGGTATCCATGAAGTGAATATAATAAGTTCACGCAGAATCAAAGATGTCCTCAAATAGGCTGGGGTGATGGAGACAGAGAATGACACTCTCTTCTCTGCTTTAAAGCTGCCTGTCACCCTCCTGTCCCAAAAGCTGCCTGACTGAGCCTTGACTCTGATCTATTTTAAAGTATATTTTCAAGTGAGTTAAAATTGGGTCTATGTGGAGGGTCTGATTTCAGCACTTGGACACTTTTTCTAAGCACCCCACGCCCTGGCCCACGATGGGCTCAGGCAAGCATTGCTCACATTGAAGCCCCCCTTACAGTTCCCACTCGTGATAGAGAAACAGCCTCTTTAATCTCAAGAGTAGATTCTTTTCTTCTACTATCCCTCACTGCCCCCCCACCAGAACCACCACCACCACCACCAGCACCACCAGCACCACCACCACCACCATCACCACCACCACCACCACTTGATATCAAGTTTAGTGTTCATGAAAGAGGAAGCTGGTGGGCTGGAGAGGTGATGCTGTTTCAGAGGACCTGAGGGCAGTTTACAGCACCCACAATGGCTGACTCACAATTGCTCATAATTCCAGGTCCAGGGGATCTGGTCTCTGGGGCAAACATACACATGTAGCCAAAACACACACACACACACACACACACACACACACACACACAGAGAGAGAGAGAGAGAGAGACAGAGACAGAGACAGAGACATACAAAGAGACAGAGAGAGACAGAGACAGAGAAATAGAGCAAAAGACATAAATAAAAATAAATCTTATAAAAACAAAAATAAGATTTATATGGCTATTCAAAGTCTTATATATACATGTCATGAGCGTACATTGACACTGTCTAGGAGGACAAACACCTGAGCCAGTGAGAGACATTTCTCATTCAAATCACCACAGTCCCAAGATAAAAAAGACATATTTCTCTTCTTTTCACTGACACCATTGAAAATTCATACTTTCAAGTTATTTAGCTTATTGGCAGAACTATTGTAGCACCAACCTTTTGTAAATACATGATCATATTGACGAGAGGGTCAAATAACAAATAAATGAGTGCTGACCATGTACGTAAGATGAGGGGACTGCACAAACAAGATGGTTGCCGGCTCTGTGATCTGCTCAGGGTGGACCAGAAAAGACATAACATCCACTTTGAAAGGGTTAAAGCTGAAAATGCAGCGGTGGCCTGCACGCCATGGATTCTGGAGGCCGGAGCTCTCTATCTGACCCCCAAGCGTTTGATTAGGAGTTGTGACTGTGTGTGTGCAGTCACGTCTGCCCCCAAAATGGACAGGAAAAAGAGCGTCTTCTCCAGTATGCTCATAACCACAGCCCACACAGAGCCCATGAACATACTGTCCCAGGCTGAGGGCCCACAGGATGGTTTTGATAGGAAGAAAACAATCACACAACGGTGTGAACCACGGGGCCCATGGCAGGGAGCAGATGAAAGAGAGAGATGGAAGACTTGGATCCACTGCGGGAGAGAGGTAGAAGGTTTAGATCTAAGCGGGAGGGATATAGAACAGGCTAAGAGGAGATGGAATTATTAATTTTTTTTTAAATCACATATGCAGTGGCTCACCCCAGAGCTCTGCAGACCAGAAGAACATTCTTCATCCCAGCTTGATTGTGCTTTGCCTAAGCTCTCACCAGGCTGATAACAAGGTATCTATCTATCTGGCCTCTCAGCCAGAGGCTCCAGGGGGAGAATCAGTCCCAGCTTCATTCATTGTAGTTGGAAGGATCTGGCTTCTTGCAATCAGATGACTGGGGTCTCCATTTCCCTGAGGACTGTCATTCAGGTGATCTAGTTTCCTACCTTTGTTGGCCATCCTCAGAGAGAGCAGCAATGATGCTGTGAGCCTTTGAACTTGTTTTCCGGAGTCTTATGTCCTCTTTGGCTACTGATTTCTTCCGCGACAGAAAAGCTCTTCTTTTAAAGGGTTTTTTTTTTTTGCGATTGGTAATTTCCAGCCAAACTGGAAAAATATCATTCAGGAAATAAGTCGGTTAGCAAGTGGCTAATATAAACTTGATCGATTGATTGATTGAATGAATGAATGAATGTGGCTGATTGCCCACTGAATAGACTCTTTGGATTTATCTGTTAATATATAATTAATGGATCACTTAATGATTTCCATGGATTATAAAAATATCATAGAGCTTTAAAAAATATATTGTATGAGTGCTTTGCCTACATATATGTATATGCCCCATGTGTGTTCAGTGCCCATAAAAGCCAGAAGAGGGCTTCAGATTTCCAGGAACTGGCGTTAGAGATGGTGAGGCGCTGTGTGGGTGCTGAGAATCAAACTTGGGTCCTCTAGAAGAGTAGCCAGTACTCTTAACCGCTGGCCCATTTCTACAGTCTCTCAGATACCATTTTGTAATGTGATGCTTGTCCCATAGACTACCACACTGCTGTATATATGTGTGAGATGAGCAGATCCATTTTGGGTGTCTTCCTCAGTTTCTCTCTGTCTTATTTTCTTGAGACAAGGTCTCTCACTCAATTTGAAGCCTCACTGAGTTGACTACACTAGCTGGGCATCGAGCCTCAGGGATCCTTCTGTCTTGAAAGCTCCTGGCACCAGGATTATATGTGTAGAATATTTCCTCCTACTTTCCCATGGGTTCTAGGGTCCCAAGCTCAAGTCTTCATATTTACACAGTAAAGCACTTTATTGACTGAGCCATCTCCTCAGCCCTATGGTCCCTAAGTATAAGATGAATTATGAGTGTTTGAAACACAGATAATTCCATTCACAGCTCACTTTCATTTTGCAGGATTTTCAACACAAGAACAGAAGCCTTTGGTAAAATTATCTGTTTTATTAACGTGTGTCATTGGGTTGGGACCCTGTCCCTGAGACTGACAGATGTCACATGCCACCTCCGCATCATTGCCCTTCACAGACACCAATTGCTCTATAATTTCACGGGTTTTATTTGTTTCCTTTACTGAAATATTTACTCCCAGTTTGTCCTGAGCTAAAATATCCATGAGAGGATGCGTTTGATGGGCTAATTACATTTCCTCTAACATACAATTAGAGTGCAGCTACCAATTTTGAAACTAAAAGCTCAAAAGCAAACAGAGCAAGGTATAACATTCATAGAAACTTGCAGGAAGACACAACTATTTTAATTCTTTTAAAAAAATGTATTTATTTTTATGTGCGAGTGTTTTGCCTGCGTGTATTTCTGTGCAGCACTGATATGCGGCACCCATGACATCCAGAAGGGGATGACAGATTGGTATAGGACTTGGCACTTGTGAGCCACCATGTGGGTACTGAGAATTGAACCCCAGTCCTCTGCAGGAACAGCCAATGCTCTTAACCAGGAGTCATTAGTCTAGTTACTAATTCGTATTTTTGTGTGCAATAAAACAATAGGAAGAAAACAATGAGAATCAGGGTTTTTTTTTTTGTGTGTGTGTTTTAAAATTGTGAGGTTAGGAAGGAGTTTCATTAAAAAAGGATACAGGTGCCTGTAAGTCAACAAGGAAGAGTGACTTTCCTCAAGATTCCCTTTGTATGGAAGTGTTGGGTTCGGCTGACTCTTATGATTGAGAATCCCCAAGCCTTCTGAACATGGTTCTAATGATACTACCTGGCCATGTGATCCCCATCTCCGATTCTTATCTCTGCTGCGATTTGTAACAACTTACCTTTGACCACATTCTCTTCACATGTAAACAAATGAGCAAATAATTAAGTTGAAGGAAAGAACACGTGACCTCATGTGCATGCACCCACCTGGACACAGGTACACACATAAACATACAACATACAGACACACACATGTACACACACACACACACACACACACACAGAGCATTTTTGCTCTGGATTTGCTACTAAAGCTTTGCCAAATCCTGAACCACCCCAGATGGTTGGTTGCTCTGGCCGAGGAATGGACTCCAGGGACCACACCCAGACTTAGGCCCTTGGCTCTATCATGAAATCACACTGTGCCTGAATTTCTCTGTGTCTTGGGTCTCTCTTCCATGAAAACAAGTCACTGAGGAGAAAGGGGGTCTCACTCACATGAGTCATTTTCTCCATCGCTGTTGGGTCCTGATGCAGGTTTGTGAATGAACCCAACGGGCAGGTTAGTGTAACTGGGAAAATTCCATCTTAGACAGAAAGGAAAGCAAAGAGCCATTAGTCTAGTAACCAGGAGTAACTAGATCAGGAAAACAAGAGCAGACTTCCCGCCAGGCGGTATGAGGCTGTTTACTACAACAGTCGGCCTGAGGATGCTTTTCCCTGGAGCTCACCTTGTGAGCTGAGAGTGGAGGGGCAGAGTCACCCAGGAGGAGAGTTGGAGAGGTGGAGCTGCAGGTAGCATCTCTCCTGCGATCAAAAGTAAAGACACAAGCAGAGGGATAGAGGGGGCATGGCTATGCACCAGGGAAGTTGGTTTTGCTGGTGGACTAAGATGCATAAGGCTCCCGGACAAAGAAGATGAGTTAAGGTTAAAGATTCCACCTGAGATGGTAGGGAAAAAATGGCAAATGATACAGCATAAGGTAGCAGGGTGCCCCTAGTTAGAGGAGTCTACTATCTCTGCAGAGCCTCAGTGGCTTCCCATCCCATCGCTGCCTATCAGGGCATGGAGTTTCTCTCTCTGCAAGGATGGCACCAGGAACTCACTCCTAGAAACATATATACCTAGTAATTAGGGATGGATGCGGGTGGAGGGCAAAGTTCAGGGAGAAATTGGCACTTCTGGAATTGACATTCTTCTGGGATGGCTCAGTAATGAAATTTCCTGGAGCCTGAAGGCCAGGGAATAATTCAGAAATGCACATCCACTGCATCTCATGCTGATGTGATGTTAACTTGAGCAAAACTGCTGGGAAGCGGCCACACACATCTTCAGCATATAAGACATTCAGACTGGTAATGGTTTCCAGGGGTGTTGGTTTATTTTCCATTGTTGAGGTGTGTGTGTGTGTGTGTGTATGTGTGTGTGTGGTTCTTGTATGTACATCCATGCATGCTTGTGTGTGTATGTATATATGTGCTTGCATGTATGTGTATTTGTGCATGCTTTCATGTGTCTGTGTTGACATGTGCATGCTTGTATGTGTGTGTGTGCATGTAAAGAGCAGACCGTGACATCAGGACTGATTCTCTATTACTCTTCTACCTCAATCATTGATGCAGGGTCTCTCAATCAATCCCAGAGCTTGATGTAGCCAGTCTTGCTAGCTGGCTTGTTCTCCCTCTCCCTCTCCCTCTCTCTCCCTCCCTCCCTCTCTCTCTCTCTCTCTCTCTCTCTCTCTCTCTCTCTCTCTCTCTCTCTCTCTCTCCTTACTTTTCTTTTTTCTTCCATTTATTTTTTG
>NC_034612.1:17186251-17223546 GCF_900095145.1 Mus pahari | reverse complement strand
ATCTCCTGAGCATTCTCTCTCTAGCCTAACTCTGTTTGTCATCCCTTACAGCCACCAGGCTGGAAAGTGTCCAAACAAAAGTATCCCAGTGCTATAGAAGGGAAAGAAAGTCCCCCTCAAAATAAAAGATATCAAGAAAAAGTAAAAAAAAAAAAAAAAAAAAAAAAAAAAATCCCTCCCCACAGCCTCCTCTCTGGGAGCTCAGTTGCTGGGAGCAACATCAACATGGTCTTTCTCATTTATACTGAAATCATTCCATCTCCCTTTCCCCGCAACTTTTGGCAGCCTTTGAGTCTCAGTCAGTGTCCTGACGTGGACACCTACCTCCAGTGTGCAACGGCCTGTTTCTAATTCACTTCCCCTGCTACAGGACTCCAGGCTGGAATGTCAGATCTCACTAGAGGGCCAGGAACTCCCTGGGCGTTCAGACTCCTATCATGACTTGTGTCCTCATCCAGTCCCCGCCCCCCCCCCCCCCCCCCCGGCTATTCCTCAGGCCATGTAACTCCTCAAAGGTCCTGTCCTAATCGTCTCTTTCTTTCCAGATTTTGTGATTTTTTATTTCTATTGTACAGACTGTTAGCATTCTGTCTAAACCCCACCCCCACAGTTACCTGGCAACAGCCAGGTATGCTCCTCCCCCACAGTTACCTGGCAACAGCCAGGTATGCTCCTCCCCCACAGTTACCTGGCAATAGCCAGGTAGGCCTGGCCCACTATAAAAAAAAGGGATGCTTGCCCTCTCCTCTCTCTCTTGCCTTTCTCTTTTGCCTCTTGTTCTCTTGCTCCCCCTCTCTCTCCCCATTCCTTTCCCCCCCTCTTTCCACGTGGTCATGGCCGGCCTCTACTTCTCTACTCTCTCCTTCTCTCTGCCTTTCTCTGTGTCTACTACCCTCTTAACTCTCCTCTCCATGCCCTAAATAAACTCTATTCTATACTATACCATCCCATCGTGTGGCTGGTCCCTCAGGGGAAAGGGATGACTCGGCATGGGCCCCGCTGAGACATCCCCTTCCCCCATACCTCACCATACCCCCATAGGACATATCTTATATCTCTTTATCTTTTTATCAACACATCACAAACCACATCCAGTCTCATCTTCGAGGTTTTCTCTTGTGTATGTGTGGGTTCCCTCTTTTAGCTATGCCTCCTCTAGTAGCCTTTATATGATCTTTCAAAGTCATGAAGGTCCCCTCCTTGTCCCAGTGGATCATTCTGTATTATCTAGCATTCTCTATATTCATTTGTCTTTTTATATCCTCCTTAACTTTCCTGCTATCTATTCTGGGGTCCCCTTCTGTTAGGGGTGTGGTCAGGTGCCTTCCACCATTGTTTATGCTCTGTTGAGATTAAGAAAGCTTCCTTGCCCTGATTTGGCCACACTGTGCTTTTTTTTTTTTATTACTTATAAGATCCTATCTATTCTGTGCCTGTGGATGGATTGTCCATTACCTGGTGGCCCTGAGAATGGAGACAGCACTATTCACTCACAACATGGGGTAGAAGAAAGAGAAGATGGCAGTCCCCTTACCCAGGCCTCTGCATAGATAATCTGTGAAAAGAATGATAGATAAAGGCTTAGGGCCCGCAAGACCAAGTTCTCAGCCTGAAGGAGATTTATTTGCCCCAGAGGGACAGAGAGCAGGAAATACAGAGACAGAGACAGGACATAGAGAAGAAGTCTGGAAGGAAACAGGGAGAAAGGAAGGGCATTTGTACTCCAGGGGAATGAGACCAAGGAGTTCCTCTGGATGAAGAGGAGGCAGACATAGCCCAAAGCAAAGAATGGTGGTTTATAAAGGCAAAAGAGAAAACTTCGTGTTAGGATGACGCCTTTAATTTAAATTGGGCATGTTAATTAGGTGGGCTAGTAGGGGCTTTTGATTGCTGGATTTTAATACTTTTATAGCTGGACCTTGGTAGTCAGCCCAAGGAAGAGGAAGTGGTCAAATATGGAAATAGATCTTGTGGGGCTGGCTAGCTTTAGGGATATAACCAATTTTATTTATTTATTTATTTATTTATAGCAAGGCAAAGGGAATCTGGGGGAAAAGAACATTATTTATTTATTTATTTATTTATTTATTTATTTATAGCAAGGTTAAGGGAATCTGGGGAAAAGAACAAGGCTTGCCAGAGCCACATGATCCAGTGAGCTAGAGTCCCTTCACTCTGGACTTAGAGCAGTGGTTCTCAAACTGTGGGTTGAGACCCATGTGGGGGTTGCCCGAGACCATCAGAAAACACAGATAATTAGATTACAATTCATAACAGTAGCAAAATTATAGCTACAAAGTAGCAAAATTAATTTTATGGTTGGTGGGTCGCCACAACATGAGGTACTGTATTAAAGGGTCTCGGTTGGAGGAAGGTTGAGAACCAGGGACTTAGAGGAAAGGAACAAAATGTTGTCAGGGTTAGCCCCAGTGACTACAGTTAAGCTCTCAAGTTTAACTAGATCCAGTTCCAGAGAGGGAGTCAGATCCATCTTCAGGCAAAGAGTTTGTTAGAACTAACAGCAGGATGTGCTCTGAGGAAAAGCGGCTGGCTTCCTAGGGAGCAGTTAAGTAGTTAAGGTCCTTGTGAGTGAGAGAGTCCGAGGAGGGAGGGGATCTGCCATGAGGAAGGAGAGCCAAGGTCAGCTGACATCACCTAAAGAGACACCGATACTATGTTTTCTTTTACTCCAGGCCAATGCCAGTGTTTGAAAGCCCCAAGGGCATTCTCAGATAAGCGGCCTCTGGGGAACTATAGACATTTCTGGTATGTGATGTAAAAAGGGGGTACCTTGATCTGTCTGTAAGATCATCCCTGTTAAGAGCTTTGATGTTTGGAAGGGTCCATTCCCAGGACGGGTAGGACTTGCTTTTAAGACCCTCACTAGGGAAAGAAGCTGGGAATTACCCGTCAGCTACACAGGGCATCTGGCTTTCTGGGGGGGTAGAGGAGTGTCTTGGGTTAGGCGTGATCACCCAGGGGGACTACAGACTTTGTGAGAGTAACAAAGAATTGTTGGTACTGGAAAGAAGATGCCCACAGACAGAAAATGGAAATGATTGAAGAGCGATGGGTCTCTGAGAGTGACAGCTAGAGAGCCGGGACAGGGGACTTGAAAGTGCTGAGAGAAAGTAACAGTTATAGATCTGAGGTTGGGGTTGACCTTAGGGTTGTGAACACAAAGTAACCAACTGTCCTAGATCCTCAGGGCAGCTAGGAGGGTGAAAGCAACAGATGTAAAGAAAAAGAACAAAACCTGACAAATTTGATTAGAATATATAAACAGCTCCCATCAAAGGCATGGGAGGGACCCCCAGGAATGAGACTCTATCCAAGGACTCTAGGGGTACTTTATATGGTTCCTGGGGGTCAGTCCTCATGTAGACTCCCAGTGCTAGTTATTTTTTTTTTTTTGTCAACTTGGCAGATTAAATCATCCGAGAGAAGGGAATCTCAATTAAGAAAATGCTTTCGTAAAATGGGGCTGTAAGCAAGCCTGTGGCTCAGCGATTAAGAGCACTGGCTGCTCTTCCGAAGGTCCTGAGTTCAAATCCCAGCAACCACATGGTGGCTCACAACCATCCACAGTGAGATCTGATGCCCTCTTCTGGGATGTCTGAAGACAGCTACAGTGTACTTACATATAATAAATAAATAAATCTTAAACAAAAAAGAAAAAGATAATGCTTCCATAAAGTGGGGCTGTAAGCAAGCCTGTAGGGTATTTTCTTAATTAGTGATTGGTGAGGGCGGGCCCAGCTCATGGTGGGCATGGCCACCTTTGGTTTGGTGGTCCTGGGTTCTAAGAAAGCATGCTGAACAAGCCCCTGGGAGCAAGCCAGTCAGCAGCGCTCCTTCATGGCCTCTACATCAGCTCCTGCCTCCGGTTCCTACCCTGCTTGAGTTCCTGCCCTCACAGTTCTATGGATCTGTGAGTGAAAGAAATCCTATCCTCCCCAAGCTGCTTTTAGGCATAGTGTTTCATCACTGAATTAGCAATCCTAGCTAAAGCACTCCCTCTCCTCCCTGATTGGTCCTGCCTGGCTTAGCAGGCTCAGTCTCTTGGGGAGGGGAAAACATCTGTAGGAACCCTATTAACCCTCTATCTTCTTCCAAACATTTGATTACTTTAGTGGCTCCTGCTCCCACCTCTCTGTGTCCGCATGTGTGCTTCACTATGTGTGGAGTACAGAGGACAACTTGAGGCAACCAATTCTAGCCTCCACTTTGTAGGACCCAGGAATTGAACCCAGGTCATCAGGCTTGGCATCAAGCACCTTTATCTGTTGAGCCATATCAGCAGCCCATCCTCTAGCTTCTCAGTGGCAAAAGGCTTTCTAACCAGCTCCTGTGTTGTAAGTTGTAAAGATGGGGTTTCATGTATGTGACCGTACTAGAACAAAAGCACCTTCTGAATGTGAAGAAAACCCTACTGCATCAAACACTAACTGCTTCCTAGCTTCCTCATTAAATTTGGAGCCTTGTTCTAAAGGCAAAGGCTCAGAACAACTGGCTCTCTAGGAAGAAGAAGAAGAAGAAAAAAAAACCTCTTAAAAGGCCCTCACAAATTTGGCAAGCAATTCCAGACTCCTAATGTGCCTCAGAGTCACACATTAAAAAGTCACAGCTGCTCACAGCTGTCCCTAATCACAGTTCTGAAGCTGGGCTTCAAGTGATTTGTTTCCATTATCTCTCTCTGTCTCAAGGTGGATTCTAGAAGGGCCCAGAGAACCAATTGCAAATTTTCAGCTTAAAGTTTTCATAGCAAAAAGAGTGTATGGTGAAGCATTCTTACTTACCTGAACTACATGGGTCAGGTACTAATGAGAAATCGGAGCAGGGATTGACACACGGAGATTCATTTTTGTACTTAATATAAGCCAGATCCAGGGATGACAGGGGCTTGCAATACCCTTCACCATCCTCATTAGACAACTTTCATTTAATCTGTCGCATGCCTCCAGCGAAAACCTGCAAAGGCACAGTGTGGGACTTTGAATATCCGTCAGTGGCGTTGGGGGCAGGCACAAAGTCATATCTCTTTGATGCTCACAGACAAGGAGGAGCTGCTTCAGTTATTGAGGTTGAGAAACTTGGATTTGGCCCTGCAGAGGCAAGTCAGAGCCAAGCTGCCCCAGGTGTGGAGAATTCTGAGGAAATACCAGTAGGTCTTTCAAAAGTTCCATCATCCCATAAGTGTAGTCCTGCAAAGCCATGTTCATCCAGAATACATTGTGCCTAGCTTCTCTAACAGTATACAAGACGAGGACAGAAGAGTTTATGGACAGCGTGGTGGCTGGAACCACTCAGGAGACACACCTCTGGGCACATCTGTGAGGGATTAGCTAGATTAATTTAACCTCTAGGTGTATGTGTAAGGGTTTTTCTTAATTATGTTAATTGGGGTGGGAAACCCCACCCTGAATGTGGGCTGCATCATTCCCTGTACTGAAAACCTGCTCTGTGTGAGTGCAGCATATGAATAGAACACCAGCATTCATTGCTCTCATCTTCCTATGGGCGCAATGTGGCTAGATGCTTCAAGTACCTGCTGCCATGGCTTCCCTGCTGTGATGAACTGTACCCAAGAACTGTCAGCCAAAACCAAACTCCTCCTTCATTGGGCTGCTCTTATAAGGGTCTTTAATCACAGCAACAGGAGAAATAACTTTTCCAGTTCATACATCTTATTTATTTTATTTAAAAAGCTATTCTTTGTGAATCTTGGTCACATGTGTGATGAAATATGATCACATTCCACCTCCATAACCCTGTGATGTTCCCAACACACTCTACTCATATGCTCTCTCTCTCTCTTTTTAAAATAATAACACACTGAATCCAATTAACTTTGTTTTTATTATGAAGACTGTTCTTGTTTCATCTCTGTTGTGATAAAACACCTGGATAAAAATAACTTAGAGACGAAAGAATTTATTTCAGCTCACAATTCCAGGCTATAGGCAATCTTTGTGGGGAAGTCAGGGCATTGACTTCAAACATCACATCCCCCAGCAAGGGTAGAGAACAAAGAATGCACACAGACTCACTTGCTTATTTGTGCTCATCCGGAATTTCTCCATTCTCACACAGTTCAGTATCCTCCGCCTAGGGAATAGTGCCACCCACAGTGGGTTGGGTCTTCCTAGATCTATTAACTTATGCAAGACAATCTCCCATACACATGGACAACCCAATGTTGACAGTCCCTTATTGCTATCCTAGGTGATAATAGGTTGTCTCAGGTTAAAGATTAAAGCTAACTATCACAAAGACAGTACACGATTTTTACATAAATATTAAAAGTGAAAATTATCCATGACCAGCCTTTGTTTAGCCAAAGGAGCATCTCTAAAGCATTCTAGTAAATGGCCCTTGTCCTGTCTAACAATACCTCTTTGTCTTTAAAACATATATTTTAAATATGTTTTTTAATAGAAAATTATCCTCAAAGATCTGATATTTGGGTTTCTATTTACAGCCCCATCACCCTTGTAAATGATGACTTCAACTATGAATTAGGAAAAAACGATACATCTTTTGCAGGAAACTTTGCTACGATCTGCAAGAAAATTACCATGATAAAAATGCTGTGACTATAAATAATCCTTTCTGGAATTGTAGAGCACACAGCCTGCTTACCTGGGATGGCCCTCCTTTGCCCAGCCTCAAGGCCTAGACGTGTCCACAGCAATTTGTCAGTTTTTCAAAGCCTTGAGCTCTTCATTTCTCATAGCCATCCCTGTGCAGGTTGGAGCTGTCTCTGCCATCTCCGATGCTAAGCTGAGTTGGTTCTGATGTTTTGAGTTCACATAACACCCACTCACAACAAAGATTTCCAAGACTGTTGGGAAACATAATTCCACTCAGGACACAGGCTCCTGCTGTGTTACTGACTTCCCTTCAACCATTCTCCTTTCTACTCTTCATCGGCTTTTTTTTTTCTCTTCAAATTTCTATTCTGCTGTTCAAAGAGTCATTTGTTGTAAGTTCTATAAAGGATCCCATCCCCTCTTCCTCCCCCCAAAACACACACACACCATAGAGATGTACAGGATTTATCCTAGCAGACATCTTCCCTCCACTATAGAGGCCAATAACATGGACCATCATGCTAGAGTTCTTGGTCCTTGCATATCTTGGGAGGAGTCAGGGGTGAACCCTGAGAAACCATGCTAGAGGTTGTGAAATATTTTTTGTTAGTGATTGATCGTGTGGCTCTGTTGACCAAGGCCATCTGTCCCATTCCCTGTACGTTACAACAATTATCTCTTGACCCATGATGATGAACCCAAATTCACGCCAAGCAAAGATCAGATCACAACCTAGTTCTGAGGTTTGCAAAGAACCTTTCTCATCTACAGCACTGTTGGAGATTGATAAGGGAACCTATGTGAAGATGTATATTTTGTGTGTGTGTGTGAGGGAGAGAGGGAGAGAGAGAGAGAGAGAGAGAGAGAGAGAGAGAGAGAGAGAGAGAGAGAGAGAGAGAGAGAAACCACAGCACACACTGAAGGTCAGAAGAGTCGGTTCTTTCCTATTATCATGCAGGTACTGGGGGTTGAACTCAGGTTGTTGGGAGGCAAACACATGTACCCCCTGAGCCATCTCACTGTGCCTGGTGTTTTTAAAATTTCTTTGACATCCAAGAGGGGGAAGAGTTAGTTGATCATGCCTTTGTGTGCATCTTGTCTCTCAGATGCAGAAACCCTGAATACCCTCAACAGAGGCATAAAAAACATGAATCTACTCCAGAAACTTAGAACAAAGAAATTTGAGTTGCAAAGACTTTTGACAGAAGAAAATAAAACAAAGCATAAAGTTTAAAATAATGCGTTGGTGAGGAAGGCATGGGAGAATGGCGGGTGTATCAGAGGGCACTAAGACCTCTTAAAGTCACAGACTAGAGGGCCCAGAGGTAAGGGTTAAGGGTCACAGAGTGTTTACCTAGCACACAAAAGGCTTGTGTTCAGTCCACAGTATTGCATAAACCAGGCATGGTGGCACATGCCTACACACCATCACTCGGACACAAAAGGTCCAGAAGTTCAAGGTCATCCTTGGCTACGTTAGTTACAAGAGACCCTGGCTCAAAAATAAATGCAAAAATACAAAAACAGAGCTTCTGAAGTGGGTCATTGGAGTTTGAGGAAAACAAGTTATTTGAATACACAGAGAAATGATATAAAAGAAGAAAATAATAGGTGATTAAGAAAATGTCATTGGGGCTGGCGAGATGGCTCAGTGCATATGATGGTTTGCTGGCTTGAAGAAGGCCCAGGTTCAGTTTCCTGCACCCCTATGAGGTGACTTATGACTGCTCCTAACTCCAACTCCATGGGATTTTACTCCCTCTTCTGGCCTCCGTGGGCACCACACTCAGATGTACACATACACACATAGGTGCATGCACACACAATTAAAAAAAAAACTTTTAAAAATGGCTTTCTATGTGGTAATCTGGTAAATTAAAATCTCTCACACACTCCAGAAGAACTTAGAATGCTGGGCTTTATAACGGTGTATTTTCTCTCCAATGTCACTGAACTGTGGGACAAGACATGAAGAAATGGAAACGCGCAGGTGTTGTTGCAAAGTGAAGCAGGAGCCTGAGAGGTCTGAGGGAGGGCATGACCAGATGAGGTGATGTTATATATCGTGACTTCAGGATTTGGGTTTGTTTTCCTGAAGTCATGACCAACGGATCAAAGGCAGGGATGATGAGTTTAGCGGGCAGATGTCTTTGGAGAACTGTACGCTGAAGTAGAACCATAGACCAGTGCCATGGCCACTTAGTGGTGAAGTGTGGGAACTTGGAACAAGGCTGACTGTGCCTCCAGGCATCCGACTCTGCTTCCTGCTTTCCATGTAGCGAGTGCTCCCCCACCTCCCATTTTCCCTATCGAACCTCTGCCCCCCAGGGCTTTGTGGCATATCACCAGGACTTTGGATTTCATTTCCAGGGAGGCAGCAATCCAGTAGAGAGGTCTGAGCAGAGAAAGGATGCGATTTAGCTTATGTTGCAGAAGGATTACCGGGGGCTGCTGTGTGAATACATGAGGGGAGGTGACAAGACGGGAGTCAGGTTAATCAGGATGGCCTCAGTGCCAAGTGGTAGTGATGGAGGGCTGAAGTCACCTGTGCTAACAGGGAGACAGGGACCACAGCCCTGAGGCAGTCCTCCAAGTGATAGGCAACGACGATTAGCACCATTCTAGAACATGTAAGGAATGAACACTCTCTCATCTCAGAGGAACTGAGTCAGAGACTCCTGGGGAAGGTCCTAGACAGCTTGTCTTTGATAAGTGATGATGCTCACCCAAATCTGTGAATCTCTGTGCTAAATCGCTGGTCTTGCACAATAGCAGTCAAGCAGCGATGTTAATGACGGTTGGGATGATGAGGGGGAGGAGGGATCGGAAAGATTAAGCCTTAAACTGTGGATACACTAAGTTTGAGGTGACTGCTGAAGATTTAAAGCATGTTTTGCACGCCATTCGGCAAAGGACTTTAAGATGCATACACAGAGAAGGAGGTGGTGTATACATAACATTTAAAGCTCACAGACTAGAGAAGGTCGCACGGGAGTGGCAGGAGGCAACGGGCTACAGATGTGGGTGATGGGGTGAGCCTCCTTCAGTTGGTTACATTACTGTGGGGCAAGGTGAGCCTCAGTATGGAAGATGTGAAGCTGGTGTATCATTGGGGCTCTGTCCCGATGGAGGGGATCTCTGCTTTCTGACTGCCAAGGTTAAATTATCTGACCATTATAACTTCAGGAAGGTAGGTGGCCACAGTGACACTACTGTAGATGTCAGGACTTAAATTAAATTGAACTTGGATGGGATATTTTCTATTTGTGTGCATGTGTATGGGGTTAGGAAACCCTAGAGAGTATTTGCGATGAGTGTGTGGAGAGGTCACGTTTGTGTTGTGGGGACATTAAGCACTAGACTGCTTGGGCATTTCTGCAAGTGCGTGTGTGTGTGTGTGTGTGTGTGTGTGTGTGTGTGTACTCATGTACATGTTTTGGTGTACATGTGGAAGGAGATCAACCTTCATACCTTTCCTCAGGGTAGCTTCCACTTTAATTTTTGAGACAGCATCTCTCATTGGTTTTGAGTTAATTCATTAGACTAGATGTTCTGATTGGTTAAGACGTCTCCACTTCTTTAATTCTGGGGTTTTAAGCATGTGACACCATGCCTGACTTTTTGGGTAGGCCCTAGGGATGGACCTCAGTCCCCAGGCTTATAAAGCAAGCACTTGACTGACTGAGTCATCTCTCCAGCCCTTGTGTCTGTCTTGGTGAGCTGTAAAATATCAAGGTAGCATGTACTCCCCCCTCTATAAGGACCTGAAAGGAAACTGAGATACAAAAGAGTAAGAAAGATTTGTACAATAAGCTAGAAGCATGGCCTAAGAAGTTGTAGATTTTCCTGCATCTTCATCGTGGAACTTCTATTCAGCCTGGCTCAGCATTTATTCGTTTCAATAACTTGGGCATTTCAAGGTTAATTCAGACCCAACCCAGCTTGGGTGACTCTGTATGAAATAACCTCCCCCTATCCAAAGGACAACTTTTATCAATCCTTCTTGACTTCTGGATGCTCTTTGGTTTTGAAAAGACAAACATGAGCTTTGAAACTTATTTTATTCAACAATAAATGTCTGGGGGAACTGGAAAGATGTCTTAGGGATTAAAAACACTTACTGCTCTTGCAGAGGACCCGAGTTTCTTCCAAGTACCCACAGGGTAGTTCACAACCACCTGTAACTGCAGTTCCAAGGAGTCCAATGACCTCTTCTGTAGGCACTGAATTGCACACACACACACACACACACACACACACACACACACACACACGAGTAAACACCCATGCAATAAAATAAACAATAACTTTTAAAATTTAAATATAAATGTTTAATTTCTTGCATGTAGAAAAATATAGCATTATGTCACACAGAAGCACAAACCTGCATTGAGTTTTCTCCAAATTACAGAGGTTGGGTTCTCTCTGCAGGCCAAGTTTTGCTATGTGGATCACAATGTTTTTCAGGTTAACCTTATGAATGGATTGTGAAAAAAGAGCACTCTCAACACTTTCTTGTTTTGTTTTGTTTTTTTTTTAGGGAGGCAATTTTTTAAACTTTGTATTTGATCAATTGACCTTTGTGTTTTTAAATTGGGTTAAGGATGATATATGGTCATAAATGAATAGGAAGTGTCTGAGCCTGTTCTCCTTGGAGCAGAGAGTGAAAAATCAAACCATTCTGGATTTGCAAGGTTTATTTCTGAGACAAATCTGTAATGGATCCCAAGGGGGCAGCTACCAGCCAAATTGCATGAGCTCAGAAATCAATAAAAAATTGAGCCTCAGTTCAAATCTCAGACGCATCTGTCTACACGAGAAACTGCTGGTGCCTACAGATACATACTTTGAAACAATCAGATTCAGAGCGACACACACATAGGCACAGACAC
The DNA here is from genome assembly GCF_900095145.1 of Mus pahari. Taxonomy (NCBI): domain Eukaryota; kingdom Metazoa; phylum Chordata; class Mammalia; order Rodentia; family Muridae; genus Mus; species Mus pahari. Next base: position 17,212,061 of record NC_034612.1, on the reverse strand, counting down.
AGTCACACACAGTCACACACACACACACACACAGTCACACACAGTCACACACAGTCACACACAGTCACACACACACACACACACACACACAGAGAGAGAGAGAGAGAGAGAGAGAGAGAGAGAGAGAGAGAGAGAGAGAGAGAGAGAGTCCAACCACTGTTCCCTTAAGAAGGGTCTTTGATCTGTGGGCAGCTGAGCCTATGGGAAACCTGCATGGGTAATGCAACTTCTGGCTGTGACCCACAGAATAATTTCAGGTGAGGCATGGTTTTACCTCGAAGGGCATTTCTACATGATTACAGAGAATTTCTACAGCTCCCCATCACCCATCAATAATCACATGATGTCACTCTTACTGGAGCTAAGGAGGATTCCAATGATTCTCTTTGGTCTCTGAGGCATTTCTCCGGTGGTCTGTGTTATATTTCCATATGAAAAGGTCGTTGCTGCATTGAGATGAGAGAAGTGTTTGAACTGTTGGTGACAGACCCTGCTGGGAAACAGAAGTCAAGAGCTTCATAAAACACAGTTGTTCCAGAAGCTGTGGCACTTTGCATTTTGGAGAAGTTGATTTGATGTTTTGGGGACTTGGGGGTTCAGCGAGAGGGGAAAGGATGCATTGCGGTTGCTTCATTGCAGTGAAACTTTAAAGCACAAAAGCTTATGTGCATGTAGCTTACTAAGGCTAGGAAGAGGGAGAAGAAGTTAGGAGCATGCACTGTTCTTGGAGAAGGCACAAATTCAGTTTTAAGAACTTACATCGTGATCACAACCTTGGATCCATTGGATCCAATGCCCTCTCCTGGCCTCTGCAGGTACTGCAGGCACATGATGCACATACCCATACACAGATTCTGATATACACTTAAGTAAAAATAATTGAAAAAAAAATCTTTTAAAAAACTGTTGTGTCTTAGCTGAGCTTTCTATTGCTGTCATGAAACAGCATGACAAATTCAATTTGAGGAAGAAAGGCTTTATTTGACTTAGGTATCCTTAGTCACATTCTATTGAGAGATGCCAAGGAAGGAACTCAAACAGGGCAGGGACCTGGAGGCAGGAACTGATGGATAGGGTATGAAGGGGTGCTGATTACTGACTTGCACTTCATGGCTGCTCAGTCAGATTTCTTACTGTACCCAGGTCCACCAGCTCAGGTGTGGCACCATTCACAATAGGCTGAAACTCTCTTCCATCAATTAAGGAAAAATGCCCTACAGGTTTGTCAGCTTATAGCTTGATCTTATAAAGGCATTTTCTCAGTTGAGGTTCCCTTTTCTCAGACGACTATAGCTTGTGCCAAGTTGACATAAAACTGCCTAGTACACTGGGCGTTATGGTGTATACATTTACTCTCAGCACTCAAAGGCCAAAGATAGGTTGATTTTTGAGGTTACCTCATTTCTGTGATAAATCACTTTATCACAAAAGCAACTTAGGGAAGGCACTTATTTGGCTTACACTTCCAGGTCATAGTTCATCATTAAGTAAGTCAGGTAGAAAAAAAAACAAAAATCAAAAAAAAAAAAAAAACCAAAAACAAAAACTAAAGCACAAACCTTTAGGCGGCATTGTTTGCTGTCACGCCCCTGGTGTGCACATTCCTAGCCATCTTTCTTATACAGCACAGGACCAAGAGCCATGGGATGATTCTGCCCAAGTGTGCTGGGTCCTGCTGCATCAGTTAATAATTGAGACAATCCCTCAAAGACATGCCCACAGAGCAGCCCGATGAAGAGAATTACTCAACTGAAACTCGTTTTTTAATCAGGTGATTCTGAGCTATGTCAAATCAATGGTTAATGTTAACTAGCACACATTCCCAAAAATTATCCTTGAGAAAGACTCTCTGAAGACAAAGGAAGAAGCATAGGTCCCAAGTGATCTCAGTTGAGGCTATTTTTATAAGTGTCCCCTACACTATTGCTCCTCTTATTATCACAAAAAATTGTAGTATCTGATTATGGGGATTTGACCTCTTACCAGCAACCATATAACGTGACATGAAATGAGGGAAATGTCCTAATGTAATGAAGATGGGTATCCATGGCTGAGGACAGCGTTTTCAGAGAAGAATTGCACAAAGGGAGTTCCCACAAATTACCAAGAATGAAGAGTAATGTATCTGAAAAGCAGCTTGATGAATCCAAGAGTGATTTTAAGAAACGGCAGCGTCCAAAGGAACACAGGCAGGCTATGAAACGAAAGCTACTACTTCATGTGAGTGAAAACTCATTATTTTTTATAAATGTGACTTTAAATAAGTGGCACAGTCGAAAATACACTAATTTTGCAGATCAATTATTTTGAATTAAAGACACTCAAAAAACAAAACAAAACCATCAGGTGAAACAAGAATATTGCTGGAGAGATGGAGTCATCAGTTAAGTGTTTGTCATGCACATCACAACTGACCCCAGAGGTTTGATCTCCTAGAGGCTACATTGAGAATCTGAGTGGAGATGTATAGGTCTATGGTCCCAGTACAGGGGGGGAAGGAGTGGGAGTCAGAACCTTGGTCCTTTCTGGCAGACTCCAGATTCAGTTAAGTGGAGGGCTATGAAGAAGACACTCAGTTCCGATCTCTGACCCTTACAGTCTCGAGTGCACACAGAGGAACCCCCCCCCACAACACCCCCCAAATGATGATGATGATGATGATGATGGTGGTGGTGGTGATGATGATGATGATGATAACAATGACTCTTTCCTACATCAAAATAATAGTAATCTGTGCTTGACTGGGATACAATCAAATCTGGACTCAACCCTACATAAACCTCACTGAAATAGCTATTAATCTTATACGCAACCTCCACTGATTATTCACATGTACTGTTCTCTGTCTAACCCACAATGTGAACCATTGCTTCTAAGAGGTCCACTAGCTCTTTATTTCTCTAGGAAAGCTCTGGAGCCCCACAGAGTGTATCATAATAAAATCACAAGCTTCTCTCCTGCAGACACGCGTGCGTTGACTTTATTTTCAGACTGAGCTAAAAAGGAACCGTAGAAAGGAGTCCCCGTTCCTCCAAACACGCATGTGAAGGAAGTTTAGAGAATTTCATCTCAAACAAGACTTGTTTCCTGTATCTTTAAGACTGTACACATTTAACTTGGAATGAAACTTTAAAAAAAAAAAACAACAGTGCAGAAACATTAGACTTATAATTTGGAAGTTGGAACTAGCCTCCTGTGCACACATTGAAATGCTATGGAATGTCAACCAACCTAGGACTCTGTTTACAAGCTGTTGGGGTGTGAGCGACAAATGCCTCAGAGCTGAGTCAATCTTGGGTAAGAACCTCTCTCCCCACTGCTAGGTCACCTACATCTGTGACGTTAAGCGATGGAGGAAAATTCTGAGACAGTGCAGCCTCACTGACTGGGCCAGGGCAGCTCTATGGAGCCGGTAGAGACCCAGAACCATCCCTACAAGGATCAGATCGCTCAGTGCTGACGTTTCAACTTGACCTTGTTGCTCAGTTTTCAGTCCTCCGCCCCCCTTTGGTGAGAGGGACTCTGTAAAGGGAAACTCCCTCGGAAAGCATATTTCTAGGATTCCTAAGCTAAGAGGCTTTGTAAAGATGGGTTTGCTAACACATGCCAGGTTTGTGTGCATGCACATCGAAGAAACAGGAAAAGTCTCCAAGCCTCCTCCTCGGGGACAGAGGTAGTGAATGCCTGAAGACAGATGGGCTGGGATGAAAACACAAGTGTGTCTCCTTCCAATTCTTCTGATGCTTCCCCCAAACCTAGTTCTCACTGCCTCATGTAACAATAGGGCATTTTACAGGAAGTATAGGCATCTAATGATTTTTGTTTTTCAGATTGCAAGTCTGAGCTGTAGCAATTTGGTATATGCATCAAGGCAGCAGCACTCAGCCACAATGGCTTTCACCTTTTGCTCTCTTTGGATGACTTCATGGCTCTGAGTGAGGTAGGGTCTCCAACACCTCTGTAAATGATTTGAATAAAAATGTTCCCCCATAGGCTCATGTATTTGAATGCTTAGCTATCAGGGAGTGGCACTACTTGAGAAGGATTAGGAGGTGTGGCCTTGTTGGAGTAGGTGTGTCCTTGTTGGAGTGGGTGTGACCTTGTTGGAGTGGGTGTGACCTTGTTGGAGTAGGTGTGGCCTTGTTGGAGTAGGTGTGGCCTTGTTGGAGTGGGTGTGGCCTTGTTGGAGTAGGTGTGGCCTTGTTGGAGAAAGTGTGGCCTTGTTGGAATGGGTGTGGCCTTGTTGGAGTAGGTGTGGCCTTGTTGGAGAAAGTGTGGCCTTGTTGGAATGGGTGTGGCCTTGTTGGAGTAGGTGTGGTCTTGTTGGAGAAAGTGTGTGACTGAGGTTGAGTTTCGAGGTTTCCATTCTCTTCTTGCTTCCCAAAGAATTAGATGAAGAACCCTCCAGATCCAGATGTAGAACTCTCAGCAGGTTCTCCAGCACCAAGTCTGCCTGTGTGCTACCATACTCCCTGCTGTGATGATAATGAACTAAACCTCCGAAGCTGCAAGCCAGCCCCAATTAAACTTCTTCTTATAAGAGTTTCCTTGGTTATGGTTTCTCTTCACAGCTATTGAGTAGTGACTAAAGATACCTGGGCTGTTGTTCTGTGAACTCAGACCCTCATCATTTCCACACCCTTTCCCCTACCTCCTCACAATGGCTACTCTTTTCACACACTACGTGATCATTTCAGACCGCAGACCCACAGGGGCAGGACTGTGCCTCGCTGTCTTCTGATTTCCACAGGCATGGTCTGGCACAGGATTTGGCGACAGATAATCAAGAAATTTACTGGAAGAGCACATGCCATTTTTTTTTCCCATAGGAACTTTGGTTTAGTTCCCTTGCCGTATATGCTTCATAAAATTACGACCGCCCCAGGGAGGGCGTAGACACGTGTGGAAGTGAGTCATGGCGAGTGGATCTACTTAGGTTATATGTTTGATCACTGGAAAAAAAAATCAAGGCTTGCACATATAAGCAAGTCAGAAATGCCTGTTGGAATGTCTTTATGTCTCTCAGCAGGGGGATTACTAAGGAAGAGAAGATTACCCAGTAAGTACCCCTGAAAATAGCAACATAACTCAACCTGGGGTCCCCTAAACAGCTGGGCTTAAAATTGAAAGGAATTATTTTGTCTGTTGTTAAGAATATAAAAGTAGGACACACGATAGGAGATCAATTTTAAATCATCCGAGGCTTCGGGAAGGATTTTTCCTGGGGCTCTTTTCAAGAGGACTAATGTGTATTTCTGCCATGGCCTTTTAATAAAGAAATCATGCATTATGCAAACATTAACATTTAAACCAATTACGAACAATTGTAGCCAACTCTTTGAAGAATATAGAACTGAGTTATGGCTTCTTTTATGAATATGATTCCTTTACTAAAATAAAACCAAGAGAGTTATGTCCTGTGCATCAGCTTAAGCTGCTGGAAGGAAACTCATTTCCCAGTATTTATCCTTTGGAATGAGAGGACATTATCAAAGAATTTTATGTGTAAATTATGAACTCTTTGTCAGTGAATGTGGGAGATGTGTCAGTTCCATGTTATGTGTTCACCTGTCAGCAGGGCACTGAGGGAATCCCCAGGTGACTTCTGGACCCCTCATTCACATGCACACAAGTGTCTGTGCATTTGTACACACATGCACCTGCATGTATACATAGTCACACACATGCACACACACATGTGCACACATGATCCCCTGCACACACATACACATGTACATGCACCTGTACACACAGATACCTGCACACAACATGCAAACACACATATCTCTGTACACACATGCACCTGCATACACATACTTGTTTGTGTACACGCACCTGCACACACACAAGCATACACACACTTATCCGTATACATACGCAGAGATTTTTTATCACACTGATTTGAGCTCAAGAAAACAGCTTACAGCTTGGAAAAGTAAATTAGAGAATAAAAGCTTTAGAAGTAAGGAACTTAGGAAACCAACATGCACATAATTGAATATGACTCTCACAAATGCCCTTTCTCCACTTTTCCCGGCCAATCGTAGTTTGACATTTTAATTGTGATTTTTCATAGCTTATGGCAAAGGGAAACAACATCCATATTTATGCTGCAATTATTATTTGCATACAGCATGTTTACTGTTCTCCCTCTATGACACACTCGTCATAGAAACTAATCTTAACAGCTGCACATGACAGTCTGTAAGGAATCCAGTAAATGTGCCTTTCTTATGACTAATGAAAGAGGCTCTCTCTCTCTGGCTCTCTCTCTCTCTCTCTCTCTCTCTCTCTCCCTCTCTCTCTCCTGGAAGAAATGAAAGCCTTTTAGAAAAAAATTTCACTTTTTATGCTGAGATGGGTGTTCTATAAATGTCATCTTTCTCTTTCCATTTTTTTTCAACAACTAAACTAAGTTTTATAATGGGGGAGAGGAAAAAACAACAAGAACAAAAACAACAAAACAGAAGGCATTACCTACTTTTGCTCCCGGGTAATGGAAAATTCACATCAACGTGGGATAAATGGCCTGAGTCTGTGGTTCTGCTGTGGGGATGCCATCATTCATGCTGTTCTTGTCACGTGGCTTTCCATTAGTGATGAGCCATTTTGTCTGCCGAAAAGACAGACATGTGTAATCAGTCCCGCCGTCTGCGTTCTGCAGGATCAATGATAAAGCGGTTTCCCCCACCCTCATAGGTCTCATAGGCAAACCCACTTTCATTATCTTTGTGGGGAGACCAACAGCTCCAGAAAATTCACGCATGTTAAATAACCACAACCATAGGTATTATCTGCTTGCAGTATGTAAAAATTTATAGAACACATTGCAGGGTTATTCTCAGGCATGAAAACATCGGTCAGGTGTACTAGTGATCTTTGTCACTGCTGGGACAGGATGCCTGATAGGAGCAATATAAGTGAACAAGGCTTTATTTTGGCTCAGAGTTCAAGGGGACAATCCATCACGGCAGGGAGGCATGGCGGCAGGAAGTGAGTCAGCTGACCACATCACATCTGCTCAGAAAACACAGATGGGTGCTGGTACTCAACTCACCATCTTCTTTTCCTTCAGTCTAGGGCCCCAGCCCATGAGGTGGTGCTACTCATATCCAGGATGGATCTACCCTCCTCGGTGAATCTCCCTAGAAAACTTCTGCAAACATACCTAGAGATGCGACTTCTAGGTGACTCTAAATTCTAGCAAACTGGCTAGGTTGGTGGTTCTCAACCTGTGGGTCGTAACCCCTCGGGGGGGGCGTGTCACCTGTCAGATATCCCGCGTATCAGATATTTACATTACGATTCACAACAGTAGCAAGATTACAGTTTTGCAGTACCAACAGAAGTAATTTTATGGTTGAGGATCACCACAGGCACGAGGAATTGTATTAAAGGGTAGCAGTGTTAAGAAGGCAGAGAATCACTGGGCTATGTTAACCATCACACTAGGAGGGGTGCAGAACAGCACAGACATCAGCTACAGCCTGTGCTTTCCACTAGAAGTTCAGAAGGATGTGGCTCACAACTTAGAAAAAAATAATTGTTTTATTTTATTTTATGCATATGGTTGCCTGTATGTATGTCTTTGCACCACATATGTCCCTGGTGTCAGATCCCCTGGAATTAGAGCAATAGATGGTTTTGAGCAGTCATGTGGATTCTGGGAAATGAATCTGGGTCCACTGTAAGCGCAGCCAGTGCTCTTAAACTCTGACCCATCTCCTTAGCCCCATGACTTAGGTTTTTGTTTTGTTTTGTTTTCAATCTGACTCTCATTTTCCTCTCTGTTTAGCCAACAAAACGGATGCTTTAGCAGTCACAATAAATTGTGTGTATCTCTGATGCACAGATCTTAGGATCTGAAGTCCAGGTTTGAGGGCCATTTTTCTTACAGTATTTTTCTTTTTTTAAAGCATTATAGGGTACATAAGATAATTCATAAACTTTTGCCTTAAAAACATGACTGGCTTGTTTTTGCTCTGTGTATTCAAAGCTTAAAAGTTCAACACAGACCCACTTGGGCTTATTTTGGCTCATAGTTTGAGGGTTCATGGTCCAGTATCACGGGGAAGGCAAAATGGGAAGGGTAAGTCTAACTATGGCAGGAGGAGCATTAGGCAGCTGGCTGAGTTACACCACAGTGCTTCATGCAGAGCACACACACACACACACACACACACACACATAGACACACAAACATACACAAACACACACAGATATACACAGACACATGCACAAACACACACACACAGATACACGCACAGGCACATTCAAATAGACACACACAGGCACACATGCACACACATAGACACACATAAACACATACAGACACATACACAAGCAGATACACACACAGATACACAGACATACATAGACACATGTACAAACACACAGATACACACAAGCACATACATGGATACACACACAGATACATAGACATACATAGACACATGTACAAACACACAGACACACACATAGACACACACAGACATATATACAGACACACACAGATACACATACAGACACACAGGCACACATGTGCACACAAACACACACACAGACACACATAGACACACACAGACATACAGACACATAGACACTCACAGATACACGCACAGAGACACACAGACATACACATAGACACACATGCACAGACACACACATAGACACACAGACACACACCAAGCATTAGCAACTGAGTCCATACAGAAACAACTTCCTAACACTCGCCTCACAGTCTGACATAGCATCCACAGTAACCTGCTGGTTCATTTTCGCCAACTTGATGCAAGTTAGGGTCATCGAAATCTCAACTGAGAAAATGCCTTCATCAGCGTGGCCTGTAGCCATGTGTGTCATGCATTCTTGATTAAGGATTGGTGTAGGAAGACCCAGTCCACTGACAGCAATACCATCCCTGGGATGGTGGTGCTGGGGTACATAAGAAAGCAGGCTGAGCAAGCCATGAGGAGCAACTCAGTAAATCCAGTCCTCCATGGCTCCTGGTTTTGTTCCTGCTTGAGTTCCTGTCCTGATTTCCTTCAAGGATGGGTTGTGATGGGACATATAAGCCAGATAACCCCTTCCTCCTCAAGTTGCTTCTGGCTGTGGTGTTTATCACAGCCGTTGAAATTAAACCAGGACAGCCTTGCTTGCTTCATGTTGAGGTAAATGTGAGATTATTAAGGAACGTTCTGTGGCACATGGATACTGGGCTGGAGAGATGGTTCAGCAGTAAAGAGCACTTGCTGCTCTTGAAGAGGTGCCCTCTTCTGGACTCCTCAGGCACTGCACTTATAAGCTCAAACACACAAAGATGTACCTATGTATATACTATTTAAAATAAAATAATCTTTTTTTTTAAAGGCTGTGGGAGAGGCAGGTCCAGAGACAATGGGGTGGATTTGGGAGATGGATGAGGAGAAAGAGTAAAGGTAAGGCGATCCTGTGGCTAGGCACAGTAGAGGCCAAGATTCCGATACCATGAGTGGGTTCAGTGGGAGTAACGGCTATGAGTCTTAGAGGTTCTGTGGTTTTTCAAATGGATCCTTGTTCAATCCTGACCCATTGGATGAAGGTCTGTGTGGACGGTGGTCATCACTTAAGTCTTCTTTGGTCCTTGGCGCCTCATGTTAGTTTTCTATGGCTGCCCCTGTTTCTTTCAAAACTTAGATGAGGTAGAATCTCTGCTACGATGTCATCAGGGCTCTCATTCTCAGTGACACCTTCTCTGTCACAACATGAGTTCAGATGGTAGCTCTTTACGGCCACGTTTACTCTGGAAGCCAGCTGATACCAAACAAGACTCAGAACCATTTCCCGTTATCTCCAGGATCATCTGAAGAAGTCCGAAGCTCCAGGATTGAGCTCTGAAAGTCAGATGTCTCTGGCTAACTGTCTTACTGATGGTTGTCATTGCTGTGATGAAATACCGTTACCAAAATCACCTTTGGGGGAGGACAAGGTTTATTTGACTTACACTTCCAAATTACTGTCCAACACTAAGGAAGTCGGGATGGCAACTTAAACAGGGTAGGAACCTGGAGGCAGAAACTGACTGATGCAGAGGCCATGGAGGGGTGCTGCTTACTGGCTTGCTCCTAATGGCTTGCTCAGTCATCTTCCTTATAGGATCCAGGACTACCAGCCCAAGGATGACACCACCCACAACAGGCCAGGCCATCCCCATAAGTCACTAAGTAAGACGCTGCCCTACAGGCTTGCCTACAACCTGATCTTATGGAGGCATTTTTTGTCAACCAAGGCTTCCTCATCTCCTGTGACTCTTGACATAACCAGCACAGTAACCAAGCAGGTTCCTACACACAGTTGCAGAAGGCCCGTGACAAATGAGGTTACCTTAAGTGTGCAAACCAAACATCAATTACGCCTTCCCAAAACATTTTTGAGTGGCATGGCCAGCAGCTGATACATTAAAGATGCATGATGGGGGACCCTTGGGGTCAGGATTCTGTTCTCTATAGTTGGGGTAAGTGTGAATTTTCCCATAGTCAGATGTTCTCAACGGTGTGATGTAGCTGGGGATGTGGCCGAGTTGTAGAGTGGTTGCATAGTAGGCATACAGTCCCTGCCTACTATGAACCCTGTGTGTTGGCACAGGTTCATCAACCCAGCGCTTCTGAGTTGGAGGTAGAAAGAGCAGAAATTCAAGGTCATCTTGGGGTATGGATGGAGTTTCAAGCCAGCCTGGGTTATGTGAGACCCTGTTTCAAAACAAAACAAAAAAATCTTCATTAAAGAAACCTCATCAGGCTGTAGCATCCAAGCTGAAGTCAACATCGGTGGCTCTCACATTTACCCTGTCACTAAGAGCTTAGGGACTGAGGGGTGGGGGAAAGATGTCCCAGGCTCACGGTTTGAGGCAATCCATGTTTCTTCTTGTAAGACTTCCTACGGTAAGACTGTCTATTTCTCCTACTTTTTGAATTTTTCTCCTTACCAGTATACTTTGGGCTGTACATGAGAGTCTGTCAGAGTTGAGGCATGAGAGAGATTTAAGGCAGGGAAAAATCTGGCCGAGTTCTGTTCAGTCCCTGGTAGCGGTAGCCTGTAGCTGGGCTCTGGGTTCACTAGTCTGCGAAATGGGAAATTTACAGAGGATGGAAAGACCAAAGCACACCAAGCTTCTAAATTCGGCTCAGAAACTGTGATTCTGAAGCCACCGGGATGACAGGTGCCATTTACCCAGAGCTCTCCTGAGTCCCAGGCCCAGGGAAAAGCTGACAGGGGTGAGACCAGCCGACTTGCAAGAGAGAAGTTGGGTTGTTGTTTTATGAATATAAATAACACTGTCCATCTGCAAGTGATGTTTCTTGAGCACACAGGGATCCCAAAGCCAGGACTGAACATTGCTTCCATCTTGCAGAAGGCTTCTGGAAGCTTTTCTCTGCCCAGGTTTTCGTGGTTCACAGAGGAAACAGGCAAGTGACTCGGTCTTAAACCCAGTTGTGATCTCTGTGCATGCTGAGGTCACAGAACCAACACAAAACCAACCATTAGCGCAGAGCCCAAGAGAAAGAATTGTGTGTTCCGCAACCATCCTAACATTGCAACCCTTAAATACAGTTCCTTGTGTTGTGGTGACCCCCCCCAAGCATAAAATTATTTTCATTGCTATCTTATACCTGTAATTTTTGCTACTCTTAGGAATAATAATTTGAATATCTGTGTCTTCTGACGGTCTTTGGCAACCTCCGTGAAAGGCTCTTGTGATCCCCCCCAAAAGCTTATGACCCCCAGGTTGAGAACGGCTATGTTAGAGTGGGCAGCAGTAAGTCTCTGGGTTAAGAATAAATCTGGCCTCAGCCTTCCAGCCTCAGCCCTGAGCTTTGGGGAGCTGTGGCTGGTGCTGGGAAAACTTAGGGAGACAAAACCTTCCAACACACAGTGACATTAGACATCACCAGGCCTGGATGTATCGTAGCTTACAAATATTGGATGAACTTTTCGTTTTATTTCCACAGGAAACTTCTGGGATTTTTTTTCTTTCCATTTGGCTTCTCCTTTAGGCCCTATGTTTGTGGACCAGTAGAAACGTATTTCTCTCTGCACACAAACATCCCCCGATCTGATCAAAAAAAGCTAATGGTCTAGATGAGGGTGGTTTATAGACATTTAAAAACAAACACGGAAACCTCTCAGAATTTGTTTGCACACCTGCAAAGAAATGCCACTCAGACACAAGGCTCACCGAGAGAAAGGACTCTCTGCATTTCTTTGAACTAAAATGCCTTTTATCTTTGGAGTTCAGCTGAAGGAATAAACAGAACAAAAAGCATCAAAAAAAAAAAAAAAAAAAAAAAAAAAAAAAAAAAAAACCGGAGCGCTTGGATCTCATTAGATGGAAAATTAGCAGAGATGCGTCCACAGTGTTACGTGAGCTCTGTCAAACGATCGTCCTTCAGCACAGAGAGGAAAACAAGAGAACGCTTTAAACCTCCTTATGTACGAAATTAACTTGGTTACAGTTTTGTTCAGATATTTACAGTCCTGTGCTTTTGCGCGTTTCTCCTCCAAGGCTTTAACCATCTTTTACTAATGGTGATTTTCGAGTAAGCTGCTGACCCCACAGTAAAGCAAGTGCAACCATTCTGGCTTCCACCCCCCACCCCCAAGGCTGTGCTGTGGTGATGATTCTCATCTTCTGCAGGAAGCACAGTTTCGACCGTTCAGCAGGGCACACCCATGTCAGTGAGGTTGGGAGCAGAGGAGGCTCCAAGTCTTTGTCCCAGGAGATGATGGGACACTGAGTGAGCCCGCTACCTCTAAAGTCGGAGTTGTCTCTGCACCGAGCTCAGGAGACCATATTGCGTAGACACAAGAGCTCAGAGCTATATTAGTTTGCCTCTCTGTCGCTATGATAAAAACACTGTCCACAACTGATGTAAGGAGGGAAGGGTTTATTGGGCTTACTGCTTGACGTCCATTCGGAAGGAAAGTCAGGGCAGGAATCCAAGGTGAGAATCTGGAGGCAGAAACCAAAGCAGAGGCCATGGATGAATGCTGCTTGGGCCACATGGCTTTTTCAGTTTGCTTTCTTTATAACCTAGAACATCTTCTCAGGAGTAGCACCTCCCACAGTGGCCTGGTTCCTCCTCTGTTAATCAGCAATCAAGAAAAAGCCCCACAGACACGCCCACAGGCCAATCCAATGGCGGAGGCAGCTCCTCTAATGATGCCTCCTCTCCCCTGATTACTAGCTTGTACCAGGTTGACTAAAGCTAACCAGGACTGTTTCAGAGCATGTCCTTCATTGTTTTTTTTTCTCACTGTCTCTACCCAGAAACCCCAGCCCTGACTGTTTTTAAAGGTAGTCTTTCCATGTAGTCCTGACTGGTCTGGAATTCTGTATATACAAGTCTGGCTTCAAACTCATCAAGATCTGCCCACTTTCTGAGTACGGGGATTGAAGGCGTTTGAAGGTAACAGGAATTCCCTCTCCCCAAGATGGCCTGCCTTACCTTAACTGATAAAATGAGGCACATTTGAGGGTCCTGTACTGGAAGTGTCATGGCCTCTGCTTTGAAGATTCCTATTAGCACTAGCCTATAGGAACTGTTATATGCTGTCATATCAGCTTCATGGAGGGTTTTCTCTGACAGAGGAGAAGCTCCCACAAACAGGTTCATATTCAGGGCTGGGCTCAGTTTTCCCCAGAGACCTTGGGCATGGGCAACCTGTACATAGACTAATTTTAAAGATGCCTCCAGCCACATCCTGCAATTGTAGGAGCAAAGGGCATAGTACTTACAGACCTCTCTCAAGGGTGAACATGACATTTTGTAAGACAGAGGGAAGGGTAGAAAATGAGGACATCAAACCTGTGTAGGGTCCTGAGGGACTGCTTTCTGCTGAAGGTCCCACCTGCAGTATGACGAGACAGGGGAAGCCAGGTGAGAGGAGACCAAGGCAGCAAATGAGGCTTCACATTTTATGACCTCTTGCTGCTCAAGCTAAGATGAGTCAGAAACGATACCAGCTTTTTCTGCATGACATCTGGGGGTATGGGTCATCTGCTTGCCACCTACATTCCCTTTATACTCACACATTAGCCTTGACCTCCACTTGCATCCTTGTGAACAATAAAAGCAACACAGCAAGCTGCCTGAACACCCAGTTTTCATAGTCAGCATTATCCAACAGATATTGTGTGAGGGTTGTCACCTTGACTACATGTGAAATTAGCTAAACCTAAGTGGTTGGGTACATCTGTGAGGTTTTTTTGTTTTTTGTTTTTTGTTTTTGTTTTTGTTTTGTTTTGTTTTGTCAAGCAAATAATTTGAAGTGTAAGACCCACCTCCCATCTGGATCTTTTGAGGTGGAGAGATCCACCTTCAATCTTGGTAACACCTTCTGCTAGCAGCTGAAATAAAGGATGCAGAAGAAGGAACTTCTTGCTCTTTGCCTGCTTGCCCTCACTCTCGCTGGCAGGTTCATTCCTTCACTGGCATGAGACTCTGCTTCTTCTCAATCCCAATGTGTACTGAAGATGAGCTTAGAAACACAGCCTTATCACTTGAACAACTGGATTTTGGGATTTGCTGTTGGTAGACAGTCACTGTTGGACTAACTGGACCACAGCCTGTAATCCATTCTAATAATTTCTCATCTATCTATCTATCTATCTATCTATCTATCTATCTATCTATCATCTATCATCCATCTATCATCTATCTATCCATATGTCTATCCATCAATCATCTATCTATTCATTTGTCTGTCATCTATCTATCTATCTATCTATCTATCTATCTATCTATCTATCATCTCTCATCTATCTATCCATTCATCTATTCATCTATCAATCATCTATTCATCTGTCTATCTGTCTTCTATGTGTCTGTCTGTCTATCTGTCTATCTATCTATCTATCTATCTATCTATCTATCTATCTATCTATCACCAGTTGTGTTCCTCTCGAGAACCCTGAGTTCGTATGTCCCCTAACCAAGTGATTGCAAAGTGACTGATTATGACCGTTTGTGTCTGTACGCTCATTTGTGTGCTTCCCTCATTGTGTACATGGAGGTCAGAGGACAGCTTGCAGAAGTCAGTTCTCTCCTTCTACCATATAGGGCCCAAGTCTTGATCTCAGGTCATCAGTCTTGGCTGCAAGCACACACACACACACACCCTTTTTTTTAACCCTCTGAGCAATTTTGCCATCCTTTATTTATTTAGAATTTTAACCTTTTAATAAAGGTGCCAAGGAAAGCTTCATAAAGAAAATTATTTTCATTTTTATGATGACATTTTCACAGATTTGGATCAGTATTTTTCATAATTTTCCACCTTTACTACCTCCCCCCCTCCATAGTCCCCATTTTCCTTTCTGGTTCCCTCTCTCCCTCCATCTTTCATTACCACATTATTTGTTTAGCAAGAACATAGAAATGACTTGGGTATCCATAAATGATGGAGGTAACGCTCTACTGCTTATCTTCCCATGGATTGCTTCTGGCGATTAAAACAAAACAAAACAAAACAAAACAAAACAAAACAAAACAATGCTGAAGCTATAGATTTGAGTAACCTGTAGGTATGACATTTCATAAGCAGGCTCAGCTCAAATCATTCCATATTGTTCCAATCCCTGCCCCTGGGTAACCACGTCAGTAGTATCTCAGAGAAATTTCTCAAAGGCCATTCATCAAATAGGTAGCTGTGGATACATCTGAGCATGGGGACTGGCGTGGGTACAGTGAGCTGAGAGAAATGAGCCAGCTTGGAAGTATTTTAATTTTTTTATAAGGACTATTTTTTTACATATTACTTATGTAATTATATTGTTTTAAGGCACTAGAACCTTCTTTTCCCCCCAAAATGAGCTCTTTCTTGTTCCTTCCTCAATCACAAGATTCCCTGAGTCCTGTGTCATTTCAACAGGAAGAGAAAAGAAAGTCACCCTGCTCACACTTGGGTGTCCTTTCTCTTGCCTCCTGACCTAAGCTTGCCTTTTAGCCTTTCTACTTGGCCACACTAAAGGCATCTGCTCCCTCCTGCCTCTCTCCCATCTCCTGCATCTTCCTCATCATGGACCTTATTCAATACCCCATTGATACCTCAGTTGCCACCAGCTCGGCTTCTTCTAGGATAGTGTCCTTCATTCCTACAACCTCAACTGAATATCCTCCACCCTTTGTGTGCAATTCTGTCCTATTTTCACGTGGCCTCAGGGTCTCACCAAGGGGATCGAGAACATAGGCTTGGAGACTAAGGGAGAGGCTCCATCTATTCAACCATGGAAAGCCCTCATCTACACTGGGTGTAGACTTTCCAGTGAGGTGTCTTTGGGGGTCACGGATGCTCCTGTCTGTAACCCCTCACTCACGTAAATAAGCTTGATAAACCTTTTGGTTCCTCAGGGTGAAGTTTGGTGGGAAACGGAACTTTGGGTTCTCCTTTGGACATTTGGTGTAGACACTGTGTTGTCCCCCTCCCTCACACCAGCGGGAAAACTCCAATAATAATCTGCAGTTTTTTCCCTCCAATACAGAAGACATATGTTACAAACATATTTTCAGTATCAGATAAATGACAGCGAGCAGCCATGCAGCCAGGAGTAGGCGGCTTGATGAGACTCATTTGATAGAATACCTGACAATTTTAGACATTGTTTGATTCCTCCCCAAACCTTCCTCCACAAGCCAATTTCATTTTCTTATGTATCTTTACAACCTCACCAGTTCCTGGAACATTACAACAAAATACACAAAATAACCCCCTTTTCAAAACTAAACCCGACTTGCTTGGAGAAGTTGGCAGAACAGTATTTTTCCAGATCCACCTGGCAAAGAGTGGAACAGACTTAAATTCATACAGTACCTCAGCTCTGGCTGCTCACTCTGGACACAGCCCATTTTCTCAAGCCAGCATGCCTTCTGATGCCAAATCTGATTTCCCCATAGATCTTCAGTCCAGTCACAGAGTATCACACATACTAATGCTTTAGTGGAGAGAGAGAGAGGAAAAAAAGTTCTTTTAGCCCAGATAAAACAGTAAGCTAAACCCCAAAGAGAGCAAGGACAGTAAACTGTGTGTGGTGCTGTCCAGTTATTAAGACGTAATGGCCACGGGGCACTCTGCTGTACAGAATGACAAATGTCCCATGGAGGACCAAGGCTGGCTTGGAGAGACAGGAAGAGACCACTAGGAAGGGTGAGCTGCAGAAGGGACTATAGGATATAAAATGCAAGGTGACAGGGGTTTACAGTTGCAAAACGAAGGACAATTGAGCTTTAGTGCATAGCTATATAAAGTGTCCAGGTGCAAGGAGTCTCCCCCAAATAGGAAGTATATCAAGGGGTAGGGGACAGTGTCCACAGCTTACTTGGAGGAGAGATGTGACTCAAGACAAATCAGTCAGGGCAGGAACTCAAAGCAGGGGCTGAAGCTGAGGCCACGGAGGAGCACTGCTTACTGGCTTATTCCTTGTGGCTTGCCCAGCCACATTCTCATCCCACTCAGGACCACCAGCCCAGGGGTGGCACCACCCACAGTGAGCCAAGCCCTTTTGTGTCAATCATAGACCTAGAGAAACACTGAGGCAACACAAACTCTAGTTTGTGTCAAATTGAGAAAAAAAAAAAAGAGCCTAACCAGCCCAAGGTCCCCGCAAGGGCCCTAGATAAAGTGATTAAGGAGCCAGCTGTGTGAAATTGGCTCACGCGAGTCTCAACAAAACTCTCTCGTGTTTCAAAATAGCATTAAATTGTCATACCCCAGTTGTTCCCATGATTGCATAAAATACTTCAGCGATGTTTGCCCAAGCTAGTAAAATAAACGTCTTATGTAAAATGTTCCGATTAATAAAAGATGAGCATTATTAATTCAGCTGTCCGCACTCATCTAAATCCTAGCGAATTTACTTCTTTTATTCACACAGAGATTTTTGTTTTTGTTATTTTTTGAAGTTTGGGTTTTTCAATGTAATTACGGCCTGGTGCACCCACAGACAGGTTCCCGAGAGTAATGCTGGTCACGTATATTATTTCCCCCAGTTATGATTCTCAGAAACATTTCATTAAAATGAGTTTTGCACCAGGGTTCACCCAGTGAATCGGGTCTCTGACAGCAGAACAACGTGCTGTCTGCTCCTCGCATAATTTTAGAAATCCTCTTTACGTATTATCCGTCAAGCAGCCTGGCAAACTTCTTTGTTTTTCTCAGACCTGGGACCTGGGCGTTCAGATCGGTATGAATGTGAGTGAGCCAACTCTGGACAGTGGCACGTACAACTCTTTTCTAACTCTTTTATCTTTCTGGTTTGTGTGGGGAGAAAAGATAAACGAAGACCTCAGCAGAAATATCACGAGTGACTCTGAAATCCCTGGCTACAGGCAACATCCTCACTCATCCACCTGAACCTGGGACAAGCGGCAAGGGAGCACCCGGGAAATACCCAGGAAGCTATGGAGGATGGGCTCAGGTATGAAACAAGTAATTTATAATGAGATCCTGGTGGAGGCGATGAATGGATGCGCGACACCCTCAGATTTGTACTGTCTACATTTAAATGGAGCAAGGGTCCTTAGCACCGTCTCCAATATCCTTTTTCAAGAGCCATTCGCGGTTTATTCCATTGGAGGACTCTGATTTTTATAGTCCCCTTTTTGTGTATGGTGTGTGCACCGTTATGCGTGTGACTGCAGGCAGGGAGGTGCCACCAACACATATGGAAGTCATAGGACAACCTGGATTGTCAGTCTTGGTCTCCCACCTTGTGGATGGGAGCTCTTTGCCCTTTCACTCTTGTATGCAGCAGGCCTACTGACCTGGTGGCTTCTGGGAGCTTCTCCAGTCTCCACACAGGGGCACTGGGCTTATAGATATTCATCCTGTGTGCTGAGCCTTTACACACTGCATTGCTTTTCTGTGACTATGATAAAACACCATGACCAAGGCAGCTTACAGAAGGGAGAGTTTATTTGAGTGTCCTATACTAGGAGAGTCAGTCTGGGAAGCATGATAAAGCTGTGTGTGTGTGTGTGTGTGTGTATCCTCAAATTTTTCCTCAAGTCTCCCTCTAGTGATACCCCAATTCTTGAACAACCCATGACCTCCCCAAACAGCACTACCAATACAAGGACCCAGTAAATACCTGAGACTAGGGGGACCTTTCTTACTCAAGCCACATTGTGGATTTGAACTCAGGTCTTTGCTTTTATATGCCAAGTGTATTAACCTCAGAGCTGATCACATCGTGAAATGGCTATCTTAGGATTGCAGAGGACTCACACATGGTGACAGTGGCAAAGAGTGGATGTTTGACTTGAAGCATCACGGTCAAGCATCTGGTTCTGTAGAGTCACCGAACATCTTGAATCTTCAACTTACCCTTTTGTAAAACCATAGTGATGTCCTCAGATCCCCTCTCCAGAACAAAGTGTTCACCTACAGGCTGTCATTTACTGTTCAGGATGCTGGAGGATCGTTAAGTCATTTTCCTAGTTAGTATGATTGGTCCAATAAGCAACTGAACATATTTCTCTATAATAGATGTCTTTTTTCCTCACTTACTTCTTTCTTGGAAATTTCCTATTGTGTACTGAGTTCATGTAATTTCCAACTGGCTTCCTTTCAGATTCACAATCTCTTCTTTAATTATAATTGTTACACATGCTGTTGCACATACGTACATTGACACACACTCACTATTGAGTCCATTCAGGGTTGCTCACTTGTATGTCTGTAAAGTTGATGGGGACGTTAGCGGAGAATCAGCTACTACCCCTTTGTTATATAAATGTAACTACTAACTGCATTATAAATAATTGCCCATATAATCAGGGATAACTGTAGCTCTCACTTCTTACCAAAGAATCTTTTATTAATAAAAAATTCAAATGATATAATTTGGTGCTTTTAGAAGTTTCTTTCTGTAGACCATTACAGAAAGCCACAACTGGTCAAAATGCAGAGAAAGAACTGACTAGAAAGTGCCCAACCTCAACTGATACCATTCACAATATAACTCCCACACCTGAGACTCTTGGAACATCACGGAAAAAGAAGGGAGTAAAGACTGTAAGAGCCAGAGGACAAGGACATCTGCTGTGAGATTGTGTCTTCCATAAATGACAAGGGAACTGCACACATGAAATTTCAACAGTATGGCTGCTTAAACAGGCCCTGCTCATTGACATGTTGTCAATTGACACGGCAACACAGGTGAGGGAAATCTCACAAGGACCCACCTTTAGATAAACTCCAGGCAACAAATCGCTGCTGAGAGACAGAGAATCTGTATTCTTCAAGGATGAGCTCCCCTGATAGGTTATAGCAGACATCTCTAAAAGATACCGATCGCTTGGGGTCTCCAAGTTGTAAGCTTGTGTTTCTTAGCCACTACAACAAACTTTTTGTATCCGGAAAACCTCTTTGAAACGCTCCACAAATTATTCAGATTAATGTCAATTTCATTATGGAAATATGTACAGGAGGTCAAGATTCAACTCAAATTTCATGGTAGCTGTTGCATAAATAATCACTAACATTCCTTATCCCACTAAGAAGGTACCAAGTGTCCCTTTGAAGCATGTGGTTCAGTGGATCCATGGGTCCCTCAGTGAACTGCTAACTGTGTCTCCCAACTGTTGGTTTCAGATATAATTTCTAGATGACAACTAATTAAAGCATAGGGCAAGGATTATAGTCTTCACGGTTTCCAAAATTCCCTGAAAGTATCCCAGATTAAAATGTAAGATTTGTCTTCCCCCAAATCTCACTCCTACCTTTCCGTAGTACTCAGTACTGACTATTGTCGATCAAGTGCCTATGTGTTCATATAGAAGGGATTAAAGATAGAGATTTTAACATTATGGATGATGGGAAAACCTGGTGATTTTTTTAATATCTTCAGTCCTCAGCTTACCTCTCTATAAAATCATAATGCTATCTCCTTTGGAAGTGGGCAAGGAGATTAACTGTGGATACATATGATAATTGAGTTGTGTGGAGTAGTTTTGTTTTTCTTTATAGTTCCAAGAAAGTGCTCAACTGAATTCAGCCTTCAGTGCCTCAGGTTGACAGGAAAGGATAGCATGAGCAAAAGCATGGAAACACAGATGAGGATAGCTTTTAAAGCAGGCTCCTTACAGAGGTCATGAGCACAGTTTATGGAAAGTACAATGAGGCACATACATTTTTCCACCTGAAACATACATATATTGAGGATTCTGAAGAAACATAATGGCTGATTTGTACAGAGACAAATATGCATGGGGT
Source organism: Mus pahari (assembly GCF_900095145.1). NCBI lineage: Eukaryota > Metazoa > Chordata > Mammalia > Rodentia > Muridae > Mus > Mus pahari. The sequence continues at coordinate 17,190,812 of NC_034612.1, read as the reverse complement.
AGGGAGTAGGCAAGTTAATAGCTTAAACTTTTCTTCCAACTTTCAACATTCTCCGAAGCTTTCCATCTTGGCATATGTATTTTATTGTTTTATTATTTATTTTTTATTTTTAATTTTGCATGTTTTTATTATTACACATTTAGTTTATCATTTATGTTCATGTATGTGCACACATGCAAGCATGCCATGACACACATTTGAAGGTCAGTGGACGACTATGGTAGTTGGTTTTCAAGCTTAGGTCACCACAAGTGCCTTTACCTGCTGAGCCATCTCCTCCAAAGTCATTAGGAAGTTTTTAACTGGTTAGGTTGGCCTTGCCACGCCCTCTATGGATATATGAAGATCTAAGATACCTGTGGGGAGTCAGACATCAGAAGTATGGTGTGGGCTATGAAGGCATGTGGTAGGAAGCATTATGGCTTATCAAAGATACCCAGATGTGTCATGGCTTTTGTGTCAAATATGTCACAAGCTTATGTGCTTAGAAACTTAGCCACGAGCTGGTAGCGGGATGTAGAGAGGTGGTAGAACCTTTGAGAGAGGAGGATCTAGCTGCAGAAGTGCTATGTGATGGTGGGATGAATTCCTGCCTCACCAGCTATTTCTGCCTCACTAGTCCACTAGATGTGGAAACAGTTGCCACTGTCAGAGTCACATGCCTGCGTGCCTCCCTCACGGGGAAGGACTGCATCCCTTCAATCTGTGAGTCTGTCCTCCCTAAGTTGTCTCTGTTGCACATTTGGTCATAGAGACATGAACCTGACTGATACAACATCATAATCTCCAAAGACTGTGAATGCTTTGTCTTAGCCGGCCAAAGGTACCTTTTGGGCATCCTTAAGGATGCCGAGGTGAGAGTGTTATCTTGTTGCTTCGGATGAGGGCAGCTCAACCCTGTGTTTGGAATTGGGCAAGCATCCTGCTTGGGATTCAGATGAGCTGTGGTCACAAACGCACGGTTGGGGGAAGGGTTCCTGTCCTGGGTCAGCTAGACACAGCCTTAGAACCATGTGAGAAGGGAGTCTCAGTGAGGGGCCACCTACATCAAGTTGCTGCTGATAATGCAGCTGCTTTGCAAAGAGGCAAATGGAGGCTCTAAGAGGACCAAGATCAACTCAACGGTCCCACAGTTAGATATTGGCACCATCTCTACAGCCATTTTGTCATTGTTTTTAAGTCCCTAAAGGTTTTTTAGCACAGAAAGACCAGCTGGCTCTAGGAACCTGGGTGTGTTAAATCTAACTTCGCCTAACACATAAACAAGCTACTCCTGATTCTTTCATCACTGGGGTAAAATATGTGCCCACAGCTTCAAAGACATCTACTCTCTTTTCTAGACAAGGACTTACTACCTATTCTGTCTGGCCTTGAGCTTGAAATCCACCTGTTTCAGTCTCCTGAATGCTGGGACTGCGGATGAGCCCCAATGCTCCTGCCTTCAGCACCACAGCATGTGCCAAGGATTCTAAGACATGGTAGATATATGGAAAGGCTCACCCTAAATGCCCAGAGAAACACATTCCAGTCTACACACGCTACTGTAAGCAGGGATCTGCTCTTTTATTTCAGTAGCTTGTATCGATCCCAACAATAATTATCCCCACTGTTAAATAGCTGAAAGTTACTCACTTCTAATTCAGGAATCTCACCTTCATGAGTATCACAATCAACTTCAAGACAAAGGTTGGGATCTGTCCCAGCCCCCCCCCTCCCACAGGGAACCCCCCAAGCTCCCCCACCAGGCTCCTTTCATTTACTCCAGTGATCGGTGTCTTCTCTGACCTTGAGGACAGAAAAACGTTTCTCTCGTTCCAGACTTTGAAAATCATATATTCCCTCAGTCACTCAGAATGAATACATTCAAAACCCAGTAGACTTTTCTTTGATGGAACAGATTTTTCTCTGAAGCCATGTACACTAGATGGGGTAACCAAACTCCCGGGAAAGGATGAGAAAGGAAAAGAAATGTTCAAGGAAAAAAAAAGTCTCAGTCAGTGTCTGGAATCACAGCATCCTACAGGTTCATCTTCAATGTCAGTCTCTCATCTGGATCACAAGTACATGTGGCAGGAACAGAGGGAGGGGCCTTTCCACAAGCCCATCCCATAATACTCGGGAGGAACACGCAGGGAACTTGCAACACGTCCCCAAACTTCTCTGATGCGTTCACTCCCTTTGTTTTGATAAAATGAAACAGTTGAAGAACGCTGTTGTTAATTTGTTCTCTTTGAATTTTGTCTCTGGCACATAGCCATTGTATGTAGTACTGGGTCTCACATAAACAACTGTGTATGCACACAATTACATACATATACGTGATTGTTTATATGTAACACACATACATATTCCGCATAGGAGAGAAAAACAGCAAATTTGGTGCCTGTTATTATTTTACCAGTTACCCAGTCAACCTTGTGATCCCCTGTCTTTTCTGACTAATGAATTAATTTTACTCTTCTAGCATTCTTACAAAATTCAGTGGACAATATTCTTTATAATCAGATCTCCTTGTTAGTCAACCCCGGTGACCTTAATGCCTACGCAAAGGAGATTCATAAGAGCCCAAAAGAGTATCTCTCCAAGGTTCTGTTCACTCTCTCGTCTGGCCTTAGAAACCTCGGCTCTAGGGATGGGTGACAGTGTTTGGTAGGCAATGCATGAAAACCTGAATTTGATCCCAAAGAAAGCCCAGCATGGTGATGTAGACATGTTGTTGGGGTTGTAGGAATCAGGAGGGACCCAGGAGCTCTCTGCCACCCAGCTAACCCAAGGTGTAAGCTCCAGGACAATAGAAGACCCCGCCTTAAAACACAAGGCTGACTACACCTGAGGGATGACAGCTAAGGTTAAATGATGTCACAGCATCACAGGGATAGTATGGATGTCACACCGCAGAGCCAGGATCTCTCACATGCATAGCTGGACCCACCCTGTCTAATGACTTTTCAAATGACATTTACTGCTTTCCTAAATAAAAAATATCAAAGCGGGGAGAAAAGCATTTTCTTCCTACGACCCCGTAAAAGCTTTTAGCGCGATCAAATTAGCCGCTAAGATGCAGGCCTTTGAAATATTAAAGGTGATTCTTTTTGTAGAATTAAAAATAATTAAATTTGTATGATAACCATTTTAACTCTGCTCTGGCATTTTTTTCCCCCCTCTCAGAGAGCCAATATCTTTTGGAGAGGAATGTCAATCAAGTGTGGGAGTAAAAGGAAAAATGCTTCCGCTCCAAAGACTACTTCTTCCAACCTAGGAGGTTGAAGGTGGCTCTCCTTGCTGATAATGCCTCCCCAACGTTCCCAGTGCATGGATGATGACATCTGTATAGACCCAGGTTCCGTCCACAGCATGTGACCTCTGACCTCATTATCCACATTAGTTTGACAGGCGAGACACCGAAGCCCATGAAGTAACTGTGACCCTTTCCCAGTTTAAGATCAAGGAAGGCTAAGACACTCCCTGACTTCTAAGTTTACGGTCCTTCCACCACACCTCACACTTAAGAACAATCTACTAATACAGCGGTTCTCAACATTCCTAGTGTTGCTACCCTTTAATACAAGTTCCTCGTGAGTGGTGACCACCCCCCCCCCAACCATAAAATTATTTTTGTGGCTACTTCATAACTGTAATTTTTTTACTACTGTTATGAACCATAATGTGAATATCTGAAATTCAGAATAACTGATATGAGACCTCTGTGAAAGGGTCATTCAGCTCCCCAAGAGGTTGTGACCCACAGGTTGTGTGTGAATTACTGTACTGTAGTGAGTTTTGAGGTCCCTGGGACACAGGCTCTGCCACCTCAGGCCATGTGGACTTCAGCACGTGACACCGTTCCTTCTTGAATGTGACAGGCAGACACGCTGGAATTCAAGGGCACGGGATCTGTCCCTGTGGGATGGAAACTTCAGGGCTCGTTGGCTAGAAAGCCAAGGAGAATGAATGCCGAAGCCAGGCGAATGTTTGAGACTCCCTTCAAACGTCATAAAAACCCACTGACTGCTGACAGTGAGGCTTTGATCCACAGATGTATTTTGCTAAAAAAGACCCCAGCTGCCCATTTGACTCAGGCCCTTTATAATGAAAATGTTTTATTTCTCTTCTCTGTTTCTGCTCCCGTTGAACTGAATTGGCAGAAAATGGTACCACATAGTGTGGGATGCTCGCTCAGCCGACTTATTTCTGCATCTAGGAAACAGGATCAATGTGCTGAAGTTAAGCTTGGTGGTTGTAATTCACTAAATCCACTTCCCAGAGCACTCTGCTTAAGGATGCGGGGACAATATGTGAGGTATTGACAGTGGAATATTGGGGTTTCTTTGAGAATAGAGCCTTCCTTGGGGATCTAGGTAGGCGCGTAGAAACTCCACAGTCGCTGAAGCTGCCCCGAGACAGTGGCTTTTAGGTTTTCAAATTCAAAGAGTAAAATTCACAGCTTGGAAGAGGTGACTTTTAGAGGAGAGTTTATTATAAATTCATAGGTGGCATTGTGTGTGTGTGTGTGTGTGTGTGTGTGTGTGTGCGTGTGCGTGTGCCTGTGCGTGTGTGTGTG
>NC_034612.1:17167190-17185813 GCF_900095145.1 Mus pahari | reverse complement strand
AGAGAGAGAGAGAGAGAGAGAGAGAGAGAGAGAGAGAGAGAGAGAGAGAGAGAGAGAGAGAGAGAGAGAGATCCTGTATAACAGGAAAGGTCTCAGGATATAGGACTTTTAAAGAAGGATTTAAAGCAGAAAACTGGGTTTGAAACCTATGGAGGGTGTAGAGTCCAATTGGCCCAACCAAGTGTCCAGGTGCCTTCTGTCACTTTCTGTCACATGTAGCCTTTAGGCAAGGATGCTCATTTAGGATAGCAAGAGGAACCAGAAGTGGCCTCCAGCAAGGATACTCTCAGAATGGCTGTTTTAGGGTTCCCACCCCACAGTTTCTGTCTCTTGCTCTGTTCATTATTAACACGTAGCTGGACTGCAGCCGTCTAGATAGGACTCCAGGACCCCATTCCCATGTTGATGCTCTTTTAGAAGAACAAGAGCTGTGCCAATATCCCAATATGCCCCTGCCTCCAGCCTTAAGAGAAGTGTGAAGGAGGGCTACAGCCACATCTCGATAGTGGTTATTTTCTTTTGCAGACATAAGTCTTGTTTAAAACCCCACAGGTCCGCAGTATCAGTGGAGGAAGAAAAGACATCTATCATCCTAGACTGACAGGTTCCCCAGGGGGTGGGGCTGCCCTGTCCACGATGCCTTATGGTCAAGATCATTCTCCCATGTCTCCAGTCTCAGACGTGGCTTCATGTCTTAGGTAGCAAATGATGGTCCCTCTGGCCTTGAGCTAAGAGAACTGTAAAAAAACAAAAAACCAAAAAAACCAAAAACCAAAAAACAAAAACAGATTCAGCACCAACAATTGCTGGCCCCTCAGGTGGGACTCGGTGCAAGAGTAAGTCATTTGGAACAATTCAATCCATGAAACTCAAATCCCCAGCCAGATTCCCCCAAACTGGAGGATTTATTCTACTCTCTGAAGACTTGGCTCACACCCACTGCCATGCAAAACACGAAGAAAAAGCAAATTCTTCCCCAACATGCATAGATAGAGAGATTATGTGCAACAAAGTCCTGGTGCCTTTCTTCGGATCAATTTTTGATGACAGTATTTCATGAAACTGACAAACTATAGCCAATTTAGTGATTTAAGACAAAGGGAACCTAGTCTGCCATAGTTTGGGAGGACAGAAGCCCGCAGTCTAAGGAGTCTGCAGGTTCAAACCTCCTTGATTCTCTACAGCCTGGTTCTAGAGTGTGCTCGGCAGCAACTGTGAACACAACACTCAGTTCTGTCTTTGAATGAATACCTCCCTCTTTCCCCTCCTCCTCATCCCTCCTCTTTGTTTCAATCTTCTGTCTTAGGTCTAAACCTAAATGGAGGATGACCCACTTTAAGGACCTCCACTTGACCGCACCCACGAATGTCCTGTTTTCACGTTTCCTTCATAAGTGCCAGAGGTCCATAAGTCAAGGGTTGACATCTCTTCTAAGGGGACACCATTCACTCCACTGCAATGGAGGACTGGGTCTCCAAATCCTTGGCTTTCTACTTTCTCTTCTGCTGACGTCTAGCTGAACTAATCTCTTTTGCATCAACCAGCTGTGTGCTTGGATGTCTAGTACTCGATTTCAACATCTGCTACATACACGTCTTTGAACTAGCCAGACCAAAGTTTCACTGGACAGCGTTAAAAAGTTAATGAACCGTTCTCAGGGCATGGCAAGATGAGGATCAGAAGCTCGAGGTCCTCTTTGACCACATAGCAAGTTTGAGGCCAGCCTGGGGAGAAACTGCCTCAACAATAATGAAAACCAAGCAAACCAAGAAGTGGGGTGAACATTTGTTTTAAAGCTCTGCAAAAGAGCAGAGTGGGACAGACCTCAGACTGAGCTCAACTCCTCTAGAGAAAGTGAGTTCTGTAGAGTTCAATTGAAAGCCTGCTAGGGTTTGCTCACTGGTTTGACACAAAGAAAGGCAAAATAATTGTCTGATTTCTATGACTGGGGGAAACCTTAAGGAGCACGGTTCCCACAAAGTTAGTGGCCCGCTGTCCCCTAGAAATGCTTGTACTGGATGACTTCCTCCCAGCTCCACCCCAGGTCACCATGGCAGTACACTTTGACCAACTAAACAGAGGGACCGTCATCTGGTAAACAAGCCTCAAAAGGGTTTCCGTTGACTGGAGAGCAGATCTTTTCAATCAGTTTCTGTTCTCCAGGAGTCTCCCTTAACTTTCTCCGAAATGGTGAACTGCAACAGGCAATGGCACCTAGTAACGGATTCCCGGCAGCTCAGATCCCCCACCCTGCTGACTGTCAGATCAAATCTGACTGGCAGTTTGATCTTCAATAAATCTTTCTGCTCGTTGAGTAGTCTAGTTTGATAGGCTCCCTGCATCATTGCTTAAAGTAATGATAAGTACCCTGAACTAAATGCTCCAAGGTTAGTTAAACCCTAGTTCAGCCCTGGGGCACTTGGCCACACCCACTCATCTCCCCAGGACCATGAGCACTAGAGTCACTCCCATCCTCTTCTCCCAGGCCTCCTACTACCTCTCAAGTTCATGACCTGTTTTTAAATTATCATTGTTACATATAACAGCATAACATACTGTTAAAATATGTTGTTATATATTGTAATATATCATTAATGCAATATATTATCATATATAATATATAACAATAAAATTTAAACCACACACATATAAATATAGACACATATGTGTGTGTGTATGTGTGTGTGTGTATACATACACAACTGAGTCCATTTATTGTTATTCAAATGTACATGTGTTTAAGGCTGACCACTTGGGATTTTTAACCTGGTGTAAACTGTGAGAAAAAAACGAATAAATGCACATGTACTTCTTTAAGTTGATGATGTTGAATTTTTTGTTATTTTATTTATTTGCTTGTTTGTTTGTTTGTTTGAATCAGATCACCCTGCAGCTGGACTCACAGGTGGTTGTGAACCACCTGATGTGAGTGCTGAGAACCAAATTTGGATCCTCTGGAAGAGCAGTGAGCGTTCTTTAATTGCTGGGTTGTCCCTCCAGCCCATGTATTGATTTCTTATGAGAAACATTTAATTAATTCCACACAGCTCTTTCCAAAATGAACCCCATAAAATCTTCTAGTGAGATCTAACCAAACAAAAAGATCCAGTAAAGTATTTCAGATAGTTGACCACATGTAAATCATAATACACACTATCTGTCTGTCTGTCTGTCTGTCCCGTCCCATCCATCCATCCATCCATCCATCCATCCATCCATCCATCCATCCATCCATCTACCCATCCATCCACCCATCCATCCATCCATCCATCCATCCATCCATCCATCTGTCCATCTACTGTGTGTAAAGATATATTGAGATATAATTTACACAGTAAATAATTCTTCTTTTAAAAATGTAGATTGTCATAACTTTTTAGTATGTTCAGAAACTTCAGCATACTTCATCGCAGCCAATTTTTAAAGTGCTTACATTACCTTGAAAGGGTAAGACACACCTGGGCCATAGCTCCTAGCTGTCTCATCCATTTATCTCCCACACTGTGTGGTATCCACTGACATAGCTTCCTGGGGCTTTCTTCATTCTCGAGGCTCCCTGTAAATAGGGCCATATAACAGTTGTTCCTCTCTGACTTGCTTCTCTCTCTTAGCATAATGTCCTCATGATTCATTCGTGCTGCATGTGTCTGAACTTCCTTCATTTTCATGGAGAAATGAAGTCTCACTGTAGGGGTGTGCTGCATCTTATTTATATTTCATTTTCTGTGCCTTTGGGCTGTTTCCACTTTTTGTCTATCATGAATAAGTTCTCCATAACCATTCATGTCTAAGGTCTGGCACAGATGTATGCTTATTTCTGTTGGGAATGCTGGGTCAACAGTAGCTATTTTAACATACTAAGGATTTTTAGAGAGGTCACTAAGTTGTCCACATCTCAAGAAGTGGCAGGATATCATCTGAGTCCTCGAGGTCCCCACATGCTAAACCCTTATAGTGCCACACTTGAGTAAAGCAAACAATCCCCATGTACTCTTGGGTCTTGTACCACTGTATCAATAGCCTTCCTTGCAGTGTCTAAGAAATGCAAGTGTAAATCACAGAATGTTTTTGACCCCAACCAAAGAAACCCTTCACCTTCAATTCCCCTATATGTACAGTGAGGATTAATATCTCCCTTGCAGTAGTGCTGTGCAAGACTGAACTGTGACCGCCTTACACAGAGCTCAGAGTGATCTGGAAACTAAGATAGGCAATAGAAAAGCCAGTTGCAGCTCCTTCTTTTGCTTGTCCTATTTGTTAGGATTCTCACACTCCACCAGCATCCTGGAACCAGATACAAGATTGGAGAGACATTGCTTATTAGAGTCATCCTTTCAGACTTTCTGGATAGTGGGGTTCATGGATAATCTGGTCTTATTCACTCAATGTGTTCCTATTGATGTCAGGGATAAAGTAGAGGGTCCTAAGCCCTTGTCATCAGATGTGATCTCTCCTTCCTTAATGACTCTGCACTAGGAAGCTTGGGGACTGAACTTCTATAATGAAATCCTTGACCTCCTTTGAGCATTGGCTTCTAGGCAGAGTTTCCAATAGGAGAAACTGAGACTTTGGGGGGGGGGAAGATGAGAGAATGGTCAAGCCATATTTTATTATTATTCTGTGTGGTTTGGTGTGGATTCCTTTCAGTGAACCTACTACTACTACTACTACTGTAGCTTGGCTGTCATGACTCTCATTGATTCTGCTACAGGCTCTTTCCACTGGCTTTTCTGGCTGAGGCGGAGGTGCAGGGTTGATGTATAGATGTCATATAGGCAGCAGCTCCCTGGACCTAGTCCTAATCCATCCATTTAGATGCTGCCTTTAGGGATTGAGAAGTATGAAGACCACGGTTTGGGCACACAAGCATACATGCACACTGCACACATGCATGCACCGACAGAGATGGATATTGCTTTTATTAAATTAATTCTCATGCTTTTTATATCACATAGTCCCTATGAGGAATCTCATGGGAGCCTTAATCCCAATCGAGGATTTCTACCCTGGCTTTCATCATTTAGTGCCTGAATAAAAGACACAAAACTTTTATTACTTACAATAAGCCTTAAACGGCACAAGAAGTGGGCAGATATCTACCCTCTATGCTATTAAAATCTATTTCCTATCGATATCCCTGAGTTATTACTTACTATGTTCTATCTGGACTGCTCTTAAGTCCAACTGGCCAGCCTTCAGGGCCAAGTGTTTTTGACTCCTAGCCCATGGCAACCTTTTCTTCCTCCTTCACCTTATTCTCTCCATTGTGGTTCTTCTCTAACACCCCACACCCAGGAACCCTAAAAGCCACCTATGTCTCTTCTGTCCAGCTATTGGCTGTCAGCATTTTTATTGACCAATCATAGATAACTTGGGGATAAGTTCACATAGTGATGCTTGGGCCTATGAACAGACTCTCCTCTCTGGGACAAGCAGATCTTGGGGTCTGCACTTAGCAGAACAATACACAGCAAAAGACCAAACCTCACCATATAACCCGTGTTATCTCACTTGTTTGTGTTCTTCCACATGGAGTCCTGTTCTGGCTGTGTTCGCAGACCCAGCCCAGATCCTCACACTGTCAGTGTGAGATAAGGATTCTCATCGTCTCTACCGTTTTTTTCTTCAACGCTGCAAGACAGGTACAGAGATCACAGTTAGTCACAAAGCCAGAACCGACTCCCCATTGGCCTGCGTGTCACATCTATGCATCTGTCTTTACATGGTGCAGACCATCAGCAGGGGCAAAGTTCACCACAGAGGACACCCAGCCAGCTGCTTGGCTTGGCCAGATGTTGACAGTGAGATGGATTACACTCTCAGGACTTTTCATGAGTCACCATTAATTGTGTGAGTCCATGTTCGATGGGACTAGCTTACATGCTTGAGTCTATGCAGAAAGACTGTCAATGAATCTGCTGGAGAAGCTCCCAGTTAATGCATGACCACTGTAGGATAAGGGTTCACACCCCAGGGAACACTGACCCAGGCAGAAGCCAGGTGATTTAGCTACATTCATGGCTTAGGAATCACTGTTTTCTCACTAATAGGGATAATAAAAGGCTGGGACCTAAACTCAGGTCCTCATGCTTGTGTGGGCAAGCACCTTACCCACTGAACCAAGCATTCCCCCACCCCACCCCCGCAGTGCTATTTTCAACTTTTTTGCCTTGGCTATTTGACAGCCTCAACTTTCCTAGTCAGCACAGCCTTTTTATTGAACCTTAGTACAAAGTAGCAGGTCATCCATCTGATTTATTGCCTTCATGGGAATCTGGTATTGTAGCCCTTAACATTTCTGAATAAATTTTATATAACCAGCTTGCCAATTTCCTAGAAGAATAAGCCAGGATTTATGCTGAGATTGCTAAGTGCAGTTGGGGTACACACCCTTTCCTTGGCCATTTCCGTGTGTGTGTGTGTGTGTGTGTGTGTGTGTGTGTGTGTAAATGTTTTAAATCATTGATTCATTTTCTTTACCTGTTAGAAAAGCATTTGGCTATTTCAGCTCTTCCTGTGTGGGATTTCAGCTGGGTCCTCTGGTTCATTTGAGTCTTTGAATTTATTAATCATAAAGGTTTTTATATCCCCGCTTTGTCTCTTTAATGTCTCTCACAGGCGTCACCCCTCTTTTTATATCTGGCACTCGCTTTTCTGCCATTTCCGTCTTGATTTCTCAGCCCTCCGTGGGCTTTGTTAGTTTCTCAGTGCACCAGCCCTTTAATAGCTGGTGGCATTATGGTTTGCTAATTAATTTCTGGTTCTTTTTCTTGATCGTTTTGTCTTCTTACTTTCTAATTGTTTTAGATGAATGTTTCAGGGGTGGATGTAGAACCACTCTTTATGACAAATGTGTGCCTTTCAAGATGAAAGTTACACCCGGTGAGGATCCATGTGTCCCTTTCCCACACGTTTATGCCTCAGATTTCATGAAGCCTGTCATTCAAATGCAAACACTTTAGCGCAATTGTGTATTCCCAAACTTATGTATTTAAATCTTTGCCTGTACACTTTATCCCAGACACTATTGTCAGATATTTACCCAAGAAGCTGGTCTTTTTGGTACCAGTTACATGATGGATACTTTCAAGCTTACTTCTATGTCTAAACTTGAAGTGAATCTTTTGTAAATATAATGTCTTCTTCATCTAAAAAGACACTTATTAGAATAGTTTATTAGATGAGCCAATCTCTTTACGTATAATTCAATTCCTACTGGACTAGTTAAGCTGCTAAATTACCCTGCTCTCCTCTGCTTAAAAAAAAAATCTATGCGTGTGTTTGTGTATATGTGCTTATATGTATATCTGTGCATTTATGTATGTTTGCATGTATATCTGTGTAAGTGTATATTTATGTACATGTGTATGTATCACTGCATGTGTTTGTGTGTCTGTATGTGTATCAGTATGTGCATATGTTGTATCTATGTATGTGTATATAAGTATTTGTATGTATGTCTGTGTACATGTATCAGTGTATGTATGTGTATCTGTGTATGTATATCAGTATATGTGTCTGTGTGTATCTGTGTATGCGTATGCATGTGTTCTCTCTCTCTCTCTCTCTCTCTCTCTCTCTCTCTCTCTCTCTCTCTCTCTCTCTGCGCCCGTGTGAGTGTATCTGTATATGTCTGTATGTAGTCTCCTTAACTGACTTTAATCTATGTATCATGTCCCATGGTCCCAGGATTCTGGCTTCTGCAGAGGTTAGGGGATAATGATGCTGAGGTTTCTCTCTTTGGTCCAACATAATCCCAGTTCAGATTTCTGCTTGCGAGTTCTTCGTGCTTGGGGAGGACAATGAATAAGAGACTTCATACTAAGTGTCTTACATTGGTCCAGTGGGTATTTGTTTTCCCTTGGACAGTTGGACATGAAAGGACAGACAGCGAGCTCTGAGGTGTTCTCTCTGCTCACATAATTTTCAAAATTACCCAATCTATGATAAAAATCATGGACAAACTTAAAGCTTCTTAGAAACTCGGATGAGTACTTCAGAGCCCCAAGTTCACATGATAAATGCAGTTGATACATCTTATATTTCTTGCCCCCAAACAAAGATCAAGGATCCTAAGGGTTTAAAAGCTTTCATTTATGACAGTTGACCCATTCTTTCTAGTTCTTTCCATAAGTCTTATGGCCCCTGGAACCTGGTACTAGTGACACCCCCCCCCCCAGGCAGTACACGTTAGAAAGGCAGAACAGCATGGCATTCCAGTAACAGAGATGCAGACGGGCACAAATGTCAATGTCAGGACCTTAAGCAGACAAAGGACCTTGGCAAAGTGGCTGTGACAGGGGTCTCACTGAATAGTAAAATGTGTTCCTTCCCATTGAGTCAGACACCATGTTAGTCAACATTCCACAAACTCCTTAGACAGCACACATCCTACTACTAGGAAAGACCCAAGTTTAAGTTTAAGAGAAGTCTTCCCACAACCATGATATTCTTAGGCTTTCTGGAGGTTCCAGGTCAGACACCATCTTTGACCTCTTTTCAGCTTCTAGGATTCCATGGCCCATAGCATCTTACCTCTGCTTCAGTCTTCACAAGTCTCTCTGAGATTATGACTCTCCTCCCTCCTCCTAACAAGGATCCTTGGGATGCCTTGGATCCACCCAGATGATACAGGACAATCAGCTGGTTCTTGGTCTGGACTTCTTAGCTTCCCAGTCCTGTAACCACCATCATGTGGGACATACAAGTTATTCAGTAGAAGATATATGGTATTTACTGGAGGACACTCAATGTGTTAGTTTGCTTCCTATTGCTGTGGTAAACACCAGGAGTACTAGCAACTTGGAGAGGAAAGGGTTTATTTTTATCTTACATCTTGTAGTCTATCATGAAGAGAAAAGTGAAAGTGGGAGCTCAAGGCAGGTATCCAGACATAGGAACCGAAGCTGAGGCCATAGAGGAATGCTGCTTACTGGCATGCTCAGTTACTTTCTTATACACCCAGGACCACCTGCCCAGGGGTGGCGTTGCCTCCAGTGATCCGGGTTCTCCCACATCAATCACTAATCAAGAAAATTTCCCACAGACTTGCATGCGTGCCAATCTGATGAAGGCATTTTTAAAAATTGAGGTTCCCTCTTCCCAGATAACTGTAGCAATGTCAAGATGACAAACCCCACAACACTTGGGGAATGGGAGCCAGCAATGACCAGACAGTTACAGTAATCTGCACTTTGGGTAGACTTCATATCATGTATAAAATCTCCAAAACATCTCTGAGAAACATTTTCCTGTCCAGGTGATGGACAGGTCCAGGTGATGGACAGTTCCAGGTGATGGACAGGTCCAGATGATGGACAGATCCAGGTGATGGACAGATCCAGGTGATGGACAAGTCCAGGTGATGGACAGGTCCAGATGATGGACAAATCCAGGTGATGAACAGGTCCAAGTGATGGACAGTTCCAGGTGATGGACAGGTCCAGATGATGGACAGATCCAGGTGATGGACAAGTCCAGGTGATGGATAGGTCCAGGTGATGAACAGGTCCAGGTGATGAACAGGTCCAGGTGATGGACATGTCCAGATGATGAACAGGTCCAGGTGATGAATAGGTCCAGATGATGAACAGGTCCAGGTGATGGGCATATCCAGGTGATGGACAGATCCAGGTGATGAACAGGTCCAGGTGATGGACAGATCCAGGTGATGAACAGGTCCAGGTGATGGACAAGTCCAGGTGATGGACAGGCCCAGATAATGAATAGGTCCAGGTGATGGACAGGTTCAGGTGATGGGCAGGTTCAATTTGATGAGCTTTTTCAGAAAGAGTAATGTGTTCTTCTTTGTCAGGAAGCACCCTGCTAGACAATAACCTCATAAGGCTTATGGTCCCTGGAATTAGGTACAGATAGCTATTAACTAATGACCACCTAGGCAGTTCAGGATGCCATAGCTATATCCAAGGTCAGAGCTCTGACTTAGGTCTCATCTTTCTGACCAGTAAGTACAGCCTTGCAGCGGTTTATTATAAGGTCCTAGGTGACATTCAAACCTGGTCATATCTAACTGGCTGCCCAGCAAAATAAACTTCCATCAACCCCTCATTGCTTCCTCAAAACTTTTTTTGCTGTAGCAGACAACAAGCTCCTAGACTGAGTGTGAAAGCTGAGCATCTTCAACATGTCCTATTAAAATCCCTATATGATAGTGCACTTAACCTTCTTCCTTGTGATGAAAGAATATACCTAATTAATAATAAAAGTGCCGATAATTGATCCTAAATGTACCAAATACATCACTGCTGGAAATCCCTGGAGTCCTTTATCAACCACAGAGGGGGACTCCATACTACGTCCTCAGCAATCCTGTAATCGGAAAACCATCCCAACAGTGAAGTGTATCAACAAAGACATTTCTGCTATCCTTGGAAATTCCAGGAATCTATAACAGCAGGGCATTCTTGTATAGAAGCAGCAGAGTTGTGGGTGGTTCAGCTGACTCATTATTGGGGTCCTCTGCTGTGTTAATCAAAGGCCCTGATATGACCTTCGTTAATTCAGACCACTTCCCTGGTGCCCTTTGAAATCTGAGAGTGCAAAACAAAGTAATTGCGCAGATAATTTGATAACTGCTACTGTGATCTCCAGCACAGAAGAGGTCAATGGAAGCATCAAACAGCTCTGCCGAGAGGCCTGTGAAACCCCACGCACTTGGTCGATGCCTGGTTTTTCATCAATGGGGCAGAGTGGCTGTATTAGTTCGCTTTCTTGTTGCCTGAACTCATATGTCTGACAAAAGTGATTTAAGGAAGGAAGGAAGGGAAGGTATCCTGGTTGGTTTCTTATCAACTGGCACAGGCTTGAGTCATCTGGGAAGAGTGGATCTCAGTTGAGAAAATGCCTCCATCAGATTGGCCTGTAGGCAAGTCTTGGGGGAGGGTCATTTTCTTGATTGATGATTGATGTGGGAGGGAGCAGCCCACTGTGGGTGCTGCCACTCCTGGGCAAGTGGTCCTGGATGTGGTAGGAAACCAACCCAGTAAGTGATTGGGAGCAAGCCAGCAAGCAGCATCCCTCTGTGTGTGTGGTCTCTCCTTCAGTTCCTGCCTTGAGTTCCTACCCTGAGGTCCTTCAGGGATGGAGTTTTGACTGTGAAACGAACAAACCCTTTCCTCCCCAAGTTGCCTTTGGTTGCAATGTGTACAGAAATGATTTCATAGCTGCTACTATGACCGGGAGCACAGAAGAGAACTAGGTCAAAGGGTTTACTCTGGCGCACTGTGGAAGGGTATAGGGAGACCTCAAAGCCCTTTATGCCCCCCGGGAACATTGGAGAACCCAGGGCTTGGGGGAGGGGGAGTCTCTTCCTTTACAGATTAAAGACTCTGTGAAGTCTATTAAATACAAATTCATTTTTGTCCTTGATGCGCGTGCTTTTCCAGACCAAGTGCATTTCCTTCAGGAAGTGTTGCTTTCGAGCTGGGTCCTTCCCACCAGCTGCTGTGTGGGAAAGGGGGTGGGGAGAAGCATGCAAAAGGGTTGTTAAAGCTGGTGAAAAATTTGCCTCTGGCTGGGAATCGTGTAAATCTCGGTGTTATAACGTTAAGCAAGGTGCAGAGTCATTACAACATTCAATTATTTTGATGCTTCAAGGCAAATGTTTCCAGGCCTGGAATATTAGTCTATCTGACAGGCAGCAAATGCTGTTGTGTTTTTATGAAGTGATGCCCATTTGTAAAGACACGAACCCATGCCTGTTCTGCTTGTTCTCTGCCTGCTCTCCGCACCCTCATTAGTACACCAGAGACTAATGGAAAGGGGGGTCCCCTGGGACCATTTGTAAGGAATATGGCGCTCCAGATTTCTAAGGAGTAATTGCAAGGGCATGGAAGACCATTGTCTTAGGGTTTCTGTGACTGTGATAATCCTCATGACCTAAAGCAACTTGGGGGGCGGGGAAAGGGTTGATTTCAGCTAACAGCTTGGAGAGAAGTCAGGGCAGGAACCTGGAGGCAGGGGCTGAAACAGGGGTCATGGAGGAGTGCTGGTTACTGGTTTGTTCTCCATAGCTTGTTCTGTTTGTTTTCTTCATAAGCCAAGACCCTCCTCTGGCCAGGAGTGGCGTCACCCACCGTTGGCTGAACCCTCCCACACCAACCATCAATAGAGAAAAATCACCACAGACTTCCCCGCAGGTCAATTTGATAGAGGTAATTCCTCAAATGAGGTTCTCGCTTCGCAGATGAGCTCTCATCTGTGTCACATTGATGACAACCAACCAGTACATACTTCCATAAAACCTAATCTGCAAAGTACAGATGGGGCAAGCAGCTATCCTCAGGTCTGTGGCCTGAGGACTGCCCCACAGGCTCAGTCGACTGTAAGTCAACTCAATGAATCTTAAGAAAGGACAGGGGGTCCTCAGCTATTTATTCACAAAGGCATTTGAATTAACCGGTTATCCAGGAACAATTTATTTAGTGTTTGTTAAACAACATTCACGTGCTCTAAGGCAATGTGCTGTACACTTCACATTTACCTCTCCACGCATCTGTCATTAGTTTGGATCAATAATAACAGTGGACACGCAGAGAGTGAACAGACTTTAGTCCTGAGGTCAAGCCTGCCCCTCCCCGTGTGCTTTATAAATAAAGTTTTATTGACACTCAGCCCCATCCACCGCGGCTGTTTTTTATCCAGCAGCAAGGTAGAGTTCCCCTATCAGTTGCCTTTCTCCTTGCCGTGACAAAATGCCCGATATAAAGCAACTGAGGGAAGCAAAGAAGTTTTATTTTGGTTCACAGACAGAGGATGCAGCTTATCACGGCAAGGAGGTTCTCATCCCATAGCTCTTCTGATAAACCACAAGGATGCTAACCTCTCCAGCTGTCTGCATGTTCCAGAATACATGGAGCATCCTCTTGACACGGTTGTGAAAGGGGACACTCACCATGAGAACGCCTGTGTTCCTCAGGGTTGCCTGCCCCTGTCTCTGGTGTCCTGAGCTTATGGCACTGCACTGAAGGTCCCAGCCTGCTTTGCATGCTCTGATTTCTAGCACTGGCCTTTAGAGGGCTGGCATCACATCTTATTTTGCCATCTCTGATCTGTTGAGGGTTTGTAAGCCATATAAGTACTTTCAAAAGACTTGTGTGGAAAAACAAGTTGTTTTTTTTTTTTTATTATACTTCTATTGCATTATTTACCTATATTTTCATTGTCCTGTAAATGTGCTACCTAGCACATGTTGTAGAGGTCAGGGTCAAGTTTCAGAAGTCAGTTTTCTCCGTTTATTGTTGTGTCCTGGGACTCGAACTCACATCTTCAGCTTTGGTAGAAAGCATCTTTATGGGCTGAACCATCTCACTGGTCCCAAATTCATTTTTTTTCTTTTTAATTTTCACTGTGTGCTTCAAAGTTGTCAATAGTTGCTTCCACTTCAAATACATCTTCTACCTGACATATAGTCCTGCATAATCTCTGGGCTATCGCCTATAGATAGTGAAGGACTGTAGGTTTCTTACACCTACAATGGGCACGTAACGCCTCCAAAACCTGAGCAGCGGAACACTGAAGCATTTGTCTCAGAGTCTACAGAAGGCAGAGCAAATCCACATGAAATCCTTCTCCTAGTTGCTCATTTGGACTTCCTCTCAGAGAGTGTGGCTATGGTGCTGTGTAAGGCCACCATGCGTACCCCACTTAACTCTGCCAGGGAACCCAAGCCCGAGTCTTCTAGGGCCAACATATTTTACTCCTGCAACGCCATGATTCATCCAACCACCTCACCATGAATATCATCGTTGCCAAATTACAGAGCAGGGGCAGACCTGATTAAACCCATTGATTCAATTTTAGCGTGACTGAGTTATTGACACGGCTGTGAATTATCTTATTTGTGTGCAGCCAAAGGCCAGTTAACAGAATTTGAGGCGAAATTATGTCTGGGGAGCATGGGTGAGAATATGTCTAATTCAGGGGTTTGCTCACACCAAGGAAAGGTCTTTCCCTGGGGCATTAAGGTTGTCAGGACTCTCTAGTGGATTAACCTCATATATCATTATCTCTTTGGATGTACTACTGGGGGGGATAGGTAAGTACAAAATAAAAACAAGTTATGTGAAATGCTGTCTTTGCTTGTTGGTTTTTTGTTTGTTTGTTTGTTTTAACCTTAAGTGTCTGTTGTTATCTTGAAAATGACACATTTTTGGGATCCTAGAATAGGAATTTATTCTATATTTTCAAGTCTAGCATGCCAGCTTTAGTCTTGGGCAGACACTCCCCACATTAACTATGACAAGCATAAAAACAACTGGATCAGACATTCTGTAGAGCACACAAACCAGACACCAAAGGCGAGTAATGCAGCTCTTTTAGTGACTAGCCAGACACATAGAAACAGCAGGATGCTATCCGCGGGAGTGAGAGGGTGTGTGTAGATTAATGACCGTTTAAGTCTCAGTTTTGCAAAGGAAAAATGTTCTGAAAACTCCTGGTTCAAGGTGTGAATGTACTTGGCAGTCCTGAGCTGTATGCTATTTGTGGATGCTGGGAATTGAACTCAGATTACTAGGCTCGCAAACCAAATACCTTTTTTTTCCTTATTGAATTGCACACTTACAAATGACCAGGACACCACATTTGATGCTCAATGTATTTCATTACAATTTGGAAACTTCATGGAGCTTGGAAGATAACTTAGCTGGTAACAGACTTGTCATTTAGGCATAAGGAGATCTGATCCCCAGAACTCTCATCAAATATGGGTGCTGTAGTTGGTTCCTGTGGAAGGGGTGATGGTAGGGACTCACTGACCAGTCAAATAAAGGAGTCATTTGGGCCAAAAGCATGATGATCTTCAGATTCAGCCAGAGACCTTGCCTTAAAATAACACAGGGGAGAGAGTCCCAGCATCAACTTCTGTCCTCCAAATGCATGCACATATATGCATGTTCACAGATGAACACACACACACACACACACACACACACACACACACATGCCACTCCTACAAATCACGAGGCTTGTTACAATAAACAAAACAAAACAATAGGAAAGCAATCATACATCAATTAGATGCTGAAGCCTCTAGAAGCCTTAAAGACAATGGTTTCCCACCAGGGGATGAAAGGTTTCCAGCAGAAGTCATTCTACAGGCTAGCAAGTAATCAAGAGTATCTTCTAGTAGCTTCTTTTTAAGTGTGTGTGTGTGTGTGTGTGTGTGTGTGTGTTATTGTACATGTGCATATGAATGTTCACATGTGTGAGCATACCTTTGTTCAGGTGCATTTGTATGTGTACATATGTGTGTGTGCATGTATGAATGTTCACATGTGTGAGCATACCTCTGTTCAAGTGCATTTGTATGTGTACATATGTGTGTGTGCATGTATGAATGTTCACATGTGCGAGCAGGCCTATATTTAGGTGCATGTGTGTGCGCATGCATGTTATGTGTATGTTTGTAGAAATTTGAGATTAACATTGAGAATTTTCCTCAATTACTTTCCATATTACTCATTGAGACAGAATCTCTCATTTAAATCCAGAGCAGAAGGATATGTCTAGTCTGCTATCCAACTTGTGTAGAGATCCTGTCTCTGCCCCCTTAGTGATGGAATTACAGATGGGTCACCATACTCACATGGCAGCTACATGTGTGTTGGAGTTCTGACCTCCAGTCCTCACAATTGCACAGCAAATATTTCAATTGCTAAGTCATGTTTCCATACCCCTTACTAGAGTTTTTAAAAAAGAGAATGGAAGGAAAATCAGAATCTTTTTATATTACCACCCTATTTTGAGAGGATATAACAGACAAGAAATGAAGCAGAATGAGACAGGAGACACATTTCCATAAACACCACTTTTTGATAGACATCTGTACACTGAGGAATCTGGGATGCAGGGGTGAGCCTTAGGAAACGGGATAGGCTCAGAAATCAACAGAGGCTTGTTTTAATCTGCAACCGAAAGCATACCCTACCCAGAAAACACTGAGTTCAGAGATACTGATCACAGTGCCTTCACAGTATGTGGTGGTTTGAATACGCTTGGCCCATGGGAAGTGGCACTATTAGGAGGTGTGGCCTTATTGGAGGAGGTGTGGCCTTGCAAGAGGAAGTGGGTCACTGTGGAGGCGGGGCTTTGAGGTCTCATATATATGCTCAAGTCTGGCCAGTGTGATCCAGAGCCTCCTCCTGGCTGCTGATGGTAGACAATCCCCTTTTGCTGCCTGCAAATCAAGATAGGAAACTCTTGGCTCCTCCAGCGTCATGTCTGCCTGCCCACTCCCACGCTTCCTGCCGTGATGATAATGGACTGAGCCTCTGAACCTGTAAGCCAGCCTCAAGTATGTGTTTTCCTTTGTAAGAGTTACCTTGGCCACGGTGTCTCTTCACAGCAATGAAAGCCTAGCTAAGATGCCATATTTAATGGTAAGTATCTTCCACATGTGGGAAGAACTCTAATTCTAGGGTATAGGCAGGAAATAAATACTGTCCCCAAATAATAAGGCAAAAGGTACAAAGAATATTACTCTGTTTCCTGTGTTTGTCATTTTCAGGCTTTGGGTGTACCTGTGTATATGCATGCATGTGTGAGTGTGTGTGTGTGTGTGCGTTTTGCATATGTTAATGTTACCATGTGTGGTATGGAAGTCAGAGGTCCACACTGGGTACCTTCTTCAAATAGCTCTTTTTTTTTTGAGATAATATATTTTTGAGTTTACCAATTGGCTACACTAGCTTGCCAATCGTCACTGGGATCTTCCTGTTCGTACCTCCCTGTCGTGCGCTTTCGATCTCACCAGCAAGAATGAAGCCCGACAACAGGATTCTTCTGCAGGAAAGCGTTTATTGTACAGCTTTCTTAACGTGAAGGAGAAGGCCCCGAAGGAGGAAAAAGGTGCTGCTTATAAACGCTTAGGGAGCTCCTGTCAGTACCTGATTGGCTTCAGCTTTGGTGCTCAATTTGCATGCCCCGAGAGTGGGCTGTGACTTAGTTAGTACATGCGCACTGATACCTTTCAGGTGGTAAACAGCCTTGCCTTGCTGACTCATACACAGGAGGTCAGCACAGTCTTTTAAGTGTGGCACAGTTCGGCTACCTACACCTCCCAAAGCTCAGAGTGCAGGTATAGTCTGCTATACCCAGTTTGTTCTATACATGAATGCTGGCAGTCAAAACTTATGTTCATACAGTCATCTCCTTAGCATTTCAGGTAACATTTGGTTGCATGGTTTAATATCTATCTGTCTATAGTTGATATAAAGAAAGAAGATATGAGTCATAGATCTAGAGTTACTACCAGATGCACCTCAGAAAGCCTTCCTTTCAAACACTGTGTCACTGGTTTCATTTGCCATTGTATAGTAGTGTGTGAAATGCTCGCTGCAATATTTTTCATTATTTCTATTGAGTGCATCTACAGTGTTTCTGTGGCTTGCTTTCTGTTATGGATGTGTTTACTATTATTATCATTATTACTAATTACTACTACTATTGCTATTATTATTATTTATTATTATTATTACTCTGATATATGCATGTATGTAGGCATGTGTACTGTACATACTGTGACACATATGTTCAGGTCAGAGGACAATCCTCAGGAGTCTGTGCTCTCTGAAACCTTACCATGGATTCTGAGGGTCAAACTCAGGTCATAGGTTTGCACAGCAAGCTCCTTTACCTGCTGAGCCATCTTGCCAGCCCTGCATGTGTTTTTGGTTGAAAAAAAAAAAAAAACCAAAACAGCTTTACTTAAGCATTATTAGCAAATAAAACTCGTACATAATAAAACTCTTCATTTTAATGTAGCTAGGTTTATCTTTTCCTATGAGGGTTCTTTATTTTTCTTTCTATGGCACTGATTAAAGCTTGATGCCTGATGTAGCGATGTAAAGAGATCCTCTGTCTCTCCTCTCTAGAGTCTCTGTTGTCTTCCACCTCTCTTCCAGACACACGGACCATTCAGAGCCGTGCAGTTAAATTTTAGAGGAATCTCAACATTCTTTTCTGTCCCCTGTCCCAGTGACTACTCATTGGCGCCGACACCACACACCGAGCAAGCAGTCCTCCACGGTACGAAGGTGGCAGTCTTGTCATGCATCAAGATAACCATTAGCTGTAATTTTCGTCTCACCAGCACAGCAAAACCTCTGAACACTATGTTTAGCTCCTCAGTCTCTTAATGAGGTTTCTCAGCAGGCCTTGGGCTTCTGCCGAGAAGATGAGGTGCTGTCAAATGCCTGGAGCTGTGGAGAGCCTCTGATTTCTACTTCATCTGTCTCCTTTCCCTTCTCCCTTGGTCCTCACAGTCCCAGCTACCTTGAGGGCTATGAACTTTGATTCTCATCTCTATATCTTCACAGGGTTGCTGGATGTGCCAATTGGCCCGTCTTAGGCTACAGCTCCTGCTGAGGCCCAGAACCCTCATCCCATCAGTCACACAGACAGCAGCCTGGTGAGCGAAAGTCATGGGAGACTGCAGGTCATGATGAGATTTGTATTTCCAAGATTTTGTCTGTAATGATCCTCCTTTGAAACCTTTAGAAAACAAACATCATTTTAAAATTTACATTGACGGTATATCTTTGAGTGTTTGCCTCTCTGCCTGTCTCTCTCTCTCTCTCTCTCTGTGTGTGTGTGTGTGTGTG
>NC_034612.1:17163679-17167155 GCF_900095145.1 Mus pahari | reverse complement strand
GAGAGAGAGAGAGAGAGAGAGAGAGAGAGAGAGAGAGAGAGAGAGAGAGAGCGCGCTCATACTTGTTCCTGGTATCTACAAAGGCTGGAAAAAGGGCATCGAATCAAATCCCCTAGTACTAGAGTTATAGTTGGTTATGAGTCACCATATGGGAACTAAACCAGGGTCCTCTGCAAGAGCATCTAGTGTTCTTAACTGCTGAGCCAGCTTTCCAGTCCTCCAATATATATTCAATACATTTATTTATTTATTTATTTATGAGAATTTTATATATGTACACAATGCATTTTGATCAACCCCCACACCTCACTATCTTCCCAGGATCCTCTCTAAACATCTTCTTTTGCATCTCCTTTAAGAAGGAAAATACTGAATCAAATTAGTGCTGCTCACATGCACACGGATGTGGGGTCATCCACTGGGGCATGAATAACCTATGAGGGACCACAGGACAACCTTGAGGAAAATGGATGCTTCCTCCCCCAGCAGTCATCAGCTCAGGGGCAGAGCCTCACAGTGTCCTCCTCACCCTACCCCTGCTGTATGCTCCTGAGTACAACATCCCTGTCCTGTCCAGAGGCCATTACTTCACAGTGTTCCTCCCAACCCCATATTCACCTTCTCTTCTGTGATGTTCCCTGAAGGTTTTGTGTGAGGAGGTAGGGATGCACTTTTAGAGCTGAGCACCCCAATGTCTTCCTAGATTGAGCTAAGTACAAACAGGGAAGTTAGACCCAGGGGCAAATTCACCCTCCGTAGTCTCCGTTATAGCCAGTCATGAATATTTTCTGTCACATACACCTCTATTGTTTTGGGCCTATAGTAGGAACTTGCGATCTTGGGTCTAATTCTGGGTTGGCTCACCACGAGTCATCCCAAACAGAATAGGTGAATAGGCCCTGGACAGGGCCTGAACCTCTCCATTTACACCATCATAGCACCCATATTCACAGCTTCGGGAATCATCATGATCTCCTGGATTTCTTGAGATGAAGATCAAAATCTACATTTTTTTTTTCTTGTTTAAGAAAGAAGAAATAATGAAGTCCAGTAGAGAGAACCGAAACCAGAAAGGAGCCCCTCCCCCCCCCCCAAATCAAGGTGACTACACCGGAGTCAGCTTTCCCACAAGAAGCAATGACAGGGTACCTCTGCCACCAAATTAGCAAATAAACCCTGAACTCACTGAGTTCCTAAGTGGCATCTCCACTCTGCCTGGCTTTAAAGTGTCTCTGCTTTGGATGACTGTGATCTTCTCAAAGGGCCTGGCAGCTCCCTTCCTCATTACACGTCACCTCTGAGTCCGTGCAATAGAAAAGGGGAAACAAGGCAGGCCCGTGGCTGTGATATTAAAACCCATTGGGGAAGCAGGTCACTCTGGTGTCCCCTGCTCCAACCCGCCTGGCTCTACATTGAAGGCTTTGAGGTAGAGAAGCCACCTGCATAAGGCTGCTTGTTAATGTCAACAGAGCAGCTGTTGCATTTATTATCTGTCTTCTCCCCCTAACCTTGACCTTGAGACTTCTGCACAGTGGCTGGATTTACCGGCATGCGTCATCTGGTCTCCATGGCAACTGCACCAGCAAATCAGAGAAAGGACAAAGGTTGCAGTATCCATTTGTTTCCATTTGTTTCTGGTCCTTTTTTTTTTTTTATTTTTTTTTTTAAGTGTAACTAGGGCGTAGGTAGCACGGCTGGTTTAGATAAAATAAAACAGTCCATCCTGACAGGCCCTCTTGGGTCTTCCTCTTCTTTGTGGCTGTGTACCAACATTCCTGGGCCTCCCCCCACAGGCTGTATGAAGCAACCTTAGCTACCCCCATGCCTTACCAGCTCTATATCCTGGGGAGAAAAAATCTCTCCTGGTCCCCAAACCCTGAGCTAGGTTGTTAGACTATAGACACAAATTAGATAGAAATTCATATAAAATATAGTTGTTTTTTTTTACAATACCAAATGGACTGGCTGCCACAGGGGAAATGACATCATCTGCCTTGTGGGCAACATGTATATAAAGATGGAAGAAGAACACCAAACTTAATGAGCATACCGTCAACTGAAAGAGCGTTCACATAATTTATAAAGCCTTTCTTTGTTTTTTTGTTTTTGTTTTTGTTTTTACATAAAAGAGGTATGTGGGTCTGTTGAGTGACTTAAGAAATACTGAGATGGGGGCTGGAGAGATGGATCAGTGGCTGCTGTTTGCAGAGGACACAGATTGGAACGGCCTGTCACTCTAGTCCCAGGGGATCCAATGCTTCCTCCTGGCCTTTGTGGGTGCTGCATGGAGTTAAATGTAGGCAAAGCAGCACACATATAAAATGTTAACTGGAAAGCTACCTGCTGCAATAACTCGTTCCTTCTTTAAGTTTGCTCATGTCAGTTGTTTCGGACTCTTGATGATGCCTGTGTTCACCATCTCATCCTATTCCCGTGGCAGACATTACTAATCACTCCCTGCACATTCCCACTCAGATCACACAGACATCAGGAAATGCTGCCAAACCTTTGCAGCTTCCGTTCCATCTAGAGGATGAATTCCCAGCACTCTGGAAACAAGCTGATATTATTCTAGTGAGGTCATTAAGGCCAATTCCTGTCTGCTTCTGTTCTCTGTATGTTAAAGGTTTTTTTTTTTCTTAATAAGTTAAAGAAAGAACGTTGGTAATGGACTCCAGGAAACAATTTCAAGAAAATAGGTGCTTCATTTATGACTCAATTTAGCTTAATATTTTCCTAAGTGAGTGTGTAACCATTGAAAATCTACAGTGAGATTTTCAAAGGACAACAGAAAAGCCCCTTTTCCCCATGAGGGTTTCTTCTCATTGTTTATCTGAGGAGGAGAGAAACTTGGAGGTAATTTATTTTCTCTTTGAAACTTCCTTTGTTGTATTCCAGAATGAAACTTGTTTGAAAAAACATAGGATCAATCAAGTATTTAAAAAACAAAACAACAACACAAAAACAAAACAAAACAAAAAACAGATGCTGGAAAGCAAAGAGAAGAGAGATAGAGCTAGTTTTCATAGTAACAATGGAAAAGATGAACCTTGACTGTCTTCTGCTTTTGTGACTCAAAGTTTTTATTTCTGAGAATTCACAGCCTTCTCCCTTCAACCAAGAGAGCACGGGGCAATCTGACTGAAAAATCTCATCTAAAGTTACCTCCAAGGATTCACATCTGACCTCAGCTGACCAGAAGTCAGGATGAACACCAGGAGTACCAATGCTGGCCAGAGGAACATGGCATCTGTCCTCCATAGTCACTGAAATGAGCCTTAGGAGGTAGAGCTTAAAAAGGGTAGTCCTTGCATCCACAATGGGGCCCTGAGGAACTGCTGCCTTCTGAGTGGAAAAAGCTCAGAGTGAGTGGACTGAAGAGATGTGAAGATGAAGAATTAGGAAGAATAAAAGAGAAAGGGAGGGAGGGAGGGAGGGAGGGAGGAAGGAAGGAAGAGAGAGAAAGAGGGAGGGAG
>NC_034612.1:17107409-17163612 GCF_900095145.1 Mus pahari | reverse complement strand
AGGGAGGGAGGGAGGAAAGGAGGGAGGGAGGGAGGGAGATAGATTCTGGAATAAAAGGAAGTGTGTGGGAGGGGTTTTGCTAGTTCAAAAAAAAATCAGATGTAATGGTGAGCCGAATTCATCAAATTGTTTTTCAGAAGGATGTACATGTGTGAGAAGATTTGAACACATCTTTAATAAACTTTTCTTTCTTTCTTTCTATCTTTCTTCCTTTCTTTTCTTTTCTTTTTTCTCTTTCTTTTTTTTTTTTTTTTTTTTTTTTTTGCTATGAGCATGTATCTGAGAAAAAGTAACTTCAGGCAGGAAGAATTTATTTTGGCCCACAGATGGAGGGTGTAGTCCATCACAGTGGGGAAGACACAGCAGGTAGGAGGGAGATGTGCCTGGTTACAGTGTATCCAGGATCAGAGATGGAAAGCAAGAGAGGGAGAAATAGATATGAGTGCCTGGTTACATTGTATCCACAGTCAGAAAGCAAAGAGATGAATGCAGGTGCTTGGTTCATTCTCGCTCTTTACATTTTATTTGCCTTCTGTTTGGCCTATGTGTTCTGTTCCCAGCATCTATATTGGTTCACTCATATGAGCTCGCTGAAACTCGGCTCCAGGGAAATACCTCTGGCTTCCATGGACACTTTTACTCACGTGCACATACATACAAAGGCACATATAAACACATGTGATTAAAAACAAAATAAATCTTAAAAAAATTTAAAAACACCATAGGAAATTGAAGAAATAAGCTTACATATTTACAATCCATGTGAGTTGTTAAAGAAATAAGCTTACATATTTACAATCCATGTGAGTTGTTAAAGAAATAAGCTTACATATTTACAATCCATGTGAGTTGTTAATTATGTTCTCCTGCCATCTCATACTCTATTAGTATATGTTCATATGATAAAATTTATTTTATGGTAAGGAAAGGAGTTTTTTTTTTTTTAAAATCTCATTCACTTGTCAATCCATTGTCAATTTTGGAAAATGTAGCATGTGTATCAAAAGCATCCCTTCTCCACAAAAGAGCAATGAGGAATGTTCCCCTTGGCTGAAGTGTCTCCATCCAAGGTCTTCCCACCATCATCTCAGCCAGAGGAGCAGGCATCCATTTAGGGGTAGGAAGTCACAGGCAGAACTGTTTCTCTGGAGAATAGAGACATCGTGATAGAAAACCCTGAGATGAAGGTTTACATATGAGGATGTTTTGGGGTGGGGGTAATGTAGTGGGACTGAATATAAATATTGTCAAGGGAGTAATAGTAGCATTTTTCATGGTGGCAGCAACTCTGCTATGTCTGACTGGGAATTCTTTTGGCTGGTCATCACTGTCAACTTGGTTAGATTTAGAATCACCTAGGGGACACATTTCTGGGTCTATCTGATCACAAGGACTGGGGAAGAAAGAGGGTCATGGCCACAGTGCCAGACAATAGAACAAGAGGATGGTTTTCTGTATGACTCCTGAAACTGTCAAGGGCTCTGTTTTAAAGCACCTTTTCATAACACACACACACACACACACACACACACACACACACACACACACACACTCCTTTTCCAGGGATCATGAAGGAATGCATATTCAAATGTAAAATCTGGGGCCAGTTGGACCTGTGTTCCATGGGAGTCTGCAGAAGCCAAATTTTCGATCGATGAATACATTGTAATTTGCTGTTGAGAGGAGCAAAGGATACATATTGAACTTTTGGCTGCCACTATGGAGCAAGGAAATGGGTGCCATTTATATGGGAGCTTACTGTGCTTGGCTTAAGTTGATAAAGATGTAACATGATGTATAAACAGGATTCTCGGTGCCTTGATGCATGGTGTATGCGTGTGTGTGTGTGTGTGTGTGTGTGTGTGTGTGTGTGTGTGATATGTGCTATTTGTTTCTTACAGATAGATATGGAGGGGGTCACTGATTTCTTTAAATGGTTGTAGTCAAACAACTGAAGCCAGCTACCTGCAAGTTCTCTGAGTCCAACTCCAGTTCTGATTCTCTTACTCATTCTCTCAAATTCTATCTATCTCAGATTTTTCACTTTATACACTGGAGCACAGGTAACTCACATTCCACACCCATTTCTTTGAGGACTGTTTTGATTATACTAAGGTTAGGCTGTTTCCTTCAGCAGCAAGACTCATCTAGGACCATTCAGTCTAACATCAGCAGCAAATACATTTTAATTAGTTGCCCAGAAGAAAGACTAAAATGTTTTTAGGTGTGCGAAGACAGAAGATGGAGGAGGGAGGAGGGTTGGGGGTGAAAAATGAATACCGTTCATTATGTACATGTATGAAACTGCCCATGGAAGTGTTCCAGTTCACACCCAACACACAAAAACAAGAAGCTCCACATAAAACTTACTCCTCAGTTTGGCTTTGGAGAAACAGGATTGATGAACACAGGCGAAGCCTTCTGTCCCTGCAAAGAGGACAGGAGCCTCTAGTCTACACCTCCCAGAGCTTCTAACTCCAGCTGTTGTTTTTGCAGCCCGAACTGTAGAAGCTTCTCTTGGATCCTGCAGGACCAGGAAGGTGAAACTTCCCCCCATTAGAGCTAGAGACGTGTGGAAGGAATCAGGGGGATCACTGCTCAATTCCTAGGTCTCTTGATCCTGGACCAAAGAGAACTGTTGTATAACACCCCTCTCCCATCCCCAGAGACAGCTACAAACTAAATTCAAGAGTTTCTACACAATGGTTTCCTGCATTTATTTCATAAAAATCTGCATGCCACTATTATTATTTCATGGAATATTCACAGAAGAAGAAAAACAACTCAGAAACGGTCACCATTGTGCTCTCTTTAAACAGAGGATTATAGCGTAGTTTTCCCAAGACATGAAAAACATCAAGTTAATTATCACAGTTACTATTTTGTTGCCATGATGAGACACCATGACTAAAGCAACTTGGGGGCTTTGTTATAATTACAGAGGGTTACTCCATGACCATCATGTTGAATGCCATGGCAACAAGCAGACAGGCATGGTGATACAGTAGTACCTGAAACTTATACCTGAGCCTGGGAATAAATAGGTAGTAGGTAAGTAGGTAGGTAGATAGATAGATAGATAGACAGACAGACAGAATCTGAGCCTGAGCCTGAGCCTGGAGTAGATGTTTGAAGCCTCAAAACCCACCCCGAGTAATACACCCCCCCCCAACAAGGCCATACCTTCTAATCCTTCTCAAACAGTTCCATCAACTGAAGACCAAGCATTATAATATATGAGCTTACGGGGACAATTGTCAATCAAGGTACCACATTAACTGATAAGCTTTTTTTTCCTTCCTTAACTCTGTCCTTCTGGGAACAGAGTATTTATCTATATCTAGCTTTGCACAATGAACTAAGTTATATTTTTCCTTGTTTTTAGATCCTTGAGTGACTAAGATGAATGAGGTAAATATCCAGGTAAGAGGAGTAAACATGAAACACAGGAGAGAGCAGCCCTGACAAATGACAAGGAAGAAACAAATCATTCCAATCATAAAATCTTGTAATTTGCTTTTATTGGAAAATGGTCTCCAAGCTATTGAACTTAAAACCAAGACTCCAGCTCTGTAGTGTTTCTTCCAGAGACAGTGCAAGAAAAAAAAAAAATCCCAGAATATCCAACATCCACATGCCCACTGGAAAGGAAGTGAGGGGCTTTGGAAGTACTTCAAAGGGGAAAATGAGTGAAATGTACAAAAAAATAACTTATATCATTGGTTTATGGCTGGAGAGACATCTCAGTGGTTAAGAGCACTAACTGCTCTTACGGAGGATCTGGGTTCAGTTCCTAGCACCCACATGGCAGCTCATAACCATCTGGAACTCCAGTCTCAGGGGACTAGACACCCTCTTCTGCTCTCCATATGTAACTATGCCCATGAGCGTAAACACACACACACACACACACACACACACACACACACACACACAGACCGCACACACACATACGCACACGCAATCTTTAAGATAAACTGAATCCGAAGAGGAAGGACTCTTGAAGGTATCCACAGGGAACATGGGTTTCAACTGTGAGCTTCTGATCATTTAAGTCACCGCTCATACCATCGTCGGTTGTTATTATAATGCTAGTGCTGATCCAACTCCATTCCCAAGCCCAAGCCATAATAGGTGCGATGCAGATACAGTGTTTGCTGCACTGTTCCGAAGCACCCACTCCTCACCTGATGTGGCATCAACACCTATTCAGAACGTAACTATGCCTGTGTGCCTGCCACCTGCACCCCACATGCTGTCCTCACCACCGACCATCAAAAAGACCGTGGCTAATACAATGGCAAATCCATCAGAGAAACAGATGAGCTTGGCTGATGAAAGGGATGGAAATTGGAGTCGTAATGAGCTACTGTATCATAAATGAACATAAATTACATTGTCAGTCTATTTACAATTTCACATGGCACTGAGTCTTGCAATTATGTCCATTTAATTATTGCATTCAGAGGATTTTTCAATAAAGATTTCTCACTGTGGCCAAACAGCCCATTTGGAAGCTTCTTTGCTGCCTGGCATTCAAAGATAGACTGTCAAAGAAGAAAAGAACTCGGGGATGAGGATCTAAAATCTGGAGACCTCCTGAAAAATGAATGTTTAGGCTCTTGGTTGTGCAACCTTATGATCATGGTTACAGAGATACTGAGCTGGTTTTAAGTGTCAAGGTGGTTTAGCTAGCTTATTAGTGAGAAAAGCAAATCAGAGTTTTTTTGTTTTTTGTTTTAAACACAAGAGCCATGTCTGGTGGTACAGGCCTATAATCTTGGATATTCAGTCGGTGGAGGTAGAAGGATCACAAGTTCATGGACTGCTTAGGCTATTGGCAAATTTGGGGACAGCCTAAACATCTCAGAAAGATTCTGCCTCCTAAGCAAAAACAGAAAGAGAGCCAGGGATATCGCTCACTGGTAGATTGCTGGACCTGAGTATATAAGGCTTTGGGTTTTGTCCCCCAAATTTCAGAAATTAAAAATAGTTAGAAGCATCCCAAATTTTGTTCTGAGGGTCAACAAGATGGCTCAGTGAATAAAGGAGCTTAGCACTAATTCTGATGGTCTGAGTTTGATCCTTGGGATCCAGAGGAGGAAAAGAGCTGACAGTTACAAGTTATCCATTGACCTACACACACACACACACACACACACACACACACACACACACACACACACACCACGCATGCTGAAGCATGTGTGTACAAGCACAGGAAATAATAAACATAAGAAAAATCCCAGAGGCTTAACCAAAATGAATTGTGTGCATGGCGAAGTTCTTGGGAGCCTAAAATCTCTCAGGCCAAGCTTTAAAAATATTTGAAATGTAAATAAAGAAAATAATAATAATAATAATAATAATAATAATAATAAATATAGTAAGAGGGGATAATAGGATGTATGTGATGCGAGAGAAGAGAAGAATACAGAAGATCAAGGTTAAAGTGGGGGTGGGTGCAGGGAAGCGGTGAAGGAGAGGTAGGTGGTGAGTTAACAAAAACTACGGCTGTGTGAAGAAGCCTCCTGAAATCCTACCAATGGCTCTCTTGACTGGATTCCAGCCTGACTCTGTAAACAGATTCACAATCCATGGCTAGGGAAGTCGCAGGCCCTAGGAGAGGACCCATTGATAATGATTTTCTAAGTCTTGCTGGCAAACCGCCTTCTAAATAGTTCTGTTTATACCCTTAGATTTGTGCTGCTCCCAACCTTGCAAAGAGAAATCTCTTCCTGCAGTGGGAAGTGGTTAATGCAGAGATTCTTTATGCTTCAAAATGCTGGGAAAAAAAGCAACTGTGAGTGTACACTATAGATGGGATATCTATAATACACACACACACCACCACCACCACACCACACATACACACATACCACATACACATAGGTACACACATTACACATACATACCACACATATACACACACATATGCACACACACCATTCCCAGCCCCCTACACCATACATACCACACACACACACACACCACACTATACACCACACACATACACACATATACATACATACCACTTCCATCCACCCACCACACACATACACATACCACACACACTATACACAAACACACCACACACACTTATACACCATACACACACATACCACACACACACCACATACAGAAACATAAAAATACACACATCACACACACATTCACACACATCATACACATTTACACACACCACACACACAACACACATACACCACACACACACACACATACCACACATACACATGCATACACGCACACACACACACACATACCAAATATACACGTGCATACAGGTACACACCACACACACCACCCCTACACACACATACATACACCACACACACACACACACACACACACACACACACAGAGACAGCATGGGGAACATGGAGAGACAGAAAGAATATAAAAACAGAGGATGGGAGGAAGGTGTGAGATGCCATCCTCTGGACATGACATGGCTGTTAAACGTGAGCACACAGCAGCTCTGGTCACCTGCACAAGATTAGATTTAGTTGAAAATTTCTGCACAGATTGGACAGGGTTCCCCAAGGGCACAGCTCTAGCCAAGGAACTATTGGCAGTTGGTGGCTTCTAGGGGGAGGGCAGAGGTTGTTTTCCTTACGGGTGTGGTCACTGGAAAGTTCACCATGATCCAGTGCATAACATCACATCCATGAATATATGGACAACACTAATTGGACTCAGTGGGATAGATGGATGTATGGATAGATAGGTAGGTAGGTAGATAGACAGATAGATAGATAGATAGATAGATAGATAGATGAACCGACAGATGGATAAAAGGAGAACATGCCATTGTGATAGGGAATTTTTGTTGGAGGGAGAAAAGAGGAGTGGAAATGACCAAGATACATTGTACACATGTATGAAATTTTCAAGGGAAAAATTAAAAAAACTTCCTGAGTTTCTTAAAAAGATAGACTAGACAATATTTACCAATTAAAGCACTATTTACTAAAAATACAAGGATACTTTTAAACTTGTCTGGTACAGTAGCTGTATCATCCTTAAATATAACTAAAACATATTTATGAAATTTTCTAAATGCAGGTTATCTCTATGTAATAGAGCCCTGGCTGTCCTGAAATTGCTTTGTACACTGGGCTGTCCCCGAACACACAGAGAGCCACCTGCCTCTTGCCTCCTGAGTTCTGGAATTAAAGGCATGCGCCACCACATCTAGCAAAGCATATTGTTAATCCCATCAATTATGTTGCCGGCTTGAGTTTTTCTTCAACCTCTTAAGTCATCAACCATAGATACTGCAACTTTTCTCTTCACAGATGAGGAGAGCCGCCTTTCAATCTAGTTTCCACCAAATTTAGCCAATCCCATACCCACATCCATCTCTGCTGTTCTAGCCACAGATGCTCATTTCTTCCTGATGGAGCTTGGTTCTCTGCAGGAGTTGAGCTCAATAGCCTGGTCATTAAGAAAAAAATGAGACTCAGCTTGGTTCAGAAATTGAATTGTGTTCCTGGACTAGTGGAAAGTTCTACGGTTGAAT
Source organism: Mus pahari (assembly GCF_900095145.1). Taxonomy (NCBI): domain Eukaryota; kingdom Metazoa; phylum Chordata; class Mammalia; order Rodentia; family Muridae; genus Mus; species Mus pahari. Next base: position 17,156,069 of record NC_034612.1, on the reverse strand, counting down.
TGAGAGAAATGAATTTTGCTTTTAAATGAATGAGAGAGGGGATTAAACTTCAGGCTTTGGCAGGGGTACAGGATCATGGGAGACACATTGCTGAGGCAAGAGATAGACCTTAGCATCTTCTGAGTTGGCAGTGATTTTCTTCCAGTGGCGACTGGTTCTGCCTCTAACTATTCCTCACAAGCTTCTTGGCTAAGTCTTTGGCCTTGAAGGCAACTACCGCCAACTAATTTAGGGTGATTCCAAATGTTAGTTGCACATGAGGATAGCCAAGAAAATACCAAACATAGGAAGACATGAGCCTCTGTTGATGGTGTAAGTTCATGCATTTATTGTATTGGTGAATCGTTCTAAATCCCTGCTTTGATCTTGATGCAGGTCAAATCAACTGGAAAAAAATCACAATTAGGTATAGTATTTCAGACCTGCAAGTCAGAGTTTGAGAACTGACTCAGAAGAATCAGCAGTTAAAGGGTAACCCCAGTTGAAGGCTAACCCCAGCCACATGTCAAGGCCTCCTGAGTTACAGGACACCCGTGGTAAAGAACACCAGTAACAAAACCACCCCACAAAGCCAGCTTAAAGGTTCTTCACTTTATTTATTTATTTATTTATTTATTAATATCTGGGTGTTCCAAAGCAGTAAGAAGAAGAGAATGGAGCCTGCAGAGAAAAAACAAAAGCCCCCCACATCTCTCTCTCTCTCTCTCTCTCTCTCTCTCTCTCTCTCTCTCTCTCTCTCTCTCTCTCTCTCTCTCTCTCTCTCTCTGTGTGTGTGTGTGTTTGATTGTTCTAATGCAAGAGCTCACTCTGTATCCAAGGATGGCTGCAAATTCCTGGCAATCATCCTGCCTCATCCTTCTGAATGTGTGAGCTTGACCTTAGCATCTTCACCAAAATATAAGAGTCCAAATTTTATGAAGTGTACAAATAGCAAAAGAAAACAAATAACATCATCCCAGATCATTGCATACCTCAGTAGTTCTCTAACCATAATTTCTGGAAGTATTTTGAGGAATTAATATTGTGTTTTGTGACTATTTGATTAGTAGGCTCTGTCGTGGATTTTTAATCCGTTTGCACCCACTGAATGTAGCAGACCTGGGTGTATCCTTCGGTGCTACCCAATTCATGGCACCCAATCTCTTCTTCCATGTAAGCATCTTCTGTATGAAACTGCATTGATCAATGAACATACCACAGCTGAAGTGGGGAGACTGTGTTGTCAAAGTCTATGGTTTTCTCCTCTTGTCTTCTGTGGCTAGCACACTCAACCATGTGCAAACTGAGTGTGTACACCCACAAGCAAGTTTCAAGGAAAGAATATTTAGGTGGCAACTGATTGAAAAACACCATCAGCCGGTTTTAGCAACAAAAGAAGAAAGATCAGGGTGAAGCATTGCAAGCCTATAGCATTCCTGCTTCAGAACTGAAATATTATGAGACGATGGTGCAATTCAACTATTAGATAACATGAATACATTGAAGACTTTCCTTCCCATTATTATTGTAAAATATTCACTCACACAGAAATGTCCACATGAGAATACAGATCAGAGTCATGAAGACTTCTAGACATTATAGTTGTGGCTGATCAGAAAATAAGAGCTATGGTCAAACAATTTAAAAAAGAATAATATGAGAACAACCCTTATATTTAGCAAGAATCAACCAACAATGAAAGAAGTAGAGAGAAAAGACTCTGACTCAAGATTGGGACCTTTGAGTGTGGATTCTTGAGAAGGAAGTCTTGGTGGGCATCAGTGATCATAAACCGGGCACGTCAGTACTTCTGGATCCTTTGCTCACACATAGACACAGAACCATGGTAGTTGTCCCATAGAACAAAAACTCAGACTCACCAGCCACTTGACTTTCATTTGCATTCTGTACACCCTAGGAGGCACATCTGTGACACCATTCAGCAGAGATAGTGTTCAGAACAGTCAGATGTATTTTCTTGCTGAAATCATTTGGAAAGAGTGGTGAGTTGAATGAACAAAACATCCTCCATAGGCTCAGGTGTTTTAACACTTAGTGCCCAGTAGGTGGCACTGTATGTGAGGTTATGGAACCCTTAAGAGGTGGAACCTTGCTGGAGTAAGGGCATCCCTTGGGGGTGGAATTTGAGAGTTCATAGCTTTACCCTATTTCCTGTTCACTCTTACTTTATGCTTGCATTTATGTATCCTCAGCTCCTTCTCCAGCCATCATGTGTTCCCACTGTGATGAACTCAGAACTATCTGGATCCATGTAAATCTTTATATAAGTTGCCCAAAGATTATTTTCACCAGGAAAAATCCAGTTTAAAAGGAGGTGCTCACCTTCCCCACCCCCCAAACTACAAAACATGGCAAATACATTATAGTGATTTTTATATTGAATATAAGCCAGCCCGTATCTCTAACTCAATTATGGTGGAGAGTTTCAAAAGAGTCCTCCAGGAACAAAGGAGAAACCATTGTCACTTCTTGGGAAATCAGACTTTAACAAAGACAGTTCGGAGGGTTACACTGAGCAGATTTGAATAACGAAGGTGAACTTTCCCTAGGCTCTATTCATCTGAAGAATATTCATCTAGATTCTTTCACTCACTTATGTGACAAGGTAAGCAAGGACATATCAAATCGAACGGAGAATCTCTCTTCCTTACAATACCATCCTTGCACCCTTGCAAAAGATAGAATTTGTAAAACATGTTAGGAAATACAGTACGATTTCAGCTACCACTTTCTCTTGAGATCTCTTGAGTATCTTTTCCATTCATCAAGTAGAATATGAAACAAATTCACTGACTAAGAAGTTTTTTAGTTTATTAGAAATTATTCAGAGCTGGTGAGATTGCTTAGCTTAAAAAGGTGTCTGCCACCAAGTCTTGAGTTCAAGACCCAGGATCTTCACGAGGGAAGGAGAGAACCAACTGCAGCAGATTGTCCCCTGATCTTCACACACACACACACACACACACACACACACACACACACACACACACACACAGACCATTAGTAAATAAAAATGTAAGATTATTCAAGGAGGGCAAAATCTAAAAACTGGAAGATGATTCTGTCTCATCTTTCTGTGTCACTTTATGCCTAACCAATACCCATCTACTAATCTAGGCATGTCCTATATTTCTAACTAATCTGTAGACATAAATATAGGTTACTAATGAGTAGGTGTGACATATCCATTGGCATCTGATTTATGATAGTAATTTCTAATTAATAGATGAATGATATTAATCATCGATTGTTATGTCCATATTGGTATCTAGTCTGTAGGGACACTCAGATTAGGATGTTTGATGCATAAGAGAACTAGTTCAGTAAACAGGTGATATAAATCGAAATGTAATTTGAACACACACACACACACATATACAAACACAAATGCAAAAATACATCTCTCAGTATATTGTTTAGTTAAATACTCCATTTTATATGCTGCTCATTTTACATGCAATTGCACATGGCTGAAAAGGTCAAGCTAACTTTTCAATTTTGATTCTTTTCCTATCTTAAGTCTGGGGAGAGGGCTCAGTTGACCCTCTTAATTGACACAGACTATTTCCATGAAAATTACTTATTGCTCTGCAAAAAGGAAAGAAAGAAAATAAAAGAAGAAGAAATCTAAATTAGATGGGTTAAAAGAACGGCATTCATTTTTAGTCTGCAAACATTCTAAGATGGAACAGGAGGCACTGGACCAGCCCTGGTGTACCCAGTAAAGAGCAGATACATGACTGACGATGGGCTGCGAACGGGTGTGACCAAAGGTCTCAAGCAGACAGGCAGACGCTCATGCTGGCACTGACTGAATCTTTCTTTGTAGCTCCTTGATTCCCTCGGAGCACAACAGTTGCATCCAAAGCACGAGAGTCCCCAAGTCACCAGGAAGAAGGTGTGTCAATTCTATGCTACACCTGATGGTTCCACGGCCCAACTTCTGGCACATCCTCTTCTCTAAGACAGCTCGAGAAGAACATTCAGTTCCAAAAGTGGAGGGGGAAAAAAAAACCCAACCAAACAAAAACACTGTTTGTTCTTGAGAAAAAAAAATATAACCCTATAACCCTGCATTCTAGTTATACCCAGTTTCAGAGTTCATAGCCCTCCAACAAACCACACATGCTCAGTGTCTTATCTGCGTTGTGTAACCAGTCTGCATGATGGTCATTGGTGAAGCGTCCAATTGTCACCCCCATTTCACAGATGGAGAAAGCGAAGCTTGTAGGGCACGAGCTGCGGGTGCGGTGTATTGTCTGTGACTGATGGGAAGGAGAGCTGACAATGAGACTAGACACAACACAAAAGGTGTTACTTCATCCAGGTCCAACTGAAGAGAAAGAGCTGAGTTTGACTTTTTCACCACCCTTTTTACTGTTTGAGAATTGCACACCTGCATACATCGTGTGTCAATCAAATGGATTCCTCATTTCCTCCCTTCTAGCTCCTCCCATATCCCCCATCACTTTTCTCTCCCAACTTCATATACTATTTTTTTTTTTAACCTAGTGAGCCCACATAGTGCTGCGTGAATGAGCATGGATGTAGGGCCCTCTACTGGAGTGTGGGTAGCATCTCAGGGACTGCACCATGAAGGAAACTGTCCTTTTCCTGGAAGCCATTAATTGCCAGGAGCTCCTCAGCTGGGGCAGGGAGCACTTTGTGCCCACCTCCCCACCTCCATGTTGGGATTTCCTATGCTTGAGTGTTCACAGGCCTTGGTCAGGCTGTGACAGCTGCTGTGAGTTCATATGAGCAGTTGCCCTGCTGGGGCCAGAAGACAACATTTCCTTGTACTTGTCCACCACCTCTGGCTCTTACATTCTTTCTAAACCACTCTCTTTACAGCACCCCACATTCATAGTTGTTGCTACACTATTCAAGGAGAGGCCATTGAATCTGTTCTCTGAAGCTGCCTGAGAGCTCATGCCCTCATTTCCCACTGGACTTTTGTCCTGACTCAACCAATAAAGGCAGGCCTGAGAAAAGCAACACATTTATTGACTCTGTGACCACAGAGTCCTCCCCTTCCAGGTAATGGAATAGGCTGACTTTGCAGGTGTGGGAGTTCAGATGTCTGTAATGAGGGCACATTCTTCTATGCCACATACCTCTGTGCCCTGAATCCCAAGGGTTTGAAGACGTAAGATCAGTTTGCACAGTGCTGTGGGACAGGGGAGGACAATTGTTTCCAACTCTCAGGTCACCCGGGGCAGGGGGAGGGGGTACTGACCTTTGTATTAATCATGAATGACTTAAATTTCTGTTTGATAAGCTGTGACATTCGGAGCCTTGCTACTCATAAAGGGACAGTTCTCCTGGGGCAGCTAATTGCTAGAAACATCAAAGGAATGTACATCATTCATAGATAAACTCATATCTTCACCACATCACCACCTCTGCCCAGAGCGGGGCTCTCACACCAGGGCCACTTTGTCTCTGTCTTATGGCAAGGTGTCAGAAAATTGCAAACAGCCCCAATGCCAAAACGCCCACTGAAACTGTCTAACTAGCCCATAGAAACCCAGTAACTGCTGTCACAGCTGTATGTAACCCATCCCCCAAACTTCTATCATCCTTCTCCTTTGATCTGCATCGGATGGACACAGGTTCTTCTTAAATTGGCCCTGTATGGGCTATCTTCTCTCCTGACAACCGAGAGTCACAAACTCAGTTCTCTCATCTCCGTATACATGAATCAAATCTCTCTATGTTGAATCTGGGGAGATAGCTAAAGATTAACTTCAGTAGCCTACATAAAAATAAAGTTAGGTGTGATGGCCTGTGCTGCAATCCTCCCATGGCTGGGGAAGATGAAGTAAAAGACCCTTGGGGGCTTGCCAGCCAGCCTAACCCTAGCAAGTGAGCTTATGGATTTTGAGAGATCCTGTCTAGACAAACAAGGAACCAGTGCCTGTGGCTGGTCTCTGTCCTCCATGTGTGAGAGTGTGCACACACGCATAAACAAAATGCTCTGTATAGAAGCCTCAAATTAGTTCAAAGCTACAGAAATGGCGACTAATTATCTAGGTCTGATAGGAGATAAAATTACTAAGCAATGGGCTGAGGAATCACTACATGATTAGCATGAGGATCAACATGTCTCCTTTGCATTTTGTTCTGCAGATCGGGGTGTGATTCACTGGCCTGTCTTTCGTTAGCTCTGCTACCAAAATTGATGAACAGCAAGACCTTAAACAACCAGGTCTCAAGTCTAGCACCTTCTGGTGAGATTCCACCTTCTGGAAAAGAAAATGACCTCGAAATCCAGGACATAAGGAGGATTTCCCAAAACTCAAGAGAGGAACCCCGTGTCCTCAGTCGGCTACAGAGAGGCCCCGGGGCCTTCAGCTCCTGTATGGTAGAGCCTCCAACCGCTAGAGCAGGTGCTTGGGAGATTTTCATAGAGAACTGTGGTAAATATGATCCATCCCCTGACTTAATATTGTTGCTCATCTAGCGAAGCAATAAGAAAGGAAGAAATAACTTCCATCAGCGAGCGAGCACTCAGCACAACTGTGACAAATTTATTATGTTTTCTTTATAGAGAACATAAATTAAAACACTGTCAGTTAGAATTAAACACAGCTCTGTGGGAATCCTTGGGGGATCATGTTCCTGGAAGACATGATAAATCTAGCCTGCTCTGTGTCTTCCAGAACCAACAGAAGTATGATTCTTCTGAAACCTCCCCAATCCCACCAGAACACAAACCTCCCTTCATCTGACACCAGCAAAAGTATGGGTCTCAAAGCACCTCCCACTTGGCGATGATTGACATCAACTGATGTCACTCTGTCATGTCTCAGAGCCAGATGTTAGCTCAGTCAAGAAAATGGGAACTGGTGACTGCAGAGTGAACATGCGCCCAACCAGGAAAAGAAACATGCATCTTCATCTACTCTGGAGTCCTTCTCTTTCTTCTTTGTAAAAGGGTCAAAGCAGCTAGATGAGATATAATTTTTTTTATATATGCCTGTGTGTGTGGTTTGCCTGTGCATGTACGTGCTTGCCAGCATATGAGTGTCCATGTGTGCACACATGCATGAAAGTCCGAAGTTGATACCGTGTGTCTCTCTTCTTTCATTGCTCTTCCCATTGTTGGTTTTATTTTTAAATGTATTTTATTGGTTTTTTTTTTAATGCATATGCTTTTGCCTGATTTTTTTTTTTTATGCATATGCCGATGTCCATGCACTGCTGGAGGTAGCCAGAAGAGGGCATCGGATCCACTGGGACAGCAGTTACAGGTGGCTGTGCATCTTTGTGTAGTAGGTACAGCCTGTATACTTCACTTCTTCTCCATCGCCCCAGCCCCACTCCTTTATTTAGTGCGGCAACATCGTTGGCTGAACCCAGAGCTTTCTGATTGGGCTAGTGTCGCCTTGGAGGTCCCCCTGCCTCTGCTCATGGATTCCCAGGAATCCTAATTCCAGATCCCGAGTTTGTGTGGTGAAGGCTTTACCCATCCAGGCATCTCTTGGATCACAAGATGTGTCTTCAGTGAAGGGAAGGGAATGGTGGGTTGTGTGACACTTTGTAGCCAACACTAGAAAGAAGAAAGATACAGCCCCTCAAGAATCACTCTGTGTCTGTTACTTACTTAATCTCCTTGTGAATTATTCATGGGTCGGTCTGATCTTTGTTTAATTTCCTTGATGATATGAAAATAAAACGTCTCTCCAGGGAAACTCCAAGGAGTTGATTTGGAAGTCTTTTGTGTTTGTTTAGGGGGTCCTCGTGATCTTAAATATTTATGGAAATATTAATATATAAATCTTTCTTTGCTGCTGGCGTTTGGTGGAAAGGAGAGGGCCATGGTGCAGATTTTTCTAGGGCTTTTTGTAAGGCTAAAGGAACAGAAAAAGTTATTTTTTTTTTCTGTCTCTCTGGAATAGGAAGAGAAGTAATTGCTGAAAGGAATTGCTTTCTTTACTCCAGGAACCATCTCTGATTAGGTTTTCAAGCAACACTGCAGCCTGGCCAGAGACCTCCAATCTCCCCCCCCCCTTACATTTTCCTAAGGTGCCTTAAGTGGGAGAGTAGCCTACTACTGAATAACAGTCTCCTTTATGAGCCACATGAACTATCGCCACGCCAAGAGATTTCTCAGATAGAATAGGGGACAGGTGATAAAATTTGAATCTCAGATAATGCACACAATTTAGCACTAAGCACATCTCCCACACTGTGCGAGGACTGTTTAGTTGTTTTTTTGTTTTTGTTTTTGGTTTTTTTTTTTTTTTCTAAATTCTAGAGACTGGAGAGACGGCTAAGCAGTCAGTTAAGAGCACTAGTTGCTTTTCCAGGGGACCCCGAGATAGGTTTCCAGCACCCACATAGGGTGGCTCACAGCTACTTGTAACTGCACCTCCAGGGGGATCTGGTACCTCTGGCCTTTGCTGGCATCTGCATGCATTCAGGCGCATATGCCCTGTTGTCCAATTAAAATATACTGAAAATAGATCTTGAAAATGTGAAAACCTCTCTGTATGAATGATATGCATCATATGCATGTACGAAAGTGCTGTAACGAGTAACGATGTGGTATTTATATGTGCTAACAAAAGCCTTTAATGGGCACCGTTAAATCTGGCCACTGTTACCTTCCCTGGGTGGGAGATTAACTTATAGAAAGAACCTGTGTGGGGTTGATGGAAGCAGTCCAGTGGTGGAAGGTATTGACAGAGCATACGGTTTTTGGACAGTTAACTCTACCCACGGCTGCTTACTGGCTAATTAGCACACTCAGAGGTGTGCTAGAGCAGTGAGAAGACCCCAACTCGCCACACAACATTCATCTTTCCTATATTTTCCCAGGTTACTCTGCCTTGACCCACCCATGTGCTAACACAGACGACAGCCAGAGGCTATATTTATAGCTGACCTCGAAAGTGGTTTCAGTGTGAAGAACAGTGCTCTCTCCTGTCTCCAAGGCTAGTCTTATTTGTGGGCTAGAGGCAAGGACTACCTTTAAATTAGGGCTACATTTAAATTTATGTGTAGCTCATTTAGGAAAACTTCACTAAAAGTCTAAACTCACGCTCTGTGAAGCTGACTTTTTTTTTTTTTCTTTTTTCTTTTTCTTTTTTCTGCTCTCGTATGTGGCTGAACGTTGTCATAAGCTACCTAGATGTTATATTTCCATTATATTCCCACTCTCAGATTCTCTACAAGTAATAAAAGAACGTGGCAAGCTTTTTTTTTTTTTTTTAACCTCAAACAAATGAAAGAAATGGGCTGGTTAGCATGTGTTTGCTCTGACACAGTGCGTTGGAGGATGGAGAAGGATCTAGTCAAGGGAGGTCCAGTTGGGAACTGACTCCTCCCTTTGGGGGCATCCAATAAGTAGGACTCAGTTTCCCTCCTCACAGCTTCTTCTTCTCTATGATGACAGGCTAGGTGGCCAGCCTCCACCCATGTTTGCTCTTCAGGACGAGGACTAGCCACACGTGTCATTAGTGCTGCTACTTGGCTGTGGGTTTGTAAAGAAGACAGCCCTCCCCTCCTGCTAGGTGGATTGTTCATTTTGAAGTCCCCCCTCTCCAAAGTGAACCACACAGCAGATTTTATCTACCCATCCTTCTAGGCAATTCCTAGCCACTTACACCTATGTTAAAAATCCATATGAACAGGCTTATGGAAAAAGGAACCCTTTGCTGATAAATGTCCCTAATTGCTACAGAGAAATGACATTTTTTCCCCATTGGACAGGTATTCTGGCCAACTTATGCAACATCTCTACTCCTAAAGGCATCAGTACCAGAGAGAGGGCAACCCTGACATCAGCAATGAATGCTTGGTTGTGTTTCTACACTGTGCCATTTTGCTGAAGGTTAATTGATATCCACAAGCTGCCCATAGGTGATGAAGGCAACTTCATAAGCCTAAACACAAGTTAAAAAAATCACTCATTCTAGGTAGGCAAAGGGCATGTGTCTGTGTGAAATTTTGACTACATAATTGGCCAATATGGATAGCTCTACAAAACTTGAATTAAAATATAGTATTGTTAACAGAAGGAATGAATGGTGGAGAGCAGACCTGACTCGTTTAACAACAGGAAGCTTTATCTTGACTTCTGTTCTTCACTCTCTGTGATGCTGTTGTTACATCTTCAGAAGAGTCCCTGACTCCTGAAACTCTCACAGACACAAACAGGGCTCATGTCTCACCAATAATGCGTAGCAATAATGTGTGGTTTTACCGTGCTATCCAAAGGGAACCTGATTTTTTTCCCCATGCCCATAAGGGGGGCTTAGTACTGCTATGTCCCTGAGATGGGTAGAAATGTTTTTATCAACTGAATGGTTAAAGACAATTCCTCATCTATAGAATTCACTGACCAGTTCATCAAAGATCCCTATTTATGGTGTTCTCACTTTGGCTGTGCTCCTGAGATAGCAGATCAACACCAGACATAAAGAAAGGAGCAAGAGGCCTAGATGGTTTTGGATGTTCAGCATTGAGAATGGTTGAGTGAAGGGCAAGATGTGGGTGGGGAAGCTGTTGAGGACTGTGTCTAGTCAAACAGAACCATCAGAGTTCATTCTGACCTACTGAAATTTGCACAAGTCATGAAATAATCCTTATGAGGGATTCAGTCATTATTCGCATTGCAATTTCTTCAGGGAGTCATTTGTTATTAGGGGAAAAATGCAAAGAAGATAAAAATCTGTAGGTGGGTATCAAAACTCTTTCAGGACATAATCTGTCTCTTAAACAGTAAAGCATACTCTGGACAAGATTTTAAACTGAAAGCACATTCTTTAAAAAAATATTTTCTTATATTTGTTTGTGTGTGGGTGCATGTGCACAAGTGTGCATGGGGAGGTCAGAGGATAACTTGAGGGAGCTGGTTCTCCCCTCCCCCCCCCCCAAGTGGGTCCCGGGATGGACTTCATGGCAGATGCTGAGCTCTTTCAATTGTATGGGAAACACATTCTTAACTTCATTCTCTCTTATTATGTGCAAGCAATCTGTGAAATTGAGAGCATGCGAGAATATATGAATACACACTCTCATTCAGAACATGGAATGAATCTTTATTTTGAATTCGATTACATAAAGGTTGGAAGAAGTAAAGACTTGGGATATAGCTAGGCAGTAGAATACTTGCCATAATTGCCAGAATTGTTAAAGAATACAGTAAGTGGAGATTTTAATCTCATTTGTCTGTTTCTGATAAAGGTTTTACCATGTTATCCAAGGGGAACTTGATTTTTTTCCCCATGCCCATGGGGGCGGGGGGCTCAGTACTGCTGTGTCCCCAAGATGGGTAGACATGCTTTTATCAACTGAATGGTTAAAGACAATGTAGATGGGGTCACACTGCGTGTCTCTGCATACAGTCTCTCAAGACATACACAAAGATGGTTTCTCTCTTGGACACTGTATCTACTGGTCACCTATACTGTGGTTCAGGCCAGCAGCAGCAGCTCTATGTGGAAGCACTGTTATTTATGGACGAGTGAAAGAGTCAGGCTTCTTTGCTCATTGCAATGACTAAAGCAAGCCATGTGGCTACACTCTTTTTGTGAGTGGGCTTTGAAATGGACGCTATCATGTTGACAGTCAGCCAGACATGATTTCCCTGGGGATTACCAGGTTCCAATAGAACCCCCACACAGTGTGCTGCCTGGAGCTGACCCTGCACCTTTTTTTTGCTCCCAGGATCTGAAAGGAGCATCTGCCGGAGAAACAGCTCCTCTGATAAAGTTAGAAGGAAGGAGACAAGACCCCGACTCTATTGCCAGCATCCTGATACTCTATGGAGCTTTGATCGGCACCTAAGTCTACTGGCTGTGGAGCTAAAGGGAACACCAAACCTACTCCCAAACAGCAGTCACTGAAGCTTGTGAAGACTGAAGAGAGGGTTTCCGCGGAGCTTGGATTAGAGAGAGCGCATTCTTCTCAAGAGTGAAGATCGTGTTGTCCATGTGTGTCTTTGAAATGGCGAGAGAAGAAAGAATTGATTGATTGTAGGCACGTGCTATGGGCTTGAGAAAGGAAGAAGGCCATGGCCATCTCTGTGTCACACAGGTGTCTCTCCTTGAAGCTCATGCAGCTGCGACCTCAACGTCCTGTGGAGTCATTTCTTGAAACTGAACTGTCTCTAGGCTGTCGGTGATGAGCCAGACCTCATATTCTGTCCTCGAATCTCAGAGGAATTTCATCTCCACGTGGAGATGGGTCCACTGTGTTGGGGTGGTGGAATAATGTGCCCCACTCTCTGGCTTTCAGAAGAGATGCTAACCCTAGGGCCAGCATTTTTATACAGTTTGGAAACTAAACACAATTGGAGGTTAAATCTTTTTGACTTTCGGCTCTATCCTACATTGTAGGGCAACTCTACATTCGGCCAACTCTACATTGATTCTGATGATTCTTTCCCCCTTTTCAATCTTATATTTATAGTGATTTTTAAGCCCATGGGTCAGTGGTATGCTGTAAATCTTACCAGAAAGCACTGGGCTTGAAATGTACAGGTTTATACCTATGACCATCTGAGTCTCTCTCTAATTCTTAAAGAAAAAATGTGTATTCACTTTGTGATGCTGTTGTCTTTTCTGGAGGACCAGCTGCATGTTATTTAGGTTTTTATTACATCTATGTATTCTTAACGCTGGTTCCTCACACTTGAAATGCACCATACATGTTTCTGTGTGCATTTTGCATGCACATACCCATGTGACTGTGTGTGCAGTAGATGTAGGTTGGCACCTTGTGTCTTCCTCTGTCTCTCTCCCCATTATTTTAAACAGCGTCTCTCACTGAACCTAATCCTCACTGACTCTAGAGCGGCTAGAAAGCTTGTCTCTCCACCAGCCCTGGATTGGGATTAATAAGCCCGTACTGTGGCCCCTGAGTTTTAGCACGGTCCCTGGAGACCAAATTCAGTTCCTTGTGCTTGTGTGACAAGCACTTTACCTACTGAGTGATCTCCCAGACTTGTACCACCATTTTCAGTTCTCCAGAAGGCATTTCAAATTTTGTAATCCTTCTTTTGTCGGAGAACACAAATGTTGTAGGGAAAAATCTGAGAACATCCCAGTAATACCGAAGTCAAGAAATTGTTGAGCACAGATGTCCTTTGGTGGTGGATCGTCTCTTGAGTTTGGCAGCAAAAATTAGTCTCTTTCCCTTTTCTGTAAAACTGTGATCATGACTTGTAGGTAATGTGTTGACAATCCCTGTGACTCTATACATCCCTTTCAGATTCAGTGTGGTTCCTTCAAAGGTCATCCAGCTCTTCAGCCAAACAGAATGGAGACTTTCATCTTAATCATTTCCTTCCTACCTCAGCCCATTTCCTGATGAGAGGAAGATATGCTCCTTCTCCCACACATCGGATATATGGTTTTCTGGGCAGACAGGCTTTTTAACACCCACTCCGTGTCAACATGTAGATACATGCCTAAGAAGCCTATCTCCTTTCATTTCTATAAAGTTTTCAAACCTTATTAAGTCCTTCTACACGCCTTGAAGAAAGAGAAAATTAACCAAAAATGTTCCCGCTGAGAGCCTGCGTGTCACTCAAAGGCACGGCATGCCCTGCTCTATCACTGTGGTGCAGGAAGCATGCAAGGCTTCGACAGATAATGACTGTTTTCTTTGGGGCTGAATTTAAAGATTGAGTGGAATTTGTCAAAATTTACAAGTGGATGCCAAAAAAAAAAAAAATGAGTAAAATCTAGTTTGTGTTTTGACAAGTTACAATATATTCTGTTGTTTCCTGATTCTTATGGATTTATTAAAATCTTCATATAAACCAAGAAAATAATTGAAACTTTAAAGAAACTTCCCAGAAGAGGAGAGGAATGAGGTTTGTTCTTGTGATTTTTAAAAAAAGATTCGTTTTTATTATTTTTAATGATGNGTGTGTGTGTGTGTGTGTGTGTGTGTGTGTGTGTGTGTGTGTGTGTGTGCATGCACACGTGCATACTAGAGAAGTACCAATGGAGGCCGCAAGAGAACTTTAGATCCCTTGGAAGTGAAATTAAAGGTAGCTGTGTAATGCCCACGTAGGTTCTGGGAACCCAGCTCAACATGAGGACTGAGTTCAGATCTCTAGAACCCACATAAAGTTGCATAGAGCCTATCTGAAACTATGGAGATGCATGAAGAGACAGGAGAATACCTGGAAGCTCAGGGTCCAGATCTGTAGGGTTGAACCAGAGATTCTATCTCAAACAAGGGTGGTGATAAGGGCTGGTGCACACCTGCTCTCTGTCTCTCTGTCTCTATCTCTGTCTGTCTGTCTCTCACTCTCTCACACACACACACATACACACACACACACATCATAAACACGAGAGAGGGTAGAGAGAGAGAGAGAGAGAGAGAGAGAGAGAGAGAGAGAGAGAGAGAGACTGTAAGAGAAACAAGAATGTTTGTCTCTGTCTTTGGAGATCTGTGGATCTTGTCTTAAATTCTCACACCTACCACACCCGTCACTATAAGATAGGATGTTCCATGAGCTGGTAGTGGGAGTTAGTTTCGAGCCAATAGGAGGCTTAATATTAAAAATGGGACAATCCCAGGGAAATTGAAACCTAGAATCTATGAGATATATGACAGCATCAGCTGACGGAGACATTTGTCTTTATTGCATCAAGTCAATAGTGACTTCAGGAGTGTGTGCCAGAGAAGCAGATGATCCCTTACCCGTGGCTGATTTCCAGGGCCACTCAGGCATAAGCATCCAAGCACAGAATTCTCTCTCATCCTCCAGAGGATGTGTGAGTTGAGAAAATTTTACTTCTAGACTCTCAGCTGGCCTTGTACCTTCTAGATCTGTTTTTCGCTGCCCCTAGAAGAAGCAATGCTCCACAGGCACGGTGTGATGAATCGTATTCACCCAGAATGAGCAGATCCAATAAATCAGGAGGAACTTTTACAAAGGTGGCTGCACTGTGAATCAGGCAGGAGCTGGCGGCCTGACATTTCACAGGTCACAAATTAAGAATAATAGGCTCCCCTTCGTTAATCTACATGGTAGGTGGTATGAAATAGAGGAACTAGGATGGGTTTCTATAAATGATCTAATTCTCTAATTTAATACAATTTACTGAGTCACTTCTGTGTTTCAGACATTGTGATGGATCATGAGGTTTTAAAGGTAAATGAAGCAATGGCTCTGACTTTCTTGATAGACAGACACATAGGTACATAGATTATATGATAGACATAAATATTAGATAGATAGATGATATGGATAATAGATACACAATGAATAGATGAATGATAGTATATAGAATATAGATAAATGAGATTGGTAGATAAAGATTGCTAAAAATTATAGATGATAGCTGGATAGATAGGTAGGCAGGTTGGCAGATAGATAGATAGATCAATAGATAGACATAAAGATAGATAGGAAGATAGACAGATACAGAGATGGAGGACATAAATGATAGGTGAAAGGAAAGTAAGTAAATGTGTAATAAATAGATGATTTGGATAGTTTATGATAACAGACAGACAGTAGGTAAGTGGGTAGATGATCAGTAGATTGTTAACAAAATTTAGATAAATAATCAATATACAGATGATGGTAGACACATATAGGCTAGAAAGTCTTGTATAATTATTTAGATATATACATATGAAAGTATTTAAGAGAAAACTGTGTGACATAAGATTAACCAGCCATCACTTTTGCTTACATTGTATTACACACACAAATGTAATGTGTATCTGTACTCTGCAGCCATCAGCATTGTATGTTTTCAAGACCATCCCGCTTCCACCTTCTCAGACATCCCTCAGTACCCTCTGTCCAGCCCCTACTAGAGTCCACTTTTCTACTAGTTTACTAAAGTAGAAAACTTTAGTTTAAAAAAAAAAAATCTTCAAAAGTTTATTGAAGTACAAACTAGTCTACCTTCCATCATTACCGGCTTATTTATTTTTATATATTTTACATAAATGTAATTACACAATACATGACCACTCATGCACGGATTCACTTCTCGGCTTAATGTTTATAATGTTCATCAGCTTCATCCATGGACATGGATGGGTGGACAGGACATGCATTAAAATTTCTCGTGGCACTGACCATCAGGTAGATCTGCTCCAAAGATCCTTAAACAATGAAAGCCAAGAGCTACTGAAGCACAGCTGAGTAACCAAGTATTATTCAAATCAGAGCCTTTAACTGAAAGAGTAATATGCAAGAGATAACGCAGATGTGTGTGAACAGTAACTCCAAAAAGAAAGAGGACCCGTAGGGGACGCTGACAACCTCCTAGGTGGTCAAACTGTTAATGCATTTGTCCTTATTTGGAGCCAGAAAGCAAGCTGAAGACTGAATTCTCTCCTACAGTGACTGGGTGTCCTGGCTTCATTTTCTTTTGCCATTGGAATAATTTGTTTTTATTTCCTAAGTGTTTCCAAGCAGTTACACTTCCAATCAAGAATGGCAACCCCTGCTTCGGAGTGGTTTTTATATACTTCAAATCTTGAAATATTTGTGGTGGAGAGCAATGATTTTTAAAGGCTTTTATAACAATACAGATTTAGCAAGTCTGTTTTAGAATCATGTGTAATTTATGCCTCTATTATTTGTAGCATAGAGGGAACCCTAATATCACACACACACACACACACACACACACACACACACACACACACACCTCACACCTTAAAAAGACATTTCATCAAAAAAGGAAACAAAGTGAATACAAAAAAAATGGCTTATAGTATTTAACTAGATCCTTAATATTTTTACTTTATGTATTTAAGTCATATAGAATTTCCTTATTATTTTTTGAGACAGGGTATCACTATGTCGTTCTGGCTGGCCTGGAACTCACTCTGTAGATCAGGCTTGCCTGAAATTCAGAGATCTGCCTGCCCCTGTCTCCTGAGTGCTGTGATTTCTGGAATACATCACCACATCCGATCCCTTTAGATATTTTGAGTTCATGAATTTGGGCCAGATAAAGACCGTAATAACAAAAATTCTAGTCATTTATTATAGGTAATAATTCACAAAACATTGAATGACACAAAGGTGTCGGTGCTACAGCCACCAGCAATAGTTAGGAAACATTATTTTCCAAGTGATATATTCTTCAAAAATGTATGTTAAAAAAATATACAAAAGCCCCTGATATGATCACTTTTATTATCTCCTTGGAGGATACCTGTAGTTTCCAAATTTTCTAGGATTTACATCTAGTTTGGTTTCTGTTGGTGTACTAAACACCATCACCAACAGCAATTTGTGGAGGAAAGGGTTGACACATCCTGACCGCAGTCCATTCCTGAGAGAAGTCAGTGCAGGAACTCAAGGCAGGAACTTGGAGACAGGAACTGAAGCAGAAACCATGCAGGAATGCCACTTACTGGCTTGCTCCTCTCTCCATCACTTGTTCAACTTGCTTGCTTACACAGCTCAGGACCACCTGCCCAGGGTGACACTGCCCACAGTGGGCTAGACACTCCCAGGTCAGTTATTGATCCCAAAACAAAATGTACTGCAGACTTGACTGTGGACCCATTTGATGGAGATAATTCCTAAGCTGAGGTTCCCTTCCCCCCCCCCCATGTGTCAATTTGGCAACTGATGCGAGGTATAGCAACAATGAATCAATTTTGTATCAATATGGATGAAAGTTTACAAGTAGAGCTAAATACCACATTCATCTAGGTTCAAAGAACAAACCAATGTATTATCTGGAATGAGGACAACACATAGCTTCTAAGAAGTCCTCTGAGGAGAACCTCCCACATTTTTAGTAGTCATGGAAAAGACCAGAGGTGGCCAGCAGCAGACATACAAGGTAAAATTGCTCCCTCTGCTAGCTATGACTCCTGGACAGAGTCACTTTCTGGCTTTTTTCTTTCCAACTTATTGTAAATTTATCCAAAATAGAACCAGAAAAATAGCCAGGGGCTTTGCTAATGGATTTTGTAGCTCAAGCCACTTCAACCTCTAGTTTCAGCCTATTTTCCTTTTGCTGCTGAGATGCTTCATAGAAAGGTATGCACATGAGCAATACAGACATGTGAGCAGAAAGAGTTGTGTGTGCCTGCCAATGAGTTCAAGATAACACGATTGGTGGTGCTCGAGGTTGTCTGCATGTGTCTAAAAATAAGAGTCTGGTGTGGAAAACCTTTGGTTTGTTTCCAGTGTTCTCAACACAAAATTTTAAAACCCTGAATTCCCCTCCATTCATGTGGCTGCTTCAAATAACGTGTTCTTCCCCAGCTTGTTCCAGGTTAGCTGTGAATGGATGACTTTCTCCTTGTGATGGAACAGGGACCCTTCCTGGGGATACCCTGTCTTTCTCTGCCCTCTTGCCTGGATCAAATGTTGACCATTTTGAGCCACTGGGAAGTGGGGCCATGTGAAGACTAATGTATTGATGGGCTAGTGAAAGCCTTCATCCTTGGGCCAAAATATCTAACAGTCCAGCTCTGCATTTAAGAGATAAATGGACTTCCACCACAAGGTGCATCCTGGGTCCCAGTTATTATTTCTATTTCTAATTAAGAAGACATTTATTCCTTACACTTGATTAGCAAAGAGTTACTTTTGGCATGTGCCCTATATCAAGCTCTGACTCTTTCTCCCATCAGGTTGCTGTGCCTGTAATCCCTGGGGTTGAACTTGGATATTTGTCACTCACTGATCATTGTCCTTCACCTGTTCAAACAGTTATATCCAGATATACCATTGAGGGATGACATTTCCTCCATGTCTTTACTCCCCATATGACTGGTGTCTAGTTGAATGCAGGAAGGATGCTCCTGATGTACCCCACCCACATTCTACTTGCCCAGATTCCGGTACTTACTCCAGGAGGGGCTCGGTGAACAGATTTTTCTCCAGAGTAGAACCCAGATGTTCACACTCTGTCTCCCAGGGTGACACTCTGGGAGTGACTGTTGAATGAGGGAGGGTGGATGATGTTACCAGGTATGTCGATTCCATCACAATAACCCTAAATAGGGGACCAACCCGACAGATGTAAGTATGATAGAGAAACTGAGATACGGAAGTATAGAGAGGCTGATTTTCAGACCGGGACAAGGCTGAAGCTGATGTTGTTCTGGAGCCTTCAATCACAGTAAGAAGTGAGATTTCCCACCCCCTCCTGATCTCTCTTCCTATCTTAGCTCCTCCTCCTCCTTCCCTGGCCTCTACTTCCTATTCTCTTTTCTCCCCCCCCCCCATCCCCTTCTTTCACTCCTGTCATCCAAGCCATAATCCCTCCTCCCCTCCCTCCCCCTCCCCTTCTTTTCCTTCTCTCTCCCCCTACTCTACCTTTCTTTCATACCCACATGCCTGCCTTCTCTCCTATTCCCTCCCCTCCTTTTAAATTAAAACCGGGCTGAGGTGAGTTCCCCCCCCCCCCCCGCTTGCTCCACTCATCAGCAGAGCCCTGGTTTTTTAAATAAAAACAGAAACACCAGTAGGAGGATCCCATTGTGTCACTCAGAAAGTCACTCTGAACATCTTGGACCACCTAAAACAGTGGTTCTCAACATCTGGGTCGCGACCCCTTGGGGGGGCTCAAACCCCAGGGGCCACTTAAGACCCTGGAAAACACAGATGTTTACATTCTGATTCACAATAGTAGCAAAATCACAGTTACGGAGTAGCAACTAAAGTAATTTTATGGTTGGGGGTTAAAGTGTCGCAGCACTAGGAAGGTTAAGAACCACTTATCTAGAATTCGTGCTTCGATGTTTCCTGTTTCTTTACAAATAACCCTCCATCATAAAAACAAAACAAACAACCCTTCCCCCCCAGCTCCCAGAAAGCTATCTGCTTGCTGTCTGTGATCAGGATGGGCCATGGCTCTGTACCAGGTGTCTCTGCAGCCCTGGGGAGAAAGCAGGTGGCTAAAAGGCCACTGGACTCTAGAATTTATGGGCGTATCTGCCTTCAGCTTTGCATAGTGAGTCAAAGGGAGAAGGGAGGGGGGTCCATCCAACACAGCCAGGCCTTCAGAACACAGATTAATGAATCTCCCCACACTCAAAGACCACACGGTAGATCGTTTTGAAAAAGCGAGAAAGGAATATAATAGGGCTGATCGAAAGATGGAGTTAACACGTCAGAAAGGCACCCTCTGAATAAATGGAAACGTTCATAATAAGCTGTGAAATTCAGAAACCGGAGGCCAAAAGGTAGGTACAGTTTCTCATTAAGAGAGATTTCATTTTATGGCACAGTGGACCAGGCAGGTGCTAGAGAGAGACACGTATGAGGGATGAATGGCACTTTCCAAGGGACTTTTTGGGGGACCCTTCAGAGAGGATGTGCTGGCATGGGTTTTCATGATCAGGACTTGGGTCCCACGGGGTGGCACGGGACTGTGACTCTCACTGGAATGACATGTCGGTGCTAATTATGGACTGACTGTAGGCTGACTCTCCCTGCATGTTGAAGCAGACACAGCCCTGGGCTACGCCACTCTTCCACCACAAATGAATGTAGAAAAGATTCAGAATCTTGTTTAGTTTCCTGTCTGATGAGTTTCTGTTTGAAACCAAGAAAAAAACAGCAATCAAAAAATTTCATAAGCCCTAGCTGCGTAACAGTTCTGAAAACTAGTGAGCACATTTGGTCAGTGGGGATAAAAAGCAATTAAAATGGAGAAAATTGACAAATCTACAGGGATTTTTTTTTTTCTTTTTTTAACCATGGATCTAGAGATTACTCACTCACTGTGAATACAGAATAAAACTTAATTTAAAAGTCAGATAAAGGACAGTGGTAAGGCTAGTGATCTCTTTGCCAGGTGTGTGTGTGTGTGTGTGTGTGTGTGTGTGTGTGTTTGTGTTTGTATGTTTCCTTCCCTTCTTGTCTTTCTCCTAAGAGCTGCCCTATATTGTGAAGGATGCCACAGAAGGTGCTTATGCTAATTCTGGTTATTTATAAATATACCTGGAGTATATCGAATCAGGCACCCTGCTGACCTTCAACAGTGATATGGGAAGCAGAATCCCATTCATTACAATAAAGGTTGCTTTCCACTCCTGGCCTAGTCACGTGCATCTCTTAGCTTTGGATGCAGAGAAATGCTGAGAGAGGAGAGGCCTGAGACTCAGCACAGCCCTGGCTGCTTGCTGTCTCTGCCAGGGTGTTTTCCCTAACTTAGATAGGCTTTGCTCCTACCACAGTGGGCACTGCTGCTAAAGAGGACCCAAGAATCCTTGCCGTTGGCCCTGGTAGCTTGTGGTGGATGTAGTGACCTCCTTGGCTGCAGTCCAGCAGGAGTGAGGTCTCCCCTATCCTAGACTCATGACATTTGTGACCAGTGTTTCCATAAGTATGTGCACATCTGTGACTCTGATACACTGACTTCATTTCCCTGGGTACAGAATCAGAAGCGAATTATATGTTGTTGTGTCTATTTTTAGTGTTGTTATAAAACCGTATCTCTTAATAAGAAAATCTTTCCTGGGCTTTTTGCCCCATAAGGCAATGTTGATTTATAATTTTTGTCCCATAAGGCCTGATGATTTATAACAATTCAACAATGAAGAAGAAGAGTGAATAGTTTTCTTTTGAGCTTCTAGTAACTTCAGGAATTATTTTATTTATGCATTAAAGTACATATCCTATCTCTACCTTAGCACTTTAACACTTGGTGGTTCATTGTATATCTTTGGACCTTACTTTTATGTGTATGTGTGTGTGTGCCTGAGTCTGTGCTCCATGTGCACAAAGTGACACAGAGACCAAGGTATGTGCCAAATCCCCTGGAACAGGAGTTACAGATGGTTGTGAGCCACCCTGTGGGTGCTGGGCATCGAACCCAGGTCTTCTGCAAGAGTAGATAAAGCTCTTAACTACAAAGCTATCTCTCCAGTCCCTTGAAGCTCACCTTTAGCTTAAAGGTTTGCTTTTTAAATTACACTGTGAAACTGGAGATAAAAAAGGGAAAACAGCCTATACATCAGAAAGTAATTTATTTGAATAGTCTTTATCCAATGTCATTGCTGCCTGTGCTCATCAGTCTTCAGGGAAGGATGGCTGTCTTCTTTACCAGTTTGCTTAGTAGTGGTAGGTGTGTGTGTGTGTGTGTGTGTGTGTGTGTGTGTGTGTGTGTGTGTGTATGCAGGAGTGATCTCTGGATGTACCTTCTAAAATCCAGATTTAGAGATGCTGCCCAAGCTGACCACGCTGACCATTCCAGACATCTAGTGCCCTATGGGGGTTAGGATATGACCTATGAATCCAGGATTCTTGTAAACAGAACTCTAGTGGCCTCAAGGCATCATCACACACCCGAGGATTCAGAGAGTAAGACAGCCATTACATTCCTGTCTCTTGCTCACGTTTACTAGCTGCTGTGTGCATTCGTTCCGTTTCCTCCTCTTGCTGTGACAAAACACCTAGCACAAGCAAATTAAGGGATGAAGGATTTATTTAGCCCACACTTCAAGGGCGCATGGTCCATCATGGTGAGGAAGGTGTGGCAGTAAGGATATGAGTCACGGGATCACATTGCACCCACAATCAGGAAGCAGAGAGAGATGGATGCTAGTGTTCTCAGCTCACTGTCTCTTTTGCATCCAGTGCAGGAACCTGTCTGCGTGTATGTATGTGCCCAAGGAGGTCAAAGAGCTCTTCAGAGCCTCGGAATCCGAAATTACAGATGTTTTGAGCCTCTGTGTGTTGGAAATCGAACCTGGATCCTCTACAAGAGCAGCCAGTGCTCATAACCACTGATCTGTCTATCCAGTTACAGTCCAGTAAAGTATTTTAAAGTATACCTCAGGACATTAACTTCCCTAGTTTAGAACATAATTCCCGGCTTCAAGGGAAGGCACTGGCTATGGTCCGATCCAAATTCTGTTTCTTTGGAAAGGAGTGGATGAGGCAACTCAAGGAGGAGGGAGCATCCCATAGAACATCAAAAGGAGAACCTGCAAGGGAGGTGAGGTATGAGGGAGGTAAAGAATCCTTTCATCCGCCTGTTGTCGACGACTCAGTGGGAATGAGAGAGGCAAGCAGTGAAGAACTGTTGGTGGCAAGACTCTGTTAAGTATAGAAAGCTCTCCCCAGGGAGGGGAGAGGCAGAGCCTGTCGCATACATGGATCTGTTCCCATGCTCTTAAAGTTGACAGATGCTGGAAAGAAAGACTAAAAGGACTTCTTCTCAAATAACTTTACCAACGAAATTCTTGCAGAAGGAAGTTTCATTCCTTCAGTGGACCCCATCCTTAAGTCTTTCTCGAATGGCAAAGCAACAGAAACAAAATATAAAACTCTCTCTCTCTCTCTCTCTCTCTCTCTCTCTCTCTCTCTCTCTCTCTCTCTCNACACACACACACACACACACACACACACACACATACACACACACACACACACCACTACACCACTTAGCAGTAAGCCCTTCAAGAGATGCACAGAACCTACAGGAATGAAGCTATAAAGCTGAACGGAAGACCTAAACCAATAGCAGAACACACTAACCCAGGGCAGACAGAGCGATACAGGAAAAGGCATAAAGCATGCCAATCCTGTTTCATAACGTTAGAGCATGGCAAGAAGGTCCAAGGTGAGCCCAAGCTCCAGGAGGGTTCCAAGAAAGCAGTTATTGCCTTGAGAATGGTCTCAGCTGCATCCTAAGACACATGGAATTTCTGTCATTATCCAAAGTCATCTGATGTCCATGGGGAACTGCGTAATTACCCAGTCCTCCAGAGAATGTGTGAAGAAAACACCCAAGATTCATTAGCACTTCCATTAGAATTTGATACATGATGAATACTCTATTTCAGGTTAGCAACACACAGACACACACAGACACAGACACAGACACACACACAGACACACACGCAGACACACAGACACAGACACAGACACAGACACACACACACACACACACACACACACACACACACACACACTGGGGCAGGGGTCAATAACATGACCAGATAACTAGCTTGCAAACTACTTAGAACTAATTGTTTTGAGTGCCAACTGTTGGGGTTGGAGAGATGACTCAGTGGTTAAGAACACGGGCTGTTCTTGCAGAGGATCTGTGTTTGATTCCAAGGACCCATGCAGTGGCTCACAATTGTCTGTAACTCCAGTTCAAAAAGATTCAAGGCTCTTTTCTAGCCCATGTGGATACTGCATGCATGCAGTCAAAATACCCAGACACATAAATAAATAAAATATTAAAAGTAGCAAATATTGTCTTCATACTGTTCTCTACTAATTGTTATAACACACACACAGACCTCTCTTGATAAAACATCTTTGTAAATACAATTTGTAATTCTAATCTATAAGAATCACTACTTTCCTTGATGTATTCCAGGAGCTGGGAGATTTTAGGGGTCGGGGTTTCATCTGAGAATGTATAGTATATTTCTCATTTCATGATTTTTCTACTTCCAAAACCCTGCCTTTTTTTTTTTTTTTTAGGCAAATTGTGCCTCCTCCCGGGGTGGCTGAGGTGAGAATAAAATACATAATGAGCTGGAAAACGAAATTGTTAGGAGTTGACAAAATATGCAAATTACTAGAGTTTTGCACAACCTCATTTTAGTAAACATAAAAATAAAGATGAAGATTTCCCTGACATATGGATACGACTCTTCCATCATAAAAGGAAGTTAATAAGCCATAAAGAACTACCTATTAATTTGACTACATGATACTTTAAAGTGTGTTTATTAAACTGTATCATAATTAAACCAAAAGACAACTGAAAACAGAGGGAAAACTTATAACACACATGACAAAGCACCAGTCTTTCTTATTATGTAAAGATCATTTATTTATAGATCTATCAATTCAGACATAGACACTTCATAAAACAGATTAAGGTCATGAACAGTCAAGGAAAGAAAAACATTCACCACAGGAAATATATATCTCTCATAAAATATCCAGCTCTATTGTTAATAGAAAAATGTTGGATATGAAAGGAAGAGAAAGGGAAAAAGGATAATAATTATGGAACATAATAGCCAGATGAATATTACCAAAGTACATTATACGATAATGTCACAAAGAAACCCCTTACTTTGTATAACTAATGCACAGCAACAGAAAGATGTGTTACTTAAACTGTTAAATACTTTAGCACTGTATCAGTCTTCTTGGCACAGGATGTGGAAATGCATACTTACACAGTGTCAGGGTTTTGATGAGCAAGTGTTGCCTGTCCCTGAGAAACATAAACAAATGTCTGCACACTCCAGATAGAGAATTAAGGAGACCACAGGAAGGATGCCACCAAAGTCCACCTTGGTCAACCAATGAGTTTTCCTGGGGTTCCTTGCAAGCATATGGTCGAGGGATTACTTCCAGGAGCAGAAATGACTCAAAGACAGCTGCATCACCACTGCCCACTTCAGCATGGGTGACAGCTCACAAAAAGCTGGGAACCTGGAGCACGCTGCGCAGCCTACAGGCAGCTCAACAGGTTGAAGAGTGTCCTTTCCCGGTGCCTCTGTTGATCTCTGAATTTACCATGCATCTCCTCCCCTCTGGTCTGAGTGTTTCTCAGTCACCTCGCTGCTTGCCCAGGGTGGAAAGGGGGCTAGTGAATCTTGTCAGTTTTTGGAACTTCCTGAAACCTTGGAGATGTTCACCTCATGAAATTAAGGAGCCTCCTTGCAGGATAGAATATCTCACCTTCTAATAGAACACCTTGTATGTTAACATGCTTCCCTCCAAGATGCAATAAATGCATAAAGTTCTGTTCAACAATTCCTAAAATTATACTTTTTCTGACTTATCAGCCTTACTATCTAGAATATGAACCCCATGAGGCTTTTATCTTCACCTCCAACTCTAGACCAGCATTGAGCACACAGATGCCTAGTAGGTATCTACTGAACTGATGCTTGACTGGTTAAGCAGAGTTGGTGGTGATGGAATTACTTTTCTCTAAAAATTCAAATAATGGCTAAGTCTTGCCTGAGAGCCTGGAAGCAAATTAAAGTGTCAAGGCTGATTATAAAATGGACTCTCAAAATTAGGGGAATTCCCATGCCACAGTCTCTTCTTTTCAGAATCTTTTTCTCACCTACAGAACACAAATCCACGTTGAGGACTTTTGGCTCTACATTACCACGGGGGTTAAAAAAAAGGACGTGAGACAGGGCTGAAGGCCCATCAGCAATCCTTTGGAAATAAGTAGGAATGGAGGGGACCAGCCCATCTGTCCCTGTGATCAGCGATCATCTCTCCTGCTATTTTAGCGGTTAATTTCCCGGCTCAGCTGTATGATGCCACTTCTGGGGAAAACAGATGACAATTCGCTTTGTGAAGAGAATCCATTGTTCCCTGAAATGCAAGGCTGAAAGCCGAAATCTCCTTTTGCTGTCTGTAACCGAATCTTTCAAACAAAAGCATTAAAATAAATAGACTGAGTTTCAAATAACTCCAGCACTTAAAGAATTCTCCTTCTCTGACCTCACCATCCACAGAGGCATCTTTATGTAAGCAGGAGAGTAAGGTGGCCTCCGAACGCAAACTCAGGCCATTTTAGAGAGGCAGAGGAACAGACCTCTTCACAGCTGAGCTTCCTTTTATGCACCTCGTGGGCAAATGCGAAGGGCTCATCTCCTTTATTACATTTTCTCGATCTGGGATTTCCCAACAATTAAAAAGGCACTTAGATCGGGCTGGTTAGGCTTGCTCTTAGTGGAGGCAGGAGCATCAAAAGTTCAAGGGTAGCCTCAGCTAAAGAGGGAGTTAAAGGGAAGCCTGGGCTGTGTGAGGACCCCACCCACACCCAACACACAATAGCTGGATGCCCAGTGTTGTTGGATCATATGGATTTATCCATTTATTTTTTTCTCCCAATGTAGGATTTTGAATTCATACCAATGTCCAAGCATCTCTAGTTCTCACACATCTTACCAGCACTGGAAGACAATCCAATCAGTTTCCCTGATTCTAGCCGGGTCTTAGCACACACACACACACACACACACACACACACACACACACACACACACACACACATGTACATGCACACACATACACACCCGCTTATATGTACATACATGTGGCAGCCTTAACGTGTGTTGTGCTCAGTAGTTTCCTCGGATTTAAACATCTCCCTGCAGGAAGGAGGCTACTTGTGAAACCCAGGAAGTAAACAAGCTCCACCAGCCTGGGAAAGCTGGCACTGGCAGGATTCCAACTCCCCACCTTTCAGAAGCAATGAGCACCTGCTGGGGGGAGACTCTGGGGAGCCGAGCCCCCACCCCCCCACCCCCGGGGAGTGTGTCTCCCTGCAGACTCTGCAGAGACTGCCAGTTTTGAAGCTCTCTTGAGCTGTCACCTAGGCTGGGGTGGGCTTTTTGGTGATGCAGCTATTTTGAGTCATCCCTGCCCCTTGTTAGTGACCCCTACCGGTACTACTATTGCGAACACCAATTAAAAACTCATTGATTCATCAAGACAGACTTTGGTATCATTGTTAGTTTGTTCTATTGTAGGTTCCTCCCCTGGGTTGAATAGAGATGTGTGTGTGTGTGTGTGTGTGTGTGTGTATGTGTGTGTGTGTGTACATGTGTTGTGTCTTCCTAGGAAAAATATCACACATAACAACATAATATGACCACTTTGAACAGCCTCCCAGGCTTGGAGGGATCTGCTGCTATCTGAACGCCCTTGGAGGACATAACTGTCTGAAGAAAACAAGACAGGAGGGACCCCAATCCCAATGACAGGCCCCATATGGCCTCGCTGAACTCTGCAAGGTGGTGTGGCATGAAGGCGCCTTCTTTGCTTGTTCAATCTAGATCCTTTCCAGGGCTCACAGTCCCCACTGAGAACTTCACCGACAGATAACTGAAGAAGAAATGTGAGATCATTTTCTGAAATTCGAGAAAAGCTGAAACTCCCCTTCCTGCTCTCTGCTCTCTTCTCCCCTCCGGGCTGTACCCTGCTCTCCCAGGAACACGCTGCAGGCTCTGGAGCTCACAGTCCCTTGATAATTGCTGTCTGGAGGCCCTGCCTGCCAGACTCTTCTGAGAAGTGATTAGGAGAGCCGACATTTTGCTGGCTTCTGGGTTCAGATGTTTTATCTCAATTACACGAAGCTCAGAAGAAAGAAAAGGCCGGGATCACTTCAGTTCTCCACTCTCACTGTGCTTTGGCAAGCTGCAGAAATAACAGGGTCAGAATCTAAGTCAGTTAAGGACTTTCAAAGACTCTCAATGTGACACCAAGTTCAGTCTCACCTGCCACCAGCTCCCACTGGGAAGTGCAACTCAGCAAGGATGCTTGCCGAATTAATCTTACTCACCAGAACTCGGACTTCTCCTTCCCTTAGCTTAGGAAGTGCTGTGCAGTCAGCTTTCCGCTGCTGTAATGATGTACCTGAGGTAATCAACTTAGAGAGGGGAAAAGTCTCTTAGACCCCAAAGGAGGTGGGGTGTACCCATTGCTTTGCAATGTTGGTGGATGCGCTGGATGGTAAGGGAAAGAGATGGTGAGAAAACACCAAACCCAAACCCAAACCCAAAACACTGTTCACCTCAAAGCCTGGCGACCTAGAAGAAAGTACTACCCTTCAAGCTACACCCTACCTCATAAAGGGGACACCCCTCCAAACAGAGGCACCCGGAGACACTCAAACTACATTTAATGCACTCAATTCTTTTTAGTATACATAAAATCGTTTCCTTTCTTTAAAACCAGAGAAGCAAAGACAATTTTGATGTGCCTTTTTCAAATATGGCACTGTATCAATTCTTTGAGCATCTTAACGATGTACGATGTATTTTAATTATATTCACCTCTCATTCCTCCTCCCCCAGCTCCTCCCATACCCACCCAAACACCTTACTACTCTCCAAGGAGTCCTTTTTGTTTGTTTGTTTAATAACCCACTACGTCAATTTACACTGTTGTTCTTGTACTCCCTGGTGTGGGGACACCCACTGGAGCAAGGTTGATCTACCAGGGACCACACCCTTAAAGAAAACTGACTCTCCCTCCTCTATCCTACCTCTAGGAGCCATCAAGTACCCATAGGTGTTCAGTTAGGTTAGGGGTAGAGGTTCATGAACCACCTTCCCACTCCATGGTAGGGTGCTGGCTGGATTGACCCTCTGCAGACAGCCACTGTTGCTGTGAGTTTGTGCACATCCATCCCGTCACATCCAGAAGATACCATTTTACCGTGGATCTTATTTTATAGACCATGGCTTTATTAATCTAAGTTTGTATTGGTAAATATATATGTCTCTGTCCTATATTCTGGACATGGTGCTTTCCAAAACACCTTATGTTACTTAAGAAATGATATATACAGATGTTTTTAATTATTTCTTTTGATTTTGAAATTGTAACTACATCACTTGCCCTTTCCTTTTCCTCTCTCCAAATACTCCCAATATCCCCTTCTTTCTCTTTTTCAAAATTCATGCTTCTTCATTAATTGTTACTACGTTCATATATGTGCATCGTTATACAGACATAATCCTAAATACAACCTGTTCAGGGTGTATGATGATACTCGTATATATGTTTTCAAGGCCGATGGTTTAATATTGGACAACCAACTGGTGTGCTCTCGTTCCCGGCGAAGACTGTTTCTCACACGCTCAGCATTTTTTTTTTTTTTTTTTTTTAGTTCTTTGTCTAGGATTGAGTCCTCCTGAGCCTTCCTCTATCAATGTCGGCATATGTGTTACTCCCCTTGTAGCCACAGAGAAGTGTAACTTTCAACCCTCATCAAGAAAACTTCTCTTTGTAGCAGAGACCACCACAGAAACCTACCACCAATCAAAATGCAGAGCTGTAGAGCCCAGTCCCAAGAGACTATATCTATAAAACACGCCCACAGCGAAGGTTCAGGGAACATTGTGGAAGAGGTGAATTGGTGGAAAGAAGATAAGAGACAGCAGAGCAGGGAGTTTTCTGTGAGTCAGGGAGTTCTCTAGTAACAGTAGTCAGAAGCTACACCCAGAATGTCTCACTAACATGACTACTACTTAAATATAAGCTGAACAGAACTGTATTTTCGAGAGACTGGATTTGGGAGACTCTTTCCACTCTTCCTTGCAGAAAATATAGTAAAATAGTTAAATTCCACCCAGAGGAGAAGGACTGACTGGCTCAGAGATCCATGTAGGTAGTGAGAATAAGATGGTGATGTGATCAATAAATGCTCACCCTAACTGTTTAGAGATTGGAAAGAAAAATGCTCCACCACAGACAGCCCGGAGTCCCTTGTCTTACAAGTAAAATTTGAGCAGAACCATAGATCCCGAGGCTCTTCTAAGACATACTGTGATCGATATAGGAGGAAGCAATGAGAAATGGCCAGTTCAAGGATGCAAAAAGAGACAGATGCCCAGGTGAAATCTGCCAATGGGACAAAGTCTTCTGCTGTTTGCGAGATATGTATTGGGAATGGAGAATGCTTACAGATTGAAAAAGAGCTCAGAGGACCTGGCCAAGTGTCCCTACACAAAACTTGGTGATCTCACACCCATGAAGAATTACATTAAAATAGTCGAATTGGAAGGAAGTTGGGCAGTGAAGAGACGAGAAAATAGCATGTTTACTGGTCCTTGAATGCTTCCTTCCTTGTTGTACACGACACCTCTGGGCTCTTTGACAAGTCATGCACCCTGATTGGGTTCATCTCACAACACTTTCTTGCCAGCCCTGGGTATTTTCCACCCAATAAATGCAACAAGCCACGATGACAAGAACAAACAAGTGCAATTGGACCAATCACAGGTCAATGTCTTCTTGAAGATGAGGTCTTATTATTCCTTATTCTTAAGTCTCCTCCTCTGGGCTGCTACAGATTTAGGACTACCAACGTACTTCAGATGTCTTACCTCCAAGGTCTCCATCTTCACTTAAGCCTCAGAGAACCAGAGTCCAGTTTGAGGGCACAGAGGATAGACAGATGGTCAGGAAAAACCCTAGGCAATGACTTCCTTGCTTTTCCTGCCTTAGCATCTCAGCTCTGACACCACACTAGTCAGATATAAAAACGTGACCCCACATATGTTATGTTACTGACGATACTGCCTAAAAAAAAAAAAATGTCTGGGGATACAGTGAACCCTTCGAAGACTCCACTTAAGAGTGGGGATGGCTCACTTCAGAGTAAGTAGATCATTGAGTTTGGAGCCCCAGAATCCACCTAAAGCTGGATGCATGTCTTTAATCCCAACACGTCTTTGGGAAGATGGGAGTCAGGAGACTCCCAGAAGCTTGTGGGCCAGTGAATCAGGCATTCATAATGGTGAACAATAACAGAGCTTGTCTCAGTCAAGGTGGAGAATAAGATCTGAGGTTCAAGGCTGGCTTCTGACCTCTACTACATGTTGTAGCAATGTGCACCTGCATTCACACATGCCTTCATAAGCATGAACTTAAATACCCGTCCCCACACATACTCATACCACATGCCACATGCATAGCCACAACTGGACAATGTAGAGGAAGTGAGAGACTTTGAAACACCCAGTCTTAAATAAGATATACTCATCAAACCCCTCCACTCATTTTTGTTGCAGAAGAGGGGATGGAAAGAGGATAAGAGCCAGAGGGGATGAAGGACATTAAGTGTCTTCTTCTAGACATGGTAGGACTGACATTAAGTGTCTTCTAGACACGGTAGGACTGGCACCATATGAACACAGACAGTAGAATGGCCTGCACAGGTTCAAACCAGGTGGGATTCCAGTGCTGAAAGGGACAGATAGAAGGAACTCCCAACCACAACCCAGATGCTATCTCCAACTGATAGCCATCTGCAAAGGGAAACTTAGTTTCTCCCAAATGGAGTCTTACTGCGTATAAAAACTACACTTGAAGGTAAGCCCCATGCCCAGCAGAAGATTGCTAAGGCAAAACAAATTCAATGGTGGTTTTTGCAGATTTGTATTGTCTCATATTGCACCTGAGTGGTTTTTTTTTTTAATCTTACAGGTCTTTTGCTTATATATTATGCCTCACAATTTTGTGTTTTTATGGGATTTTGGTTTGTGTGTGTGTGTCTATTATTTTTTTTTAATACTTTTTCAACTTATTTTTCATTCTGGCTCGTTTGCTTTTTTTATTTGCCTGTTTGTGTCTTAAAGACAAAGAAAGAAGGCAGGGAGCTGGCTTGGTGGGGAGGTGGGGCGGACCTAGGAGGAGATGGGGGAGGGGAAACTATGACCAGAATATATTCTATGAGTTTTCAATAAAAGATAAACATGAACGATAAAAAGATGCAGAGCATTGAAAAAGAAGAAATTTCTGTATTAGAGCACACTAGTCCAGAGATTCTATGCCTTGGCAATAAGGCCTCAGAGGTAGCCTTATTCATGTGATGGAAAAATGGATAAGAACAATCAAGAAATTGTATGACTGGTCTGGTGGCTACTAAGCCTGTCCCATTGGAGAGTGGCTAGTTTTACCACGTAAGGTGGAGTTTGGTGTAATTGGTTGAGTTTATGTTCTACTTTGCTGAGGTCCTAGCTGGAGCCTAAGTCTCTTCTGCTCACAGGTTTCAGGTTTGATTCCCACTATAACTAACCTGGATATTGAATCACAGGTTTAAAACATCATTTTTCATGATAATCATCTCCTTCCGGGTTTCCCAGAGTTCACTGCGGTTTGCTCAGGCACATATCATTCAGCATCTGTCACATCCATCACTCAGCCTGTGCCTGGGGTTATGGTGGAAGTCTCTGTTGCTGCCG
Organism: Mus pahari; assembly: GCF_900095145.1. NCBI lineage: Eukaryota > Metazoa > Chordata > Mammalia > Rodentia > Muridae > Mus > Mus pahari. The sequence goes on along the minus strand of NC_034612.1, from coordinate 17,123,399 downwards.
TAGATTGCATGAGTCTGTATAGATAATGGGAACAGTCATGATTTGGAGGCCTGTGGGAGTCATAATGAAGTTTCATAGAAGGTCCTACTATGGTTGCCATAGCGACAGAACTGAATTTATGTTGCCTAGCCATGGAGGAGCTAGGAGGGCAGGAGTGGGACATGGGTGATCTTTCAGGGTAGATTTGTGTAAGAATTATCTTGTTGGGCGTGGCAGTGCACATACCTTTAATGCCAGCACTTGGGAGACAGAGACAGGCAAATCTCTGTGAGTTCGAGGCCAGCCTGGTCTACATAGTGAGACTCACTATAGCCTTGATCATGTGATGATTTGGGAGCATGTGAATGTTATAATGGTAAAATGGTATACTTTATGTCTAAAATTCCTTGGTACAGCTACTAAAATGTTATCTATAAGAATATTTTGTAAGAGTTAACTCCATAGCTAATAGGAGCATTTGTTCTTCCAGAGGGCTCAAGTTCAGTTCCCAGTACCCATACCAGGTGGTTTAAAACCTTCTGTATTTCCAGTTCTAGAGGATCAAATGCCTCAGGACTCTCAGGGTATGTACGTATACACACACACACACACACACACACACACACACACACACACACACACACACCATGTCAAATGGATAAAACAAATGTTTTGAAATATTTTGTAGAAATCTAAATGGTTCTCGAAGACATATTTTTGATTGTTGGACACACTCACAAAGAAATATAAAATAGTTTAGTTAATTTCAAGTTCTACCTACAAGTCACAGGAAAAATGCTACTAAGTTAAGCTACAGCCATAGTTTCTTTTATTATTTTTTGACAAAATTTGATAGAAGAAATGTAAACTGTGGGTATTGGTAGCAGTTTCCTGACCAAGTTAATTAAGAAGCTCAGGTTTCTAAAGTCAGGAGCTATGAAAGTTCACACAGGCAGGGATTAAAACCACAATTATAATTCTATAGCTTAGAGAAAAATCATTTCAGGAAGAGGGAACCAAAACCTAAAATAGTTTAAATTAGGTTTCTGTGTATTGGGGGGGGGGGGAGGGCTGAGGGAGGTTGGGGGTCATTTTGTGTCAGTGAGGGCCAGAAGAGGGCACCAGATTCCACTGTAACTGTAGTTACTGATGGTGGTTGTCAGTCACCTTGTGGGTGCTGGAAGTCAAACACAGACCCTCTGCAGGATCAGCCAGTCCTTAGCGGCTGAGTCATCCAACCCCAGATTTCTGATTCTGTTTTGCAGGCGCCCAATACTATGCCTGTGTTTATGTTTCCTTAACCTTATTAGAGGCTTGCTTATGAGCTGTCTTGGTGAAGGTCTCAAGTACAATGGAAATGAGTCTACATGTCATTCTGTTGGCCTGTGGCTTAGCGATTGATTAGGCATGCTGGCTGGTGGTTCTGTAAGTTTCTGATATCTTTGTAGCATCTTTCTTCTTGTGTTTTGTATTTGTTACTAAAATAAAAGTTCAGATTCTCTCATGTCACACCTACTCTCTCCCCTTCTCCCTTAGTTCGCCTCAGTCACCTTAGACAACATCACTTCTACTTTCAAGTCATATGTACATAATTTTATTTATTGGAATAAAATATGGGATCTAAATGTATGGGAAACATGTGAATCTGGCTCAATTTGTTACAATGAAAATCTTCAGTGGTGCCAGATTTCCTGCAAACACTATAATTTTTCCCTTCCTATGGCTGAGTAACATTCCACTGTGAATGTACAGCACATTTTCTTTGCTTACAGCCCCGTAGGCCCATTTGATAACTTTGTTGTCACGGACAGTGCTTCAGTCAACACAGATGTACAAGTACCTCTGACTCACTGAATTCTATGGGTGGCAAAGCACTTTCTGGCATTGTTCCTTCTAAGTTAACCTCAGTTTGGATGTAGTTCCCACAGCTCCTTCCCTTTCTATTCGTAGGTCTGAAATTCTGCTCTCAGGGTCCTAACCTCAACCCTTACTTGGCTGAACAAGGTCTTGATTGTGTCTTGGAAATCATTTCTAGTTTTCCAAGTCTGGAGCATGCGCAGCCCTTGATGACTGAGTGTTGTTGAAGAAGGAACAATTCCAGGCAGGGCATCTTAACTTCCCTGCCTACAATTACTGCACCAGATACAAGTCAGTTTTAGTAAGTCTCATGGGACTCCTTCCGTCTGATGCACAGGTGGAAGACTATTTATTTAGAAAAGATGGACTCGAGAATCACCTATCTTTGCTCTTAGAGACCTACGGAATGGATTTCTCCCGGGTGTGACTAACCTGTATTGGAGAAAGACGCATGTTGTCAAAATAGAAGTTTATTTTGTCCACAAATTGTCACTGTTTCTAATGCTTAAAACATATTTTTAAAAAACTTAGTTTGCCTCAGTCACCTTAGACAGCATCACTTCCAAAGTTCATTATTCCAAAGCCAGAGCGTGTTAACACGCCAACAGTTGATGTTCGGAACAGAGAATGTAGGCATTTGTTTAGCCCTCCCCCTCCAATTACAGCTGCAGAAATGAGAAAAATGCATGTGAGGTTAAACTTACATAGAGATAAAGTGTCTTTTTATATTTTATTTGTGAAAACAGGCTATAAAACATTCTTTGGAGGGAATAAATAGATTACATTTTTTTCACTCAATTTCTTATTTTTTTTTACATTTATTTATTTTTTTTAATTATACAATATATTTCGACCATGTTTTTCTGTTAACCTTGAATAGAAAGTATGGAGAATTAACCAACAGATAGTCTTGATTTGGGGGGAGGGGTAGGAGAAGTGGGAAATCATATCTGAAAGATATGCGAATGGGTCCGAGGATCACCTAATGTTCTACTGATGGTCAAGCACCAGTGGTGGGGTAGTAGTGTCCAGTTAAAACTGCATCAGTTAAGTAGCTTTATTACTGTCTATTTAAAAATACAATCAGTGTAGTATATTTTTAAATGCTCAGTGATGGTGGTCATGGATTGATATTGTTCGTTGCTATATATTGTCATCAGATAGTATGGAAATATCAAGAAAACCCATGTTTTAATGTCAAATTCTGAGACACTTGAAGGGCAACAACAGAATCTGGACCATTTTGCAACGGGTCATTTTGTGACTAACGGTTTTCTGCCTTCTTAGAGGCAGAGAGAGATCTGAGAGACAGTAAACAACATGAACCCCAAGGATTGTAGGTATGTCTGTAGAGCGAAGATATGGGGGAACAGGAAAAGGGGAGTTTGGAGAGTGAATAGACTCATTCGTCCACATCAGGGGTGCTTTTGAGATTCAAGTATATCACAGCAAAGAAACGATAAAGCAGGATCCAGCAATCTCAGCCCACAGGGGGAGCCCATAAGGGTAGATATTTTCCCAGTTGTGACATAGCACTTGTCGGGAGAGCCTTCCCAGAAAGTCTTTATCTAGGATTAGCACATATTTGTACCTCTCCACTGCCTCTTTGACCCTCCTTTGCCAGGGGACCCTGGTGTCTTCCATGTGCTGTAGTTGGCCCTGACAATTGTCACTGCTCTGTAGCCACTGGAGTACTGAGCTTTGGAGGGCTACGCCTGCTTATTGAGTCAGTTTCAGACCATTGCCCGAAGCCTCACTAAAATTTTAACCCCGACATTTAGAGACGGTGCTCGGAGTTTACCAGACTCTAAAGGGAGTTTAGAAGAGCAGAACTGACTTTATGAACATTATACAGTGTAATTACATCTCGAATCAGTTCTACATTGGGCCAGTATGCTCCCAGTCCCTATGGAGAGGACACTTGCCTGATAGTCTAATGCACATTAAATAATGCTTTGTGGAGGGGCATTTATTTGGACCAGGCTCCCTGTCCTGGACCCAGTAGAGCAAACCAATATTAAGTTGAATCACAGTCCATGAGATTTGGTTGGTTGCAGGGGTCCTGTAAGTCAGTTAACTAATTAAGCTGTGGCCAACTGGCTGGCCGATTGAGTCAGCTGCAGCCAATTAGACTGCTTTCTCTGCCCTACTCTGGGATTTCTGTAATACTCTCTGACATTTTTAGTTGAGTTGTCAGAGTCCATTCTGCTTCTGGGAGTTGCCAGCTTTGTGAATCCTGTCTTGCTCTGTTTTGCTTTGAGTTGGTACAATATGTTATACTAAATCCCGTCAGCCTAAGGAATTTTCTACTGAAGAGAATTGCTGTCGTCTTTGGGATTTGAAGCCAAGCTCCATGGAAGCAGTAGCAGGTCATGGAGAAGTGTTGCTTACTGGCCTGCTCCTCATGGCTTACCCAGCCTGCTTCCCTGTATAACCCAAGACGACCATGGCTTGTCAGGTAACAGCATGTACTCCTCTTGCAAAGGTTTGGTTTCCAGCATCCATGTTGGGCTGGTCAGAGCTACCTGTAACCCCAGCTCCAAGGATCTGCCACCCTCTTCTGGCCTCGATGAACACTGCACTCGTGTGCACAACCTACATATACACATAAACAATTTAGAAGTTTGAAAAATCCTTTAAGGGCAAATGAATATATTTCTAGTCTAAGTTGGGGTTTTATTACTGTGAAGAGTCACCATGACCAAAAGCGTGTCATTTAAATGGGTCTGGCTTACAGTTTCCGAGGTTTTGTTCATTCTCATCATGTTGGGAAGGATGGCAGCATCCAGGCTGACATGGTGTTGGGGGAGATGAGAGTTCTACATCTTGATCCAAAGGGAGCCAGAAGGAAACTGTGTCTCACACTGGGTGTGGCTTGAACTTATCTTAAAACCTACCTCCACAGTGACACACTTCCTCCAACAAGGCTATACCTACTTCAAAATGACCATACTTCCTAATAGTACCACTTCCTACGGGCCAAGGATTCAAACATGTAAGTCTATGAAGGCCACACCTATGCTAATCACTGCATTTATCTTCTGTAAGTTCTGTGGTGCTTTATCCAGCATTGAATATTGCCAAGGATGGAGCCTTACCCTCCTCTGCCCAGTGAGATGGGCTCATGATGACTTACAAGGAGGATAACCAAGTCCTCTGTCTAGGGCAAGCTTTCTGTGTAGCGGCAGAGTTCTGACCAGAAGGAAAGGAATCCCGCCACAGTACCTGGATCGCGAGTCATCTGGAAGTCTCTGGTCGCTCCTGTGTCTCACACAACAACCTTGCAGATCCCATCCTAGCTGATCTGTCCATCACTGAGTATCTGCAGCCTGAATCACCGTGAGGCTACAAGGAGCATCTTTGGAGGCACCTCATGTTGCACACAGCACTTCACATGGGTGAAAAGGACCAATTCAACGATCAATTCACTGTTTGATCTCTTTAGTGATCTTCTTGACAGCAGCGACTGCCCTCATCTCTGTTCTCTGAGAAGGCTGCATGGTTTGGGAGAGCTTTCCCTGAGTGCGTCAGGTGTCACTCCATTCCCACAGAAAGAGCCGAGTGTTGGGAGTGAGAGGTGTCTCCTGTAGGTGGCAGGCCTTCCTCTCAAAAGATTCAGAGACTGGCTGGCATCAAGGTGTAACTATGAAAGGCAGGAAAGCTATGACAGGATTGATAACTTGCCCCCAGGGACAACAAGGAATAGAACCTCCAGAAGACAGAAAACAAAGATGGAAAATAAATTGACTGTAGATGTCACATCAACGGATTCAAGACTTTCTGTACAATTAGGAGAGAGTTATTAAACAAGTACCACACAGACCTTAGAGGCTAATGGGGACCTGCTAGTGCAGGTGGTCCAAATCAAGATCATTATTCTTGCAAAAGAACCAAATGCCTTCTCTTCTTAGCAAGACAGGAGATGCTGAAAGGAAGCAGGTAGTGTACTTACGTCTCTCAACTCCCTTTAAAATGAGATTTGTTACTTTTAAAAGATTTATTTATTTTTTATTTTATCTATATGGGTATTTTGCCTGAATGTCTGCATTCGCGTGTGTGCACAGTACATACAGAGGCCAGAAGAGGGCATCAGATCTCCTGTAATTGGAGTTGCAGATGGTTGTGAGCTGCTATCTGAGTGGTGAGACTCAAACCCAGCTCCTCTACAAGAGCAGCCAGGGCTCTAAACCACCAAGCCATCTCTGAAGCCCCGGTTTATTTTGTTTTTTATTTTATATGTGCAGGTGTCTCTGTGTGAATATATGCACATGTCTGCAATTGCACATGGAGCCAGAAGAGGGCGGTGGACCTCCTGGAGTCACGGGTGGATGTGAGCTGCCAACATGGCCGCTGGGAACTGAACTTAGATCTAGAAAATCAGCAATCACTCTTAGCCACTGAACTATCTCTCCAGCCTCCATCTCTCAACTTTTAAGATGAAAGATTATATAGCCAAAGCCATCGAGAAGGATTCTATGCCCACTAGTGGGATATGCTAGTGAGCAAGATGGACTCTATCTTATTCTCCTTCTAATACGTTTGAAGGAAGCCTGAGGAGTGAGCCACTAACATGGACAAACTCCAGGGGTTTGGTGCCACACTGCAGAAAGTGTTTAACACTGGAATGAGTATTATGATGGGGTGAGTGAGGATTAGGAATTAGGAGTCACTGAAGAGAGACCTCCCTGGATGACGCTTTGCTCTGGGCTAGAAGTCTGCTGTGCTAGTCCCATGGGCCTCACCCAAAGCTCTCCAATATTCATTCTCTCTCTCTCTCTCTCTCTCTCTCTCTCTCTCTCTCTCTCTCTCTCTCTCTCTCTCTCTCTCTCCTCTCTCTCATTGTGCTAACCTTTGTTGTCACCAGTGAGCTTGGAAGTTACTCTCTGAGGAAAGTAACTCGCTCTGCCCCTTTCTTGATATACCACAGTAGACCATCTTGTGACACAACGTCATGGTCCATGAAAATGGACTGGGTCCGAAATCGCCTAGGAGTCATATACACCCGAAGCATCTCTTAAACTGATTCTATGAGTTTGAAAATTATTAATCCCCTTCTCCCAGAGATCCCAACTCTGCTGCTCTGAGGCACAGTCTGGATGCCCCTTCTGGTCACTGCCTTCTGTGACTGGGTTGTGCAGCTGAGGAAGCATCTGGGCCGGTGGCTCTCATCCTGTGGGTCCCCACCCCTTTATCCATCTGCTCCTTAATTTAAGGTTGTATATGTGACATTAGGTGTGAAGCAGCCTTTTGGTGACAGCCTTGAGGTAAGCCATACAGTACAAAGTCAACAATGCAAAGGACCACAGGCTCTGCTGCAGTACACATCCCAGCAACAGATCCATAGAATCAGGGTCTCAGCTGACAGCCCCGCTAGGGTGTATGAAGCATAAATTATGAATGGTAGATTCTTCATTTTGACTTGACTGGGAATCCTTAGTTTATTTTATTTACTTCCTTTGTCATCTAGCACACACAGCTAGACAGTAGGTACAATGTACTGATCTGTTGACTGATTCAGTTAAGGTATGGAAGAAATATTGAGTCCATTCCAATAGGTCTCAAAGCTTGCTGTTGGTTGCAGAAGGCTTGAGGCAGCCTCACTGTGTGGAGTCCAATCCCTCTTGTCCATGAAGGATTCAACATGAAGCATTGATTCTTAAGATTCACACACACACACACACACACACACACACACACACACACACACACCAAGCTTTCATCTTCGATCAGGACCATTCCTTTCAAAGGTCCTGTAAAAAGGGAGCAGAATTCAGCACTTAGTGTTTTATATCCTTCCCTTGTCTTGTCTCATATTTCCATAAAAGGATGGCCCAGTCCAATTTGCAGAAGGAAATTGAAAACGCATCTCCCTGACCTCAGGGCAGGATGGTTGGGAGCTGTAGAGAATGTTCAGCTAATGGGGGGAAGCAGGAGGAGATTAATGGGTCTCGGAGACAGAACGTCCACACCAGTTCAGATGGCATCTCGCAGAGTGTGTGAATTGGGGCTTGCTGTGTCCATCTGCACAAAAAAGTATTGGGTGATCTTGACATTTCTTCAACTGAATGTTGGCTGAGAGGAGAGCGATGGTCAGAGGGTCCATCGTGCCTTCTTGCTGATGGAGACAATTTATCACCTTTTGGAGAAATAGCAGAGGCAGTGGTAAAAATGCACCTACCATTTTATAGATAGTAAAGTGGCTCTGCTATTAGAGAGCACATGGGAGCCCAGACAGAGAGCATGTGCCCAGATGAGTAAATGGGGTTCATTCTTCAGCCCCATGACCCAGGACTTGGCACCCTCTGAGAATCAGAGGAAGAAAGAAATTAGGTAGGAATGCTCTAAGCTATCCACACATAGGCAGGGAGGATGGAACATCCATGATTCCTGGGGAAGGAAGAGATCACTTGCTTCACAACTGTCCTCTGGGGTACAAAGATGTAAGAGAAGGGGATGGAGGTGTTTGGCTGCCTAAATAATTTGAAAAAAAAAAAAAAAACCCTCAACTGTAGGGCTAAGAGAGATCGCCCAGTGGCTAAGATCACTGGCTGCTCTGCTAGAGACCCAAGTTTCATTTCCACATGATGGCCCACAACAATCTGTACTGAACAACCTTCAGGAACTCCAGTTCCACAAGAGCTGACGCCCTCTTCTGGTCTCTTGGGCTACTGCCTGCACATGGTGCACAGGCATACATTCAGGCAAACACCCACGCACACCTAAGAAACAAAAGACCTCGAATTAATCTTATACTGAGCTTCTCTGGGCATAATGCTCAAAATGCAAAAGTGATTGTACAAAGAAATACATGGACTTGTGCACCCAGTTATAGTAAATGTGAATATGTTTATTTGCTCTGGGAGAGGCACCTTGTTTAACTGCCGAGGCATCAACTCGGATGAAGAAGAAATCCATTTGTAGATTATAAATATACTTATTAATGAACAGAGTATTGGTAGTATTCACACGCCAACTCTATTTCCTATGAAGGCATATGGTTAAAATGTGTCACTCAAAATTTAGGACATTGTAAGAGGCAAATGACAAGAGTCAAATGGATCAAAAAACAAAACAAAACAAAAAACCCAAAACAACAACAAAAAAACCCAACTCCATGTCTCAGATAAACAGAGGAGGTAACTTCTGATTTCTGTGACCATGAAAACGACTAGTGGTGATTATCCTAGCACCTCAGATGATGTGACACAATTGTGGGTGAATTTGTTTTAGCATCTTTCAGAATCTGATATCTGATACAGGTCATTGAGTGAGTTCTTTTCCCTCGATTTCTTTTACATTGCAAAGCTCCAGCTTGGGTTGAACACACACACACACACACACACACACACACACACACACACACACACACACACGCACACGACGAGGGGGGGGAGACAGACAGACAGAGGCAGAGACAGATAGACAGAGATACATAGAGAGGAAGAGCCACACAGAGAGACAGCCACACAGAGATGTTTGTCCTTGTATGTGAGCACTCTTATAAATCAAAACAACAGAAACAAACCTCAGATAATTTAAAGGAAAACAGAAAGCCAGGGTATCTGGTGATGCCTCACTCAGTATCCCGGCATTAGCAGAGTCTCTTCTTGTAGAACCATAGGCTGGGTCTGATTCAGGCTTCTCTAAATTACTGTGCCTGTGTAGTCACAGCTGCCCTGGCTCCCATTGCAAGTTGCTTATAGGATGACACAGTGACTTTGCAGTGTAGTTAAGAGGTTTCAATGTGAGAATAGGTCATTGAATCTTGGCTCTTAGAACAATGTTCAAGAAATATTTCTGGGTCCAACTTTCCTCCTTCTCCCACGGCAATATGGTCCACCAACCCTGACCTTGGTGTCATCCCTGAGAAATCTGTACATAGAAGGGAGGCTAAAAGTCTTCACATTATTTAGGTTACTGTCTTGTGTGGCCTTGATGATAAACTTGAGTCATCTCATAGGAGAGCATCAGTTGAGATGGTTCCTTGCTCATGTGTCTTGTGAACCTGTCTGTGTGGGATTGTGTCTGTTGTTAATTGAGGCAGGAGAGCCCATGCTCACTGTGGGTGGCACCATTCCCTAGGCAGCTGTTCCTGGGCTGCATAAGAAAGCCAGCTCAGCATGAGCCTGTGAGTGAGTCAGTGAGTATCCTCTGTGGTTTCTGCCTCTAGGTTCTTGCTTGAGTTCCTTCTCTGACTTCTCTCAAGGATGGACTATGACCTACAAGTATAAGACAAATAAACCCTTTTCTATGCTAAGCTACTTTTGGTCATGGTGTTGGTCACAGAAATAGAATCAAACTAGAACAGTGACCCCAAGAGGCAATGCCAGATCTGCGACAAACCTGCTCAAGTCAGTGTTGTGGAAACTGTAGGAGAAATTCCATTAGTGGTGTGAAATAAGAGTCAGGCTTTCAATCACAACTTGTTTTCTAAGCCACCAATCCATCATTCCCATTGCTTTCTGAACCCCAGTCCATGCTTATTATGTTTTAGTAGAACAATAAACACTCATGCTTTAGAGGTCTGCATGGTGCCGTGACAGAATACTTACTCAGCCCTGGCTGGGTTAGGACAATTCACAAATGTAACACACAAAATCATGAAGACAAACAAAATCCCATAATGACCCTGCAAATTGTAACTTGTTCTTCCCACAGACCTTATTCTGGTTGGGTATTGTTAGTGGAATACAAAATGCATTTAGATTTTGTTTTGATTCCATGCATATTTTCAAATTTTTAAACCAACAGAAAGCCCAGGCTTAGAGAGGCAGCTTGTTCTTATCACTTTTCTCAGAATAGCCCCTTACTGTTCTGAGAATGCTCTGAAGCCAGGAGCATTTCCAGGCTCTTGATCTCTGTGCTCATGGGTGTCTGGGTAGGAAATTGGGACTCTTTCTCAGGCCAGGAATCCATAAATAAATCTATGGCACCCAAAGTCAACAGAAAAGGACTCAAATTGTCTTAAAAGCCAGAATTTCAACCAATCAGCATAGACACTACATGTTCTTAGTTCCTACTTCAGCAACAAGTACAGAGGAATTTTAACCCAGCGACATGGCTGCTTTGATCACATCCAAAGACCTAGGTCTGTGTGATCTGCCTAGAATGCAGACAGGCCACACACCCTTAATCCCTTTGGCTGGAATACAGACATGCCCTTAGTATATACCTTTAAGGTAAAACTAGTATGGAGAAGGAAGCAGGCATGTTTGAAAGTGACATGTAATTGAGAGACAGACAAAGTGATGAATCAGAGAAAGATTTGACAGAATGAGTCAGAGATAGGATATGCTCAACTTCCATGAGGACAGCACAGCAAAGAGAAGCTATTCATGCGCAGCACAGAGAGAGTCGGACAGTTAAGAGAGTCAGTGCAGTGGGGCTGAGTTTGTTTGTGAGTTCATATAGTTCAGTGCAGGGCAGCAGAGGCAGTTGAAGCAAGAGAATAAGAAGGCGCCAGAAGCCAGGCAGTGGTGGCGCACGCTTTAATCTCAGCACTTGGGAGGCAGAGACAGGAGGATTTCTGAGTCCAAGGCCAGCCTGTTCTACAGCCAGGGCTAAACAGAGAAACCCTGTCTCAACAAGCCGGAGAAGGAGGAGGAGGAGCCAGAAGATTAGAACAAATTTCAAGAGTTAATTTGAGACCAAGCCATGAGGAGCTGAGACAATCCAGAATGAATCAGTCAGATTGGAGAGGAGTTTGAGCCAGAACAGCTGAGTTGAAACAGGCAGCCAGAGTTCTGAAAGAACTAGAAAGGGTGAACTTATTCCACGGTAAGCCTCTAAGACTACAATTATATCTGGCAAATAAAAGATACATTTACAAACAGAATTCACTGTAATTCCTCTGTGAATTAAATTTCACATTATAGCAGGGAGAAGTTATGCCTATCGGGTATGTTCTTTTAGTCTGTTTATATTATGCACTTCTGGGCCAAGGAACAGCTTCTGTGTCACCTGAGACACTCCATGGGCTGGCGTCTGGAGAGGAGACAGTGCCAAGGCAAGGCTTAGAGCATCTTCGTCTCTTCATCCTCCTGGCTGCCTCCTTCATCAGGATCTAGCTCCATTGCCAGGGCTGATGAGCTGCTCAGAAGCATCACAGTTGGTGCTTAGAGTCTTATGCATGTTGGCAGCTGCCACGTTCTACCTGCTGCGATCTGTGAGTCCTCCTGGAATGGCCAAAAGCAAATGTTCCCCTCCGAGTTAGCTTTATTTCAAAGCCAGTCAGCGATGCTGACCAAATCTGCAGGCTCGGTGAAATTTCAGACTTCATTGCATGAAGATCTCAAGTCCTTTCTTCCTCTCTCCTTCCCTCCCTCTTTCCCTCCACACTCTCTACCCACATACATACACCCAGAAGCTCCCAAAGACCTGGATCCTTCCTGACTCCCAGAATGTGGTTGCCCATCAATTACTTCCATTCATCAACGATAATATCACACTGGTGCAAACTCGGTCCCTTCCATGACTTTGTAAAGTGGAGTTTGGGGTTTTCTTAACTGACATAACATGAGTCCTCAACTTCCAGTAATTAATATCTCCATCTTCTCACTTAAAAGATGCAATGGGAAATCAGGGAACCCTCTTAGCCAGGTTGACTCCAGGCCCCATAGCTTTATATAGCAAGCCTGCATAATGTGAAGTGGAAAATAGGATCCAGGACACAGGACTAGGAAGTGTACTCTATGCACAGTGAACTTTCTTACAGGAGGGTCTGCTGCAGTCTAATCCATGAGGCCATCAGTTGGACAGATGGAGGAGGGTGGCTATCAAAAGAGGTCCTTTGAAGAGAGTTCCAGAATGATGCTCAGTGGGATAGACAGGTCTCGACTGTCACAGGAGTAAGAAATGCATGATCAAATTTTCACAAGAAAGAAGAGAAGGGAGGGCTAATAGGGTTATCTCTCTCTGTGTGGCTCTGTCTCTCTCTCTCTCTCTCTGTGTCTGTCTGTCTTTGTGTCTCTGTGTGTGTCTCTCTTTCCCTCTGTCCCCTCTCTCTCATATGTACACATGCATACATGTGCATGAGCACACACACACACACACACACACCCTCATTTTTTTTCTCTCCATGAGAGTACACACACGTCTTAGAGGAATGGTCACACCAGCCTGCTGCAGGGTAAGAACCAAGCTTTCCTGGCTTCCCTTCTCCATCAGCCCCAAGGACATAATTTGGCTGAACTCCCAGACAGGGAGGTACTGGGGCTCTCTAGTCATTTCTCGTGGTTGAAAGAATTGGAACACAACTCTGGAATTTGGCTAAATGCTGCATCACATTAAATAAGAATTAATAAGGAGTTTTACAGGCTCCTCAGGGGCATGTGACAAGTGGAATGTTTCTAATGAGTTTAATTGGGGTTGTATATAGGATACACTGGCAATGGGAAGCAAGGCAGTTTTGAGTGTGACCTGATGGCAGGGAGGAACAGGTACAAGTTACTAGGAAGCCCCTCCCTCCTCAGTGGGTGTGGCTCAGCCTAGCTCTTCTTTCCTCTGAGCCTAGATATCTTCATCTTTAACATCTTTAATAACAGCTGTTTCTTCCCCAGCTGTTGCTAGGGATGGAGGTGTAACAGTTGTAAACGGACTTACCATACACTGCTAAGAACACAGCAGACCTTAGATAAATTATAGCTGCCGCTACAAACGGTTACAACATTATCATTACCAACAGGGATCACCTGGTTAATAGGAGTCAAATCTGGAATTTCAAGTCATTTTGCCACTTCCCCAGCCTGTGATTTTTTTCTCTGGTTATAAACAAAACCAGCATCCGGAGTCTCTCACCATACTCGTGTGGATGAGGGCAAGGTTGGGTGAGAGTGAAGATAACAGGAGCTGAAACACTCCTTCCTCTCAGCTGCAATGAAACGCTGAGAGCTCCACAGCCAGAGTCAGGACTGTGTACTCATCCTGTCTACACTGGAGTTTTGCCTGACTTGAGCTTGTGCGGGTCTTGTGTTTGCTGTCACAGCCGCTGTGAGTTTCTCTGTGCCTCTGGCCTGCTGTGTACAGAAGACGCACTTTCCTTGACTTAGTCCGCTGACTCTGGCTTTTACCATCAGTTTACCCCTGCTTCTGCAATTGCCTCTGAGTCCCAGGAAGAGGGGGTATGATACCTAGGTGCTGTGCATGGCTGGGCTTTGCCCAGTCTCTTAATCTCTGAACATTGACCAGCCGTGGATCTCTTGTGTTAATTTTCATCTATTGAAAGCATCCAGAGAAGCTTCTCTGGCCAGTGTGAATTGGTGCACTGATCTATGGGTGTGAGAATACAAACTATGAGAACAATCACTGGCACACTAAAAGTCCTTCCTTTCATCCCAAGGTTTGAGTCACAGGGACACATTGTAGCCTAGGAAGGAGACTGTAACCGATTCTCCAAACAGTCAGAACGGTGGATATTCTTAAACATAGTTTCAGGGTGGCTCCCCAGCATAGCCAGTTGAAGGTTACTAATGCAGAATTAACACTCGGGCAAACTGGACTGCCCCAGTTTGCATCCTATCTACTCCTTAAAACCAAGGACGAAACTCTGAGCAAGCCACTTAACATGGTATACTGGCTGGTTTTGTGTGTCAACTTGACACAGGCTGGAGTTATCACCGAGAAAGGAGCTTCAGCTGGGGAAGTGCCTCCATGAGTTTCAGCTGTGGGGCATTTTCTCAATTAGTGATCAAGAGGGGAGGGCCCCTGGTGGGTGGTACCATCTCTGGGCTGGTAGTCTTGGATTCTATAAGAGAGCAGGCTGAGCAAGCCAGGGGAAGCAAGCCAGTAAGAACATCCCTCCATGGCCTCTGCATCAGCTCCTGCTTTCTGACCCATTTGAGTTCCAGTCCTGACTTCCCTTGGTGATGAACAGCAGTATGGAAGTGTAAGCTGAATAAACCTTTTCCTCTCCAACCTGCTTCTTGGTTATGATGTTTGCGTAGGAATAGAAACCCTGACTAAGACACATGGTTATGCCTCAGCTGTTTTTTTGTTTTTTGTTTTCTTTTCCTTTGTAAGAGAGGAGTGGTTATAGTCCCTTCCTCGGAGGGTTGCTCACAGAATTAAATGCATTTACAGTTGTCAAACTCTCAGAGGCCTGCTGGGCAAGAACCAAGTACTGGGCAAGGGTAGCAATCATAAAATAATAATCTCCAAAATGAGAAAATGTAATGTAATAGAGAGATTCAAATCATATACGGCCTGTGTTATTCGTTTTCAAACAAAAACGTTATTAAAGTTTAAAGCACTGTCATTGACTCCAAAAGCAGTTTCTCCCTTGGCACTTTGGACAGGATGTTCTGGCTCCCTGAAAAAAAAAAATTGGAGCTTGCTGCTTGGGCGGCTGCTCTCATTAATTTTAATACAGATGCAACTAACTTCTCTCACAAAAATGTGAAGCATAGTTTTTAATTTGGCTCTTCTGGCTCCTGCAGGACTGAGGTGACATGCTGGAAAATAGATCAATTAGGTTCATTTCCCAGGAAGATATACCAAACCTTTGCTAACCAGGTCAATGTGGAAGGAGCCCAGGCATTGAAGGTGACCCCTAAAGACCATAGAGCTTCCGGACAGCTGTAGCAGGAGTCAGGGCATTGCTTGGTTGTGGCCCCAGGCTTTTGCTCAGTGGTGGCTGAGTTAGCTCCAAAATGTCCCAGCAAGAAAAGAGTGGTTCTAGATTGGGGGCTGCGGCAGGGTGGTATCTGTTGTAGAATGTGGTCCTCTGAGCAAAATGGCACCCACTTTCATCGGGGCCGCGGAGCCTCCTGCAAGGGTTCATCACTTAACCGTCTCTCCAGCTCTTTCTGGGCTTTTAAAACCAAATTTCCAACAGAATTCTATTTGAAATAACACCATATATATCTAGCAAGAATGAGTTTTTTTTTTTTTTTTGGCTCAACTGAAATACAATTACAGCCTGTAAAACATTCATGATAATTACCTGATCATAACTAATACTCAGACAGTGTTAAATTTGCTGATTGCCTCAGAATGTACTTTAGTATAGCCGTTTTGTTTAAATCAGGATGAAAAACAGTGAAGAAAAAGAAAGTCACACTCCCCTCCCCCCCCCCCCACTTCCTTTAGCTGGGTTTTTCGATTCATATAAACTGTGTAGCCCGCCGTCTCTTATTTCCTCTTGATAGTTATTCAGTG
>NC_034612.1:17087485-17107379 GCF_900095145.1 Mus pahari | reverse complement strand
CCCCCCCCCCCCCCCCACTTCCTTTAGCTGGTAAGGCAGCTTCATATAAACTGTGAACACTGCCGTCTCTTATTTCCTCTTGATAGTTATTCAGTGGAGATCTGGTTTGGGACTGGAGGGACGACAGCTCAGCAACGAAAAGCACGTGATACTTTTTCAGAGGGCTTGAGTTCAGTCCTCAGAACCCATCACAAATGGCTCAAAATCTCCTGTAACTCCAGCTTCAGGGAGTCCATCCCCCTCTTCTGGCCTTCGCAGGTACTACACACTACACACACACACACACACACACACACACACCCCAAACAGAATATACCTTTTTTTGTTTTGTTTTGTTTTGTTTTGTTTTGTTTTTTAAACGAAGAAGAAAAACTGTTGTTGTTTTAATCTGGTGTTGTCTGTCACATCTGGAGTTGGCTCACTGCATTCCAGAAGTCTATTAAACTTACTAGATTGTAGCGTTAGTCTCTGCTGCTGTAGAAGTATTCTCTGCTGCTTCGTAGATAGTTCTGGAAGCTTGGTGGGGTTTAGTTCAGTACTTTAGGTGACTTCCTGTTGGATTTCTCCTGCAGGCAGAAACTTGGGCTTGTTCTGTGAGGGTCTCCGTGGTATTACCATGTTCCACACATAGGAGCTTCAGCACCCCTGGATCGTCAGCGTCCTGGGCCACATGTTCAGTGAGCTTTTTCGGCTGTGACTTTCTGGTTTTTATTTCTTCTTCTGCACAGGGAGCTGGAAATATTTTCGTGTGAAGGAAAAAAAAAATTCTCTAGCCCATTTTATTGAATGTATAAGTTAAGATTGTTAGGATGACAATACGTTGTATCTAACTTCTGCAGGCTCGTGTGTTTGAACCCTTGGTCTCCAGATGGTGAAACTGTTTTGATGGGACCATCCTAGTTGTCCGGCTGCAGATACGGGCTACTGGGGGTCAGCCAGTGTTATTATTCTATGCCTTCTGACTCACCCAAATGTGAACCACTTACAGTGCCAGCTCCTATCCCTACAGATCTCGCCTCCCTTAGGTTGTTCCTGTCAATGTTTGAAGCAACTCTGTCGAGGTAGGATCAGTGTCTAAGAATGTGTACCGAAGGTCACATGAGTTAAAGGTACATGTAATGAGATAGTGCTTTGTAATCCAGAAGGTTCTTTAAGAAAATGAACACAAGTAAGCCACATACTGTGTTTGGGGGGAAAAATAAGGTTTCTCTGTGTTTTTCTTCCTACTTCTCTGCCCCCCCCCCATCAGCAGTCAGTCCCCTGCTGAGTTCCAGCTGAGAGTCTCAGTCCTGTCTCACAGGTCTCACCTCTTCCAGTCTCTGTATCCTTGCGCCCCTTCTTTTCTCTAGCCTTCTGGGAAGACCCTTCCTGCCCTTGTTGCTGCAAGGCCACACCTGCTTCTTCCAGATGAATTTACAGGTCTCTTTTCTCAATGGTCTGGGCTATGGATCATGGTGTCTTTATTTCACAGTGATAGATAGTGACGAGGTGAGCTATGCAGAAGAGGCAAAAAAATTCTAGCTGCTTATATAATCAGTTGATAAGTCACTGCCAAATGTATTTTAATTGATTTTCCTTCTTCGATCATTGCTGCCGTTAGAGTCCACTTGAGTCCACTTTCTATTTCTTAATTCAGGAGTGGGGGGGGGCAGCTCCCTTAGGACTGACTGCCGCTCTTGATATACGTTTTGTTTGCTGTCAGAAAATTTGCGTAGATGTTTACATGGTGTGTTGTGGGCAAAGACCTTTGAAACCAATCTGTAAATGATGCTGGGAACACCCGATGAGTTTGATGAAAGATTCTGACTAAAAACTCATGACCCTTACCCCTAGAAACAATTCAACATCATCAGGGAACAGGACACTGCTTAAATGTCTCTTTAATGGGACTAAAGAAGTGGTGAAGTGGTTAAGAGCACTGGCTGCTTTTCCAGAGGACCAGCATTTCAATGCCCAGGACCCACATGGTAGCTCATGGTAGCTCATAATTCTAAGGGACCCAATGCTCTCTCCCTGCTTCTTCACACTCCGCCTATACGTGGTGAACACACGTGCGTGCAAGCCAAACACTCATTTACAAAGATACGGTTTATTTTTTTTTAATTTTTTTTTCTTATTTTATAAATCATTTTGACACAGTTTTCTTTACATCGAAGGGCCTCAGGACATTTCGGTTTTCTCTGAGGCTGAACTGCTTGGCAGAGGTTAAGCCTCTATGTCCCTTCACCTTCTTGGAATCCAGTGCAGAGATTGACACTGTGATGTGGATGGTACTAGACAACACATCAACACCACAGCATGGTTTGGATAGCTGTGTAGACCAAGGTTGGGGGTTGCCAGTCTTATGTGCATTACAGAATCAAGGCTGTGCCCAGTTCTGGTTGTTTTTTACAGTCTGCTTTGTTTAAAATAAATAAATAAATAAATGAATAAATAAATAAATAGGACTGGAGAGATGCCTTAGAGGTTTAGCGTCTATCCTGAGGTTTAGCGTCTATCCTGTTCTTGCCAAGGATCAGAATTTGGTCCCCAGCACCCACATCAAGCGTCCACCAACCTCCTATAAATCCAGCCCTAGGCTTCCTCTGGCTTCCTTTGTTCTCTTTGATTCAAGTGCCCACACTCCCATCCAGACACACTCAGTACTCAGACTGACTGAGCAAATTATCTCTTTAGGGATATATGACAATCTATATGCCCATATATGCATCTAACTGCAATTAATGGGGGCAAAAGGGCAAATTTGAAAAAGAGCAAGAAGACTTATATGAGAGGAAGAGGGAGGGAGAAATGCTGTAAGGTATAGTCTCAAAACCTCATGAAATAATTTTGAAACGCACATACTTCAAAGGAAACAATAACTTCATCTAAGGATAAAGTTAGACAAGTAGCTCACATGGGATGGTGTTGGGAGTCTTGCAGACGGTTGTTCGCAGCGTGTCCTGTCTAGTGGCTGGGGAGCCAGGGGCCTGCCTACACTACTCTGTAGCCCAATCAAAATGCCATTCCCCACATCTCATATGCTTCTAGGCCCGTGAACCAGGCAACAAGGCACTTTACTGGGCAGAACATACGCGATGGTTCTCCCCTCTTGAAAGATCTTCTCACTGAGCTGCCAAGACCCTGGTTGCTCTTGACTTCATCCCACTCACTGGGCTCTGGCCTGTGTCCTGCAATAAACTACTGCCCATTCAGAACTGAGGTTCGCTCCCCTCCCTTACCCATCCTACACTGATTCTTCCATCTCTGTGATTTGTCATCTTTTGCTCCCGTAGCTTGGACATAAACCTTGGCATTCATGCACTTCTGTCTTAGTTAGGGTTTTATTGCTGTGAACAGACACCATGACCAAGGCAACTCTCCGAAGGACAATATTTAATTGGGGCTGCCTGACAGGTTCAGAGGTTCAGTCCATGATCATCAAGGCAGGAACATGACAGCTTCCAGGCAGGCATGGTGCAGGAGGAGCTGAGAGTTCTACATCTTCATCTGAAGGCTGCGAGCACAATATTGGCTTCCAGGCAGCTAGGATGAGTCTTAAAGCCCACACCCACAGTGCCAAGCCTACTCCAAAAAGACCACACCTACTCAAACAGGCCGCACCTTCTAATAGTGCCACTCCCTGGGCCGAGCATATACAAACCATCACCTCTACCCTTGTTCCCAGTTTATACCTGCCCTCATTAGTTTAATTGTCAATTCGACACAACCAAAAATCACCTAGGGAGAGAGTCTCAAGGGGGAACAGGGGTGTCTGTGTCAGGTTGACCTGTGAGCATGTCTGTGGAGCACTCTCTTGTTTGTTAATTAGGAAGGACCCAGACTCAGAGCAGGTAGTACCGTCCACCCCATCCCGCCTTGTGTGTGTGTGTGTGTGTGTGTGTGTGTGTGTGTCCTGAACTGTTGAAGAGTGGGGGTGGCTAGGCGAGCACCAGCCCGTGTGCATTCCACACTCTCTGCTCCCGATTATGGTTGCACTATAACCAGGTCCCTTAAGCACCTGACACCTTGACTTCCCTCCTATGATGAACTGCAGCCCTGAATTTGAGCTAAAATAAACCCTTTCTCCCTCCAGTTGCTTTTCACTGCGGTGTTGTTTGTTTGTTTGTTTGTTTGTGTTTATCACAGCCAAGAGAAATGAAGCCAGAGCAATGCCCAAACCATGAGAAAGTTTTTCTGGGATTTTCTTTATGATATACTCAGGACCACAAAAAGTTCAGAACACCTCTATCCCCTGACTATCGCCCATCTTCACTATGTTCCCTCATCACTGGTCTGTGATAAAGTCTCACAAGATTCTTGCCTCCATACCCGTCCCTTGCACCCACCCTGCCTTCCTTCCTCCTTGTCTTTCTTTCCTTGCTCTTGCTTCAGCCACCTCTGACTATAACTGCAGAGCAATGCTATATACATGTTAACCATGTCGCCCTCATCTTGTAAGTCTCTCAGAGGTCAACAGGATGGAGCAGGGAGTGGAAGTAACCCGCAGATGCAAGTATGGAGACTCCTCTCAGAGCACGTCTGCCAGTTCTCCAGGTTCACCTCTTCCCTGAGACCCAGGCCCCCTCTGTGCCAGCCACACTGGCCTGGATGGAGCCCAACCAACCACCCAATCTTTGCCACCTTGCCCCAGGACCTCCATGCATACTGTTCCCTCTGCTGTGGCTCCTGAAGAGCCCTCCTGGCGTATTCACAGCCTTCAGCCCCTCTCCCCACAGTGCTGGTTTTCTGAATTCATTCCCTGAACCAAGATTGGCAGATGACTAACATTATTCCTTATTTACCCACTCCTAATTTTCCCTAAAGATAAACATTGTAATTTGGTGTCTTTGTCATATACTTATTTTCCTGGCTATTGACATGGCACACAGAGTCCATGAAGGAAGTTGCTGAATGAAAGGACCCAGGAAGACCCCCCCCCCCAGGAAATCTTGGGGAAAGCAATTGGGTGAATATTTACCAATACTTAAAGAACACTGAGTGAGCATTGTCTAAACACCATGACTTGTAATATTTATCTGCTGGGATTAACTTGTGTGGCTGGGATCAGAAAAGAGATATATAGAAAACGGTCTTCCAAAAGCATTGTTGATGTTTCCCTGTCTTTTCTGGCTGGCTCTCACAGAAGTCAAGGGGAGTACACTTACACTGCAAACATACTTAAATGGCAAGCAGAGGCTTAGAGAGGGAGGGGAGACCTTAGAACCTCTCAGTGCACAGAGTAATTCAGGGAAACTGTTTATAGGGCTGAGCAGTTTCCTCAAGGTGATGCAGCTAGAGGAGTCAATTAGGATCATTTCTTATACCAAAGCTGGAGACAACACCCCAGGAAAAAACATGGATTCTAGTACTCCCCAGAAATAGCAGATGGCCTCACACTAAAAGTGTTGAGAGCCAAAGCCAGGATACTGCCTGTCCTGTGCTAAATAAACAGCTTTGAGACAGGGGTGGAGGGGTGGGGGGGCACATTTTCCTGTTCCTTTATTAAATAATACTCATAACGAGCTCAATTTATCTGCTTCTTCCAGAGGATGCAGAAGGAACGTTCGCAGGGGAACCAAAGCAGCTCGCTTACGGTGACTTATGCGTTTCTCCTTGAGTCTCTCCAGGAGACGGTTTGCAGCAGCTGCGTGCCCACCAATCTGAATTCTCGGATTTCTGCCTTGGGCATCCAACAGACAAGGTAAAAAGCTTTGTAAATCCTCCCTGACCCTTGCCATGGACCAGACTCCATTGCTTTATAGAATGTCATGTTGGATCCGGACATGAAGCTCTGGCCCATGCATTGCATTGAGTCTCGAGGCTTAGTTGATGGACACCTTAGCTAAAGCCACCAGTCGGTGCTTGCTTCTGACCCCCCCCCCCGGGCTCAAAGGTGCTGTATGGGGAGCCAAAGGTCCATGCTTTCCATTCGAGCTTTCTCCGTCCTTTCTCAGTGTTATGGGAGTTTTGGCCTGAGTCTATTTTTCTCAGACAAATCTCTGAAAGATATGTGTGAATGCAGAGCAACCCCTTTCTCCAGGTTGTCAGCTTTAAAACACCTGGGGTAGACTCTTACACTCTGAGTAGAAACCAGAAGGGTGGATCAAGATATTCATCACACATAGTTGTAGAGCTGTGTGTGGGGGGAGAGGGGGAGGGGACAGGAATACTTTCCACCTTTATATCAATTGTGCAAAGCATGGATCCTGGAAGCAGGCTCTCTTTCTCTGGTTTTAAGCTCATACATTCATGAGAAGTTGAGTCACATGCATGGAGGAGAACCTGTAGGTGCTGGTGTGCTTGACTGTAGATGTGGATTTTGTAATGCAAGTTTATGATTCCTTTTAAAAGTAGTGTTTTGTTATAAAAATATTTTTAAAATATCCTGGCATGGGGTACCTTCCCACCTCAGACCATTTATGTTCCTGGATGAAAGACACATATATAGCCTTTACATTTTAATATGGCTTAACTAGAATAATAGCTGGGCAATTGCCTACCCTCCAGCAATGTTTCTATAAATTCTCTGAGAATTGAAAGCGATGGATTTTTGATCATATTCTCTCCCTCTCTCCATTCCTCCCATGTCCACCCTCTCTACCCTCCACTTCCTACCCACCCAACATTGCATCTTTTCCTTTTTTTTTTTTTTTTTAATTCCCCGTTGAGTCCTATCTGTGTTGTTCAACTACTTTTGGGTTTGTGACCTGCCCTGGAGTGTGGTTCCAATACCAGGGGGTCACACAACCAAAGAAAAGCTGACTCTCTTTCTCCTGGCAGCTGTCAAACAAAGATCAGGAGCTGGACTTCATGCCCACCTTTTCACACCCCATACTGGGATTTTGTCTGGCTTGAGCTCACATGGGTCCTGTGAGTGCCCTGTGAGTTCCCACGTGGAGCCTCCCTGCTATGTCCACAGCACACTGTTTCCTGGAGGTTATCAACTGCCTACTGGCTCTTCCAATCTTTCAGAAGAGATTCCTCTCCTTGAGGGAAGGGATGGGGTCTGAGCATCCCATTTAAGGCTGAACATTCCATAGTTCGGTTATCTTCTCCCGGTTAACTAGTTGAGGCTCTCTGCATTAATTGCTGTCTATAAAAAGAAGCGTTTCAGATGAAGGACGAGAGGTATTCTGCTGTACGGGCTCAGAGAAAAGTCACTGGGAGTCATGTTCATGCTATTTCCATTTAATTTCTATTTAGCAGAATAATAACAGTAAGCTTTCCATCAAGGGTCCATGACCCTATCTAGCCACAGGTTCTTGCAAAGTTTTGAATCTCAAGAACCCATGACTTTTAGAAGAATGTGGTTAGTACGTTCTAAATAAACGATTACTGGGTGAAAGGATGGAGTCTTGGTATTTTGTTATTCAGCCCTCACAAAGCCAGGCGTGTCACTTATGAACACACAAAGACTCAACAACAGTGCCACTGCATGGGGAAAAAAAGGAGCTGTGCACCATCAATTTCAGGAAGATACAAACCCATACCAAACAGTTAATGTTAGCTGGCCAGAGTGTGTGGACAAGAGGCACATTGCATGACATTCATGATAGTATAGATCCCTAGAACCTCTATGTAAAACAGATTTTTTTTATCCTTTAGCTGTCTTCAGACACACCAGAAGGCATCAGATCCCATTACAGATGGTTGTGAGCCACCATGTGCATGCTGGGAATTGAACTCAGGATCTCTGAAAGAGCAGTCAGAGCTCTTAACTGGGCCATTTCTCCAGGGTCTGGAAAGCAGATTTTTGACAACTAAAAATGGAATGGGTGTGAGTGATGGAATGAAGTAATCCTTCTTCTGGGTGTAAGATTTGGAGGATATGAAATCAAGGTGTCAAAGAGACATCTCCACATCCCATGGTGGGTGCAACACTGTTCATGGTAACCAGAATATATTCTATTTGTCTTTTTTGTTACTGTGATAAAACATTCAACCCAAAGAAACTTAGAGCATGACAGGTTTATTTTAGCTTATAGGTCACAGTCCATCACTGAGGGAAGTCAAGACAGGAACTTGATGGCAGGCCTGCTTGCTATCCCACACAGTATCACCCCATTTCATAGCTAAGAACGAGCTCATTTTATAGCTAAAAAGTACAGCAGGACCAGTAGAGGATGTTGCTTGTTGGACCACAGGTCATCTTAGACTTAACTAGTACTCCTATACAGTATGAGATTGCCTGTCCAGGGAATGATGCTATCCAGAGTGGGATGGAATATTCTCACATCAAAGAACAATGAAAACAATACTTCACAGATATGTCCATAGGTCAGTCTCCTCTACAGAGTTCCTGACTAAGACTACATTGCATCAAGTTGACAGTCATAACTAACCAATACCTTTTCTGGGAATGGTCAGCTTATTTCTTTTTGTCATTATGTGCTAAACAATACCGTGTATTGAATATTTGCATAGCATTTATATTGGATTGGGGACGAAGTCACCCAGAGATGATTGAAGTGTCTAGGAAAACATGTACAGCCTACAGGCAGATCCTGCAACATTTTAAATAGGAACATGAGCATTCATAGACATCAGCACTGTCTGAGGGAGGCTGCAAAACTGGTCTATGTAGCTACAGAGGCTGACTGTATAAATGTGGAAAGGGAGGGGGAAATTGGAGGCAATTGTCTGTAACTTGTAATAATTGTATGTGGGAGGGGCTTGTGAGAGGTGGGCTTATCTGTGTAGGTGGTATATTTCCATATGTGTATGAGAAGTTGCGTTCCATCCTACGTTTTTGAGGCAGGAACTCACACTAAGCCTGGATCTCCCTTATTCTCCTAGGCTATCTGACTAGCAAGCCTCAGGGTTCTGTCTGTTTCCATCTCTCCAGTGTTGGGATAACAAACATGTACCCTATGGTATGCTTTTGATAGGAGGGTGGGATTCTGGGGGGCTGAACTCAGGTAAGCATGCTTACACAACAAGCACTTTACTAGGGTCATCTCCAGAGACTCTAAGTTACAGTAATTCCCTGTAATAAAGCCTTGTGTATTAAAAAATCAACATTGCTCCTATCTTGGCATACTTGCAAAGACTCTGGCCCTGCTTGTTTCTGGTTTCTCTCAAACACACTCCTTTAGGCCCAACCTTACATCTTCTCTCTCACTCCCTTCTCTTCTCCTCTCTGTCCTTTATCCGACTTTGTTCCTTCAGCCTTGGGGATGGATCATTCTTGTTTCTCTTGTTTCCTAAGATACAGACAGCCCTTAACTTTGTTGTGTTTGTTTGTGTCTATGGTTACAGTTTATCTGCTCCATTTAAAACTATTAACTTAATAATGGCAGTGGCTGCTTTTTATTTGGGTCCATCTCGAAAGTGCTCAGCTGGCAGGATGGAGCTTCTTGTGCCCTTACCATCCAATAGTTGATTTACTGGGCATCTCTCTCTTCTGGGTGCTCTGGTGCAGATGAAACAGGACCAGCTCCTTCAGAAGATGGAGGCTGATTCTCATGCCAGCCATGAACTCAAGATTTCCATTCAACTGAGGCAGAGGGCATTAGCAACTTCCAGTCTCCTTGGCGTGCTTAACCACTTCAATATTTCATTATAGGAAAAGAAAATACCCAAGCCAAATCTCTCAAAGCTGATGTTGAGAGTCCTCTGCGCTTGGGAGATCAATTCCTGAAGGTGATTCCATTCTGTTATTTCCATTTCCTTAAACATTTCAAAGCCCATTCCTTTGTCCTAGTGTCTGCAGTCACTATTGACTTTTTATTATAAAATCATAATTTTCCATTCTTTTCTACTCCCAACAGTCTAGATTTTGCCTTTTCACTAATCCTATCAGAACAGTGACACTGATTATATACAAATTCTATATCTATTATTTCTTAAAGACAGTTTGGGACACTTACCTTACAGCTTGTATTTTTTCATTTAATTAGATTTTTTTTTTTTGCCCCTTTCACCATCCTCATCCTTCAATATAATAAAAGTGAGTGTGTCTAGCTCTTATTTAATACCTTAGGATTTGCCACCCCTCCTGCTGTGCTCTGTAATTATTTTAATGTTGACTCAATTCTTTAAAACTATTTTGCAACTTAGCTGGGGTTTGTGTGCCCTAGAACTTATCTGGTACGAGACTATTGGCATTCCCACTTGTTGGAGTCATCTCTGGAAAAGCTGAGTCCTGGGGCCCAATGATACAGGGCTCAGTGGACTGTTCAGTCCTAAGTGGGATGTACAAATCACACTGCTTCCCTCAAGGATCACAAGAGTTCAATCCCCAGTACTCACATTGTTAGAGAATTGACTCCTGCAACTTGTACACACACACACACACACACACACACACACACACACACACACACACACACATAGAGAGAGAGAGAGAGAGAGAGAGAGAGAGAGAGAGAGAGAGAGAGAGAGAGAGAGAGAGACCTTTTAAAATTAAAAGCATACATAGATTCGCATGAAACTGGATGTAATAGCACAGGCCTGTCATCCCAGCTACTCAGGAATCTGAGGCAGGAGGACTGCAAGTTCAAGGCCTTCATGGGCTAGAGTGAATTTATGGCCAGTCTAGACAACTTGGTGAGACACATTCTCAAAGCAAGGGATACAAAGAATACTGTAGTGGAGCTCATTACTAATGTACCTGCTTATCATGAGCAGGGCTGTGGCTTGAGCCCATGTTCTGCAGAGTCAAAGAAAAATCACATGAAACTGCTAGGAACAATAACAAAATAAGCCAAGTGGAAAAACAATAAAGGCTATCAGATAGTAATGGAGAAGAGCTGAACTAGAGCTAGAGATGGAGAAGGCATAATACCGGATGTTTATTTATCTCATCCTGTTTATTAGGCAAGTAATGCTAGTGGTCTTAAGAGGATATAACTGGGGGCTGGTGAGATGGCTCAGTGGGTAAGAGCATCCGACTGCTCTTCTGAAGGTAATAAGTTCAAATCCCAGCAACCACATGATGGCTCATAACCATCCATAACAAGATCTGACACCCTCTTCTGGAGTGTCTGAAGACAGCTACAGTGTACATACATATAATAAATAAATAAATCTTTTTTTTTTTTAAAAAGAGGATATAACTGTCAATGGAACAAGGCCCATCAAACTGTTAATGGACTAAATGAATACATGCTTTTTTTTTTTTTAAATCAACTTCAATAGTCTAAAACTCATGTCATCAAATATCTCCCAAAACATTTTTAGTGAGGAAAACATACTAACTCAATTGCAAATTTAGCTGAATGAACAAGCAGTATGCACCAAAACTGAATTTTTATTTTAAAAATATTTTCATTCCATTACTAGGGCAATTACAATTAATGTTTTAATTTTCAAATTTAATTCCGATCACATTATCTCCACTCAAGTAGGCATAATCATGGAGCTGAGCTAACAGATATTCTAAGAATGAAATTGGTAGTTTGTGAACTGCCTAAGGTTTAAGTACTGGTTAAGTGTGGGTTGTTGTTACTTTTATAAACAGAGAAGGTTGGTGTTCTAGTGAAGTTCAGAGCATTCTTAACCCTGCATGGCTTTTCAAAGTCTGTGTTATTTTTAGGAAAACGTGGTGAACCAGGGGAGGAGTTGACTCTTTGATGCAGGATTTGTGGAACTGTGTCCCTGTTCCAGTCCACAAAGGAACCTGTTGCAACACTGGGGGTTAAAACCCCAGGAGAAAGAGAAAGTTCCGGACAATTGGTCCTCAAAGACACCCCTGCAGCCTAATCTCCTAGTAACATCTTTATTGGAGAACCCTTGGCAGGCAGTAAGTGCAGGGAAACTCACAGGTTCAAGATCTCAAGGCCAAGTTCTCAGGACAAAAGAAATTTGCTTGCCCCAGAGGGACAGAGTTCAGGGAATAAGAGACAAAGAAGACAGAGAATGAAAGAGAAGGGGAAGGGGAGAAGGGAAAGGAAGCAGGGGTGGGGGTGGGGATACTTATCCTGGAGGACAAAGGATGGACTTCGCATAGAGAAGGGACAGACATGGCCCATTGGTAAATGGCAGTTTAGAAACATAAAGGGGGGGGGGGAAACCCTGTGTGTGGTGATTTGAATACGTTTGGCCCATGGGAAATGGCACTATTAGGAGGTAAGGCCTTGTTGGAATCGGTGTGGTCTTGTTGGAGGAAATGTGTCGCTGTGTAGGTGGGTTTGAGGTGTCCAGAGGAAATACAGACAACACCAATGGAAACAACTCAGTTGAACCATGAATATCCACATTGGGAGGACACACCCAAATACATTGTCTCCCCAACAAATTGAATTAATTTTTTTCTGAATTTAGAATTTATTTAAGGGATGGTGATGGTATTAGCTTCCACTGAAGTTTTGTACTCCAAAATAAATACAGTATCCTACACATGACCTGGTTAAAAAGAGAAACTCAATATTCTCCTTGTAAATTTGAAAGGCTGTATAACAAAAGCTGCAGTGTAACCACACACTCCCACAATGGTGATTTTTACCCACACTCCAGTTCCCCCAAAAGGATGACTCTGAGACTGAATTATTATGAACAAATGCCTAGCCCAATAGCTTTCGCTCATTTCCTCTAGCTCATAACTCAATCTTCCTGTTTAAACTAGTCTAAGTCATGTTACATGGTTAGTTATCTGTCCTTCAGTTTTATGCAACTGTCTTTCTCAAGCATTCTGGGAGAAATTTCCCCCACCTTACTCTCCACCACTAGTCCCCACCCCCACCCCTTGCTGGATGTCTTACTTTCCCATCCTGCCTCCCCTCACTGGCCAATGATCTTTTTATTGACAGGTGAATGCTTTTACACAGTGCACAAGAGATTATCTCTACGCTACAGTTTAAATTAAGAGTGTTTGTGCCACCCCAATCAATAATAGGATTTGTTTCAGATCCCCATTGTTTCCACTACCTGGTAAGCATTGTGGTCATTTGAATGAGAACCATTACCCAAAAGCTCAGGTGTTTGAACACTCAGTCCCCAGCAAAGTGGTGCTGTTTGAGGAGAATTTGGAACCTTTGGAATTTGGAGCTTGGCTGGGGAAGTTTGTCACTTGTGGGCTCTGAGGGTCTATAGCCTGCCCTATTTTTAACTTGTTCTCTCCCTCCCTCCCTCCCTTCCTTCCTCCCTCCCCTCTTTCTCTCTTCCTCTCTGCCTCCCCGCCTTTCTCTCTTTCTTTCTTTTTCTCTGTGTATGTCTGTGTCTGTGTGTTTCTATCTGTGTGCTGAGTTCTTGTGGATAAGATGTGAGCTCTCAGCTTCCTGACTCTTGCTACCAATCCTCCCTCATCTTCCACAATAGACACTTCTCTCTGGAACTAGAAGCCTAAATAAATAAATAAATAAATAAATAAATAAATAAATAAATGCTTTTCTTCCATTATGATGTTTAATCACAACAACAGAAAAATAGCTAGTACAATCATTTAATTAATGTGTTTCTTCCTCTGTGGAATTTCTAATTCTGATTATTTCATGGAAACAGAATCTGATGGCCTGGGATTCTTTGGGTAAATCTGGCTTCGTTCAATTAGTGCAGTATTCTCGTTTCACCTGCATCAGAACATGTTAGCCTTAATTTCTGCATTCAGACTAGTCTATCAACTAGTCAGTTGATAGACATTTAAGCTTTCTACACATTCTACTAACAATGTGCTGTGAACTTCTGTGTACAGTTTTTGTGCAGCTGCGTGTATGTACACACACACACACACACACAAACATAACTTTTATATATTTCTTCTTTTCATGTGCTTTTTTTGTGTGGTTTGTATGTGTATGCATGTCCACAGGTGTGTGACTACACACATATAAGTAAGCATGGATGAGAAAGCTCAAGGTTGATATAGGGGACCTACCCATCCCTTTTCTACTTTGTATCTTTTGAGGCATGGTCTCTCATGCCAATCCAGAGCTCTAAAATATGGCTGGTCTCACTAGCTGGCTTGCTTCAGGGATCGTTGGTGTGTATCTTCCAGGGCTGGAATTATGGGTAGGCTGTCACAGCCACCCACCACTAATATGGATTCTGAAGATCTGAGTTTGGCTTCTCTGAGTTGTGGCATGTGTTCACTCATAAGCCACTTCTCAAATAATATCCCTGTATATTTTTAAGTAATATTTTTTACTTCTGTCCAGACTGAGGTCTATGCAGTTGTCTACCATAGTTAAGTTTTGCTTTCTGTAAGCTAAAAATCTTTTAATACTTTTAGTTGACTGACATCAATACAGTTCAAGTATTTATAATAAGCAGATGAATTGTTCTCAAAATTGCATCAATACGGAAAATTCTATTTTCATTTCCTGGACATTTTTTAATGTTGAGAGTAGAGAATATTGTTAGACATAATTGAAATCTCTGCCCAATTGTGTCACTGAATAATGAAAACCCTCTCATGCATCCAGACTTGGTAATATTTAATTTAAAATATTGTGATGATTCATTCATTTGCTTTTGTGCCTTCTAATTATCGTCAAACATTGCAGCAAAAAGATGAATTTTCTGTGAAAATGAAACCTCAAATTCAATGAAAATAAAGAACTAAAATTCAAAGCGTGAGGGCCTTTGTTCATTGAAATGCAAAGTGAAAGGAGGTTTCCACAGAGCAAGGAGGCTGTCCGAAGGACCCAGTGCCCATGACTGTGTTCTCCATATCACAGTCTTTATCAGATTTCCACACTCACTGAGGTGGTCCAGGCTACCTGGGGCATAGTGGGGTAATAAAGGGATGATGTAAATACAGTTCTGCCAATCATCTTGATGGTAGGACCTTCTGTCTATGAAAACATTTTGAGAGATGTTTAATTGAAATGGGAGGACTCCTATCCAGTGTGGGCGTCACCATCCCATACGCTAGGGTAACAGACGGAGCACAAGAGGAGGAAGCAAGTACCAGCATTCTTCTCTGCTCCTTGACTGTGGATGCAGTGTGACTAACTGCTTCATGCTCCTGCTTCCTGGTCTTCTCCACAGGAGTAGAATAGATGCTCTCCTGCTGTGAGCCAAAGTATATTCTTCCATGGGTTGTTTTTGTTTGCTTTTTGGCACAGCATCAACAAAAGTAACTAACACAGATGATGAGGACTGTAAGGACCCAGGTGACCATATTGAGATGTAAACGTGGGGAAGAAAAGTTAGAACCCTAACATCACTTTCCTTTGCCCCTTTCAGGGTACCCAGTGCTGTGTTCCTTCTCTCAATGCCACTCACCCTGTAGAACCTCAGCATCCAGACACTGGAAGACTTCATCAAGTCATCCAGTGAGTAAGTAACATCTAAGAAAATAATTTGGAGTGTTTCCTGGGAACATTCTGGAAACAGCTTTTTAGCATCAACAGGAAGTAGCTACACTGAATTGACTGGGATACGGAAATCTCTGTTCTCATTGAGCTACAATGAACAGACTGGGAACTCAACTTAATTTCAGATAATTGTTAAGGTTATGAAGAAAATTAGGTGGGGGTTGAGAGACTGAGTTGGGCAAGGTTACTTTAGACTTTGGTTTAAAAGGTTTATTTCTGAAACAGCAACTTAAGTTTGACAATGTAGATACCATTCATTTAGTTAGAAGTTGTAGCTGGCATAAAGGGTCTGTGCTGGGCTGAGGGGTGAGAGTTAGATCAGCATTCCTGAAAGGGATCTGAGAAAGTGACTATGAAACTGTGTCAGCTTTCCATTGGATTGCCATGAATTTTGTTTGTTTTTGTTTTTGTTTTTTAAGGATGGCTCACTGGGCCATAAATTAATGGTTGCTGGGTAGGAAAAGGTAGGAAGCTGTTACTAGGTAACCAGGAAAGTGTGGACTTGGGTTGGGGCAGTGAATATATCGCTACAGAGGAGTCTACTTGCAGCAGACAGGGGCATTGCACAATGAGGGTCACAACATAAGACTTCACTGTGTGGAAGCTGAATGAGGTACTTTGAATATATGGTACGTGCATAGAAGAACTTGACCTACTCAATCTAGCATCCCTTTACCCTCTACTGTATCATTGCAGAGTGGTCTCGGATACCTTAAGGTAAGGCATCTATTGATTCCATTAGCAGATAGCAAATAGAAGTCAGGTCGATTATCAGGAATAAGATATGTTCCTGCTAGGGTCTTGATCTTTGTAGTATTCTGGTGTTTGCCACTGTGATAAATGTCTGAGAGACACAATTCAAATAGTAGAAAGATTCATATCAGCTCATGGTTTCAGATGCTTCATTCCAAGGATAAATCCATTGCTTTGGGAACAAGAAGAGGTAGGATATCCCTGTAGTGGAGCTTGGGGTAGAAGCTGCTCATCTCAATAGTTAAGAAACAGAGCGAGAATCTGGCAGGAAGGAAGAGACATGGGACAAAAATATATGCTTCAGAGGTCTGCCACCATGTTCCCAAGGCCCCATTATCTGTTCTTTCTAACACTTCCCAATGTTACAAATTATGGATCCATCAGTTCATATCACGATCATGATCAACCATGAAGTTGAAGTCTTCATGGCACAATCACCCCTCAGAAATGTCATCTATGAATCTGCTTGCTACTGAGACCAAGACTGCCATGAGTGAGCTTTTGAGAGAGAGGTTTTCATTACTTACTTATTTTTTATCTTACAGGTATATGTGTGTGTTCTTGTACACATGTTTGGGCACATGGAAGTCAAAGGTTGACCTCAAGAATTTTCCTTAAATCTTATTTAACTCATTTTCTGATTCAAGGTCTCTCACTGAGTTCACTAATTTGACTGAACTGGTAGGACAGCAAGCCTCAGGGATTCTACTGTCCCTGCCTCCTCAGACATAGGCATTTAATATGGACAATGGCTTTCCTGTATGGGCACTGGAGATAAAAACAAAACAAAACAAAACAACAACAACAAAAAAAACCTCAGGTCCTTATAACTGTTTTGTGACAAAACCTTCCTGGGGAGATGCAAGACATGCACTCCCAACACCCCCCCCACACACACACACGTACTCACCACAGATAGAAAGTCCAAGACAGACTGAAGTATGGATACCACCAAAGTCCAACTTGGTGAACCAATGAGTTTTATTGAACTTACAGCAATATAGGTGAGGAAGTTACTTATAGAAGCAGAAGTGACCCAAATATAACCACATCATCAAAGCCCATTCTAGTATAGGTGACAGCTCACCAAAGCTGAAAACCTGGAGCACACTGCACAAACTGTAGGCAGCTCAACAGGTTGGAGAGTGTCCTTTCCAACTAAATCAGTTGGTTTAAATCTGTACCAGGCAGTTAGGTCATTTTGGCTTCTTCCAGGCACTTCATCTGATCTTAAGAGTCCTCCTTGAAGGTTGGCTTGTCTGAGAGTAATTCTCCCGGTCTTTATTGTTTACTTTTGAGAGGGAGGAGCCTAGTGAATCTGGTCAGTTTCAGGGACTTCCTGGAAGATATTTTGAGTTCTTTACCTTCTGGCTCAAGAATCTTCTTGTAGGATGGAATGTTTCAATCTCCAGGGAAACAGCTTTGCAATAGCTAAAGAAGATAGTACAATAGACAAAGGATTAAAGGACTTTCCAAATAGTCTTTGTTAAGGGAAACCTTAGGAAAAGCCAACATCCAGTGTGTTAGATCAGTACACATGTAAATATTGTGATGGAAGTAGGGGGACTCTGCTCATCCCCTGAAGCACATTTGGAGTGTTCAAAACTGCCATGGGAAGCAGCCTTATAAATATTGAAAACTCATAAAGCTGGCTTAAAGTGGTACAGAGAGAAAGGCACAAAACTTGGGTGTACAATAGATGATGCTAAAGTTTGAGAAAAATGATAGTACCTTAGGCTGGGCCTTACAAATGAATAAAAGGAGGTCTCAATGTACAGACCACCCACACACACTAAACAAATACAAAAACAAACAAATAAACAAACAGAATCCATCAGCATTCCCAGCTATAGAATCTGGACAAAAACATGCTCCTCTGATCACCCTGTACAGTACAGAAACCACCTCTGATTTGTCAGAAGAACTAATATCTGCTCAATACCTGAGATAGGCCACACTGCAAGCTGAGAGTGGTGCTTTGCTTTGGTGAAAGTATTCCATCACACGACTGCTTGTGACTTTCAATATTTAAGGTGGGGTTAACCTAATTCAATATCCTGCAAGAATTGGCTGTGATCATTGGTTTTATTTCAGGCAAATCATGAGCTGATGGTTGTGTCATTGAATAACATTGAACTACAGAAAGACTCTCACCCCATTTTTAGTGCGTCTTGGTGGAACAATTAGTTTGACATTTGGGGGATTTTTAAAACATCACTTGAGTGCTTTTTAATCCCCCTTTCATTAAGAGGAAAGCCAGCTTCATTTCAAGAGTCTTCACTATGGTACAATCTCTGGGATGATGCGATTTAATAACATCGGGCATGTTTTCCCTGGATCGACGCTCCTCTTGTCTCTTGTTTATGACAAGTAATAGCAATTTTCTATTCATAAGATAATATAAGGTATACTGAAAATAAATCAACTCATGTGGATCCATTTAAAAATTATATGGTGACTAGGATAGAGGTTTTATAAATATTGAAAACTCATAAAGCTGGCTTAAAGTGGTAGAGAGAGAAAGGCACAAAACGTGGGTGTACAATAGATGATGCTGAAGTTTGAGAAAAATGGTAGTCCCTAGCTGTTCTGGCTTGCTTTCTGTTGCTGAAAAAAAATGACCAAAAGCAGTTTGGGGGAAGAAAGGGTTTATTTCAGGTTATAACCAACAGTCATCTTTGAGAGAAGCCAGGGGAAGAACCTGAAGCCATGAAGGAGTGCTGCCTACTGGCTTGCTCTCCATGGCTTACTCACTCTGATTTCTTATACAAATCCCAGGACCACCTGCCCTGGGGTGGCACCACCCACAGAGGTTTGGGACCTCCCACCTTAATCATCAATCTGCCCGAGATAATTCCTCAGTGAAGATTCCCTCTTTCCACAGATGACTCTAATGTTGACAAAACCACTCAGCACGCTTGGTTTTTTATCAACTCCCAACAGACTTTTCAGAATGTGAAAAGATATCAGCTAGAGCTAAAATTTTGGTTACGGACAGCAAATGAAAGGTAGATGGTTAGAGAATCAAAGAAGCCAGAAACTGTGGCTCCAGGGCAGAACCAGGGGCAATTCATTGGGTTGCTTCCTTTTGGGAAACTGATCGCCACTCATGTCTAGTGGTTGAAGAGCCAGACAGATGTAAATTAAAAGTAACACGTGTCATTATTGATAGTGACTCTAGAAAAGCAAACAAAACCACACATAGATGAAAGACCCTACTTCGGCATAAAGCGAACTCGGAGACAGAGTCACCCAGGAGACTCTAGAAAACAGTTAAATGTTTGTTGTGGGTTGGCCTTATGCTATTCATATTCCGATATTCATTTTGCTTCCTCAAGAGGGGTCGCCCCTGACAAGCAATCCATTAAGTACTCAGACGATCTCATTTGAAACTTCTCCCCATTTTACTTGATCAATAAAGGCAAGAGCCTGTGATTGGGCAGTGGAGGGGAAAGGTGGGACTGGAAGTTTGAGAGTGGGAGAGGGTAGAGAGGGAGAGGAGGACAAGAAGGAAAGGAGGGAGGACGGAGGAAGAAGAGGAAGTCTCGATGGACCAGAACCACGTGGCCGGGAGAAACTGCAAGTAACAAGGGGTATTATAGCTGAAGAATAAGTTGTAATAGTGTTATCTGCCCAAATTAATCATATAGCTTATAATTATAATAACTGGATTGCATGTTTTTTTATATGGGCTTATTGGGGTTGGAAATTCCAGCAACAGATGTTCAAGGAATTAAAGCCAGAATTATCCCTATTCCCAAATAAAACAGAGTAACTGATTGTGAGCATATAATCTCTCCACACCTATAACTTTGACAATGCTGGATATATATATATATATATATATATATATATATATATATATATATATATCTTTCTTTCTTTCTTTCTTTCTTTCTTTC
>NC_034612.1:17070305-17087370 GCF_900095145.1 Mus pahari | reverse complement strand
TCTTTCTTTCTTTCTTTCTTTCTTTCTTTCTTTCTTTCTTTCTTTCTTTCTTTCTTTCTTTCTTTCTGAAGCTGGGTCCCTTCCCTTTCTCCAGGGGTAGGGTGTAATCCTGGAGCCCACCTCTGGAAATGTTACTGCTTTGGACTGATTCTACATCTCTAGGGTTACTATGGGATGTTGCATAAATACATCAAATAAAGATGGAACCAGCATAACAAATACCTTAACCTTAAACATTAAACCTTGATTGTCACCTTAGTATGAGAATATTTAAGACCCTACTTTCCAGCAATTTGAAATACGTAATTCATTTTACGAGCTACAGTCACTCTTCTGTGTAATATAATTCTGGAAATTATTTCCTCTTTCTAAACATAACTTTGTGCTCATGGGCTAAATTCTCAGCTCCTTGTTCCACTTTCTCATCCTGTCTTGTAAAGTTCTAGAAGTCAGTTTTATGTATGTATGAATGTGTATGTGTATATGTATATATGCATGTGTATGTATGTATGTATGTATATATGTATTTAGATTTTACTCCTGTTTGTCATATTTTCCTCTGGTTTCTCTCACTTCACATAATCGATGTGGAGTAAATGAGAGGCTCTTTGTGGTAGACACTATGGTCTAGACTGAGTTTAAGACAGTTCAGTACTGTGAATTTGAGGCAGATACACAGTTTAGCGTTCAGCATGGAAGGCCCCTGGCCAAGGCGTATGATAAATAAATTGGCAAAGAGGAAAGCTAAGCAAGATCTCCCTCATACCACATACTAGAGCTAGAGTGAGTGATGGGGTGTGGAGACTCAGCATAGGTGCAGAGGTGGTTCCTATATAGTAGTCAGCTAAGAATTTTAGTTTGTTTTCTGTGTTGGGATAAACAGCGTGATCAAAAGCAACTCGGAAAGGGAAGGGTTTATTTCACCTTACACCCTCAGGTTGTGTGCTATCACTGAGGGAAACCAGGGCAAGAACTGAAGCAGATGGCCATGGAGGAATGCTGCTTACTGGCTTGCTCCTCACGGCTTGTTCAGCTTGCTTCCCTACAGCACTCATGACCACCTGCCCAAGGGCTGTACCACCTACAGTGACCTGGGCCTCCCACATCAATCATTAATCAAGAAAATGCCCCACAGACTGGTCTATAAGCCAATTGCTAGAAGCAAAACTTCCCTTTCCAGATGTGTCTAAGTTTGTGTTAGACTGACAAAACCAACCTCCACACTGTGGCTCATTATACTGCTGAAACCATGTCCTAAGCAGACATTTAAGATGCTAGTGAGATATATGAAAAATGAAATTGTATTCATATATATATATATATATATATATATATATATATATATGACAGAGCACATGCAAGAAGAAGCTTGTGTTATTCAAATAACCACAAAGCCCGCATTGTATTATCTACACTCCCCCACCCCTCTCTGCAACTCCTTCTTTTTGGATGGTTCGAGATACTTTGCTCTGACATTCTTTCTCTGAACACATGGCCTTTCTCAAAAAATCATTTTGCTTTGTTTTTTTTTGTTACTGTTTTTTTTTTTTTTTTTACTATCTGTGTGACTCCATTTACTTCTTTCTTCTGAACACAAGAACCTGGACCTCCTCCATTAGTGCCTGTTGAATCTTTTTTTTTTTTTTTTTGGTTTTTCCGAGATAGGGTTTTTCTGTATAGCCCTGGCTGTCCTGGAACTCACTCTGTAGACCAGGCTGGCCTCGAACTCAGAAATCCGCCTGCCTCTGCCTCCCGAGTGCTGGGAGTGCCTGTTGAATCTTAATGTCTCCAATTGGAGCCAAAGGATGAGGCTCCCCGGGTATCCCATAAGTTTCCTGGGACTTTCAGAAAGGCAGAAGCGACATCTGTAGGCCAACAAGGTGACATTTGAGGATAGAAAAGTCTTTTTAGAGAGTACCTATGAGAAAAGTCACTGACCACCACAAGCTCTTCCACAGTGACTTTGGCCAGCCACCCAAGACGGGGATTCTGTTTCGGAAACCTGATGTTTAGAAGTGCTTTTTAGATTGTATTCCTTGTTTAAATCCTCAAGGAAAATTTCTGTGACTAAATAAAAGCAATCCCCACCATTTATTTTCTCTTCTAGAGGGCAAAGGCAGTTGTTGGGATGTGTGTTTTCCTAGCCTAATTAATTTGGCTCGGGGCTTTTATATTTTAATTAGAGTGGCAGAGTTTATAAATATTCATCAAAGGCAAGTTTTCCAAGACCATCAAGCTGTAGGTCAGGAGGGAAAGATAGGGGAGGTTTGCCTTCCATGCACCAAGCTCACTGTCATGCATGCCTAAGAAGTTCTCTGCACCTGGGACTCTGGTGTTCATCTGTGGAAATGAATTTGTTGTGGATTTATTAAATGCTGACAGGTATGGGGACTGTGGGTGGGACCTGGCCTACTCAGCTTCTCCTCTTATTTTTTTTTTAATTTTTATTAGATATTTTCTTCATTTACATTTCAAATGCTATCCCGCATGTCCCCTATACCCTCCCCCTGCCCTGCTCCCCTACCCACTTACTCCTTCTTGGCCCTGGCGTTCCCCTGTACTGGGGCATATAAAGTTTGCAAGACCAAGGGGCTTCTCTTCCCAATGATGGCCAACTAGGCCATCTTCTGCTACATATGCAGCTAGAGACACAAGCTTTGGGGTTACTCGTTAGTTCATATTGTTGTTCCACCTATAGGGTTGCAGACCCCTTCAGCTCCTTGGGTACTCTCTCTAGTTCCTCCATTGGGGGCCCCGTGTTACATCCAATAGCTGACTATGAGCATCCACTTCTGTGTTTGCCAGGCACTGGCATAGCCTCACAAGATGGCCGAGTAGTACTCCATTGTGTAAATGTACCACATTTTCTGTATTCATTCCTCTGTTGAAGGACATCTGGGTTCTTTCCAAGCTTCTGGCTATTATAAACAAGGCTGCTATGAACATAGTGGAACATATGTCCTTGTTTTATGTTGAAACATATTTTGGGTATATGCCTGGGAGTGGTACACCTGGGTCCTCAGGTAGTACTGTGTCCAGTTTTCTGAGGAACAGCCAGACTGACTTAC
Organism: Mus pahari; assembly: GCF_900095145.1. Taxonomy (NCBI): domain Eukaryota; kingdom Metazoa; phylum Chordata; class Mammalia; order Rodentia; family Muridae; genus Mus; species Mus pahari. The sequence goes on along the minus strand of NC_034612.1, from coordinate 17,084,302 downwards.
AGAGTGGTTGTACCAGCTTGCAATAACACCAGTAATGGAGGAGTTTCTCCACATCCTTGCTAGCATCTGCTGTCACTTGAGTTTTTTATTTTAGCCATACTGACTGGTGTGAGGTGGAATCTCAAGGTTGTTTTGATTTGCATTTCCCTGATCTTAAGTATATTGAACATTTATTTAGTCCTTGGCCATTTGATATTCCCCAGTTGAGAATTCTTTGTTTAGCTCTGTATCCCATTTTTAAATAGAGTTATTTGGTTTCTGGAATCTAATTTCTTGAGTTCTTTGTTTATATTGGATAATAGTCCTCTGCATGTTCTTACTTCCACATCTAATAGTAGAAACACAAACTCAGAGAANCCTCAAAAGAGACAGTCATATCAGGAAATCTTGCTGGGATATGCAATAGTGTCTGCATTTGGTGGCTGATTATGGGATGGACCCCCGGGTGGGGCAGTCTCTGGATGGTCCATCCTTTCATCTTAGCTCCAAACTTTGTCTCTGTAACTCCTTCCATGGGTATTTTATTCCCTATTTTAGGGAGGAATGAAGTATCCACACATTGGTCTTCCTTCTTCTTGATTTTCTTGTGTTTTGCAAATTGTATCTGGGCTAATATCTACTTATCAGTGAGTGCACACATTGCTGGTGGGAACTGCAAGCTTGCGCAACCACTCTGGAAATCAGTTTGGTTGTTCCTCAGAAAACTGGACATAGTACTACCAGAAGATCCAGCAATACCTCTCCTGGGCATATACCCAGAAGATGTTCCAACTGATAATAAGGACACATGCTCCACTATGTTCATAGCAGCCCTATTTATAATAGCCAGAAGGCTGGAAAGAACCCAGATGTCCCTCAACAGATGAATGGATACAGAAAATGTGGTACGTTTACACAATGGAATACTACTCAGCTATTAAAAACAATGAATTTATGAAATTCTTCGCCAAATGGATATATCTGGAGGATATCATCCTGAGTGAGGTAACCCAATCACAAAAGAAGTCAGCTTCTCCTCTTGACTTGACACAAATCTAGAGTCACATGGGAAGAGGGTGACTCTATTGAAGCATTGCCCAGAACAGATTGGCCTGTGGCATTGATGAAACTTTTTCCTAAATGCTAATTGATCCAGGAAAGCCCAGACTCCCTGGTCCCATCCTTAGGCAGGAGGGCCTGAGCTGTGTAAGAAAGGCATCTGAGCAAGCCATAGAAAGCAAGCAGCAATTCCTCTATTAGTCTCAGCTTAAGTTCCTGCCTCGAGGCTCCTGCCTTGAGTTCCTGCCTTGGCTCCCCTCAATGAAGGACTTTCACAAGACAAAATAAGCCTTTTCTCTCCCAGGTAACTTTTGGCTATGGTGCTTTCTAGAGCACCAGGAAAGCAAAAATAAAATGGAACAGGAGGATTCCGATTGAGCACAGCACAGATTTCTGTTGTGGAGAGTATCTCTGTGGCCATTCACCCATCCCCCTGTGGCCCAGTCAGACACATATGACTTCACTGATCGTTCTATGTCAGCATCACTTATATTCCTCTTCTGGGAAGATGTAAGGCAACATCCATTCTCCCTGATGAGGCATCATTGATGACCAAGATTTGTCAATAAAGACTGATCAGCCAGTGAATAAGCAGGGGAGAGAATAGGGTAGGACTTCATCCTAGCCAGGGGAGTGAGAGAAAAACAAGGAGCTGGGGAAGAGAGAGAGAGAGAGAGAGAGAGAGAGAGAGAGAGAGAGAGCACGGGAAAACAGCTAGAGCACAGAAAGCCATGAAGTGGAAGCATCTCAGGGGTTTTTGACTGGGAGGCAACCAGATTAGCTTAGAGGATTAACATAGAGTAACACTGCTCAGTTGTGCCTTGAAAGTGTGTTAAATAAATGTCGTTGTCCAGTCTCAGTTATTTGGGAGCCAGCTGGGTTAAGCAGTAACACACTTATTAAAAAGACTAAGCAGGTGGTAAGCCCAAATCCAACTTAGTGAGCCAGTGAGCTCACTGGGCTCCTTTACAGGGGTGGAGGTCAGAGGATACTCACAGGAACAAGGGCATTGAAAGAGCTGCATCTGTACTAAGTTCCACCCATCATGGATAGAGGTTATAGAAGCTTCATCGTGGGGTCCTACCTTTGGTGAGCCTTTGCTTTAACTCGGCTTCTGTGTTTAGGATAGAATACCCTGACCAAAAAGCAACTTGAAGGAAGAAGTGTTTACTCCAGCATAGAGGTTATCCTCCACCGTGTTGGTAAGTCAGGGCATAAGCAGGACCTCCAAGTCAGGCCTGCTGGTTACTCCATAGCAGGGGAACTTACTTCACAGCCAGAGAGCTACAAGAGGAACAATGGAAGGGCGGTGCTTGCTAGCTGGCTCATAGGCCAATTTATACTGAGGTATCTTATTCATATAATCCAGAACCATCTGCCTAGGATGATGGTGCTGCCCACAGGAAACTGGTTCTTCGTACACTGACAACCCCATCCCCAACAGACAGGTGGACCCACACCAACCAGATGAAGGTAACTCTTCTCAGATGGCTGTAGACTGTCTACTTAAAGCTAATCAGGAAGCTTTGTACCCCCTATGTACTCCATCAGCTCCCAAGGTCACAAGCAGCTGGGAGAGTGGTGAATGGAATCCAGATGAGAGTCCGATGCTACACCCTGCTCCTTCCATCAGGGAGTGTTGACAGCTCTGTTATCACTACCATGGGCCTGCCTTTACCTACTTTGTTGCTTATTTCATTGATATGTCTACAGGGTCATTTGTATCTCTGTTCCATGATGTGACAGGGTGGCCACTTTATCTGGAGTAAAAAGCTGTATGCAATAGCATTTATGTATCCTAAATTTGTACACTCATTTTGAAATGGATATACAAATATACACACATATGTATATGTATATGTGCAGTATGTGTGTGTGCATATGTATGTATGTATATATAGTATGTGTATGTGCATACATTTCATTATGAATGTATAGATGGTAAGAGATAAAGGCCTCAGAACTAGTTAAGATGAAGTCTGTTAAGATGTGGTGATTGCGTATTATGCTTCTCTAGTCTTTTGTCTGTTTCCTCACTCTTTAAAGTAAGGATATAACTGGCTATGTTGTGTGCAAATCCTTACCAGTATCTCTGTGTTTTATAATACAATAGATTGATGCTATCATTTTTTAACCTTGTCATCTTGACTGGCCTGAGAAACCACCAGACTCTAGGCGGCCTGTGCTGCTGGGGGTATGAGGGAGGGTGATTCCGGGGAGCTAACGCTAGTAATTAACCTAGCGAACAGACAAATCCTTTGATAGATTTATAAATTGTAGTGGATCAGTCTGACGCTGCTTATATCTTACAGTTAAAACCGGTTCCTCAAGATCTGGTTGCCCCTGAAGAGCAGATGCTCACATGACCAAGTGATGCCAAGTAAACCTTAACTGGTCAATAAAAGACTACAGCCTGTGATGGGGCAGTGGAGGGAGTAGGGTGGGACTGGAGGGTCAAGAGGAGGTTACAGGTGGGAGAAGAGAGGAGGACAGAAAGAGAGGAGGAAGCCACCATAGATCAGAACCACATGGCCAAGAAAAACAAGTAATAAGGGGCTTTCTAGTTGGAGAATAAATGAAAATAGCCCTAGATCTGCTCAATCTAGGCATTCGGCTTATAAATAAACTATCTGGATTGTATGCCTTTTATATAGGCTTACTAGAAAATTAATTCCAACAATAGCAGAGTGATCACAGTCTTAGATGTGGGGGCCAAGCTGGAGGAAGCAGGGTCTCTAGGCAGGATCCTTAGGGATCTTTCTTGCCAGGATAGGCTCCTTTACCCCAGATTCATGGTCACCATGGTATGAGCCTTTCCAAGTCCGGAGGATGGGGTAAAACAGTGAGCTCTGAGAAGCCTTTCCACTTGTATATCAGTTTTCCTCAGGAACTTGACTACAGCTGTGAAAAAACCCTAAGACGTTTGCCAGAAGTACTTCTCTGGCACTGAGGGTCACAGACTGGCCACTGGCTGGATTATGTGAGAACTGTCCAGATAGAAGCGGAGATGAAGAAATAATTAGTTTATCTCTTCAAGGTTTTCCCTGGAAGAGACCCGAAGTGCAGAGATTCTGATTTTTTTATTGACAAAAGCATGCACACTCGAAGTCAGGGAGGCCAGGGTGGGTGAGTGACTTTCTCACAGGCAAGGGCAGGGTGAGAAAGGACCCTAGAAACAGGCTAGTCCTTAAGAGCTGGGTTGGCAAATCACTCTCAAATAAACATCTGTCACTGTGGATGAAGGGAAAAGCTGAAGAGGGTTATTATCAGAAAGATGAGTGCTAGCCTCATCAATTTTCTGTGATGAGGGGCAAGACAGACTAGAGATTCTCCTCAAGGAGCCCAGCTGAGAGGTTGAAATGAAGCAGGCAGGATTAATACTTACAGAGAACGTATTACTTAAGAAATAGGACATAAAGGAGAAGATAGGAGGATAGGGAGAGGCAGGAGAAAAGAATTGTTAGGATGTTAATTAGATAAAATGCAGCCTATTTTGAGATTTTTTTTTCACATGATCCTTTAATTTATTAAAAAAATTATATGCATGTGTGTCACTCTGTGTGTGTATGTTTATGTATGTGCATGTGTATGTATGCGCATACAGAATTCAGAAGAGGCATCAGATCCCCTGGGGCTGAGGTTACAGGCAGATTTGAACCATGTGATGTGGGTACTGGGAACTGAACTGCTGTGCCCTCTCTCCAGCCCTGACTTGTTGATGTTTGGTCTGTTGCTATGTATTATAATGCTAAGAGCAGGTTAGCATTCTAACCCAAGACCTGGTTGCCCCAGAGGTGAGAGAGTTCACACATAGACCCAAGTGACCTCCCCCACCACGTATTTCTGATTGGTGAATTAAAGATGCCTATAGCCTGGATAGAACTGAGATAGGTGGGGCTTGGGTTCCTGGGTTTGGGGGGGTTGGAGAATTCCATGAAGGGGAGAAGAAGGTGGGAGAGGAGGAAGTTACCATGGGTTAAGTGAGTCATGAATGCCTGGCCATGTGGGTTGGCTAATTGGAGTAAAGAGCAGTTCAGATGTAACACGGAAAATTATATAATGGAATTATTGGTTGGGAAATAGACATAATAGCATAGAGGATAGATATCTGCCCAGCTCTTATGCTAATTAAGGCTTATTAAATATAAAAAGTGTGTGTGTGTGTGTGTGTGTGTGTGTGTGTGTGTGTGTGTGTGTGTGTTGGTCTGGGAACTAAATGGTCGAAGGCAGGGTAGAAACCCTGGATTGAGATTCAATATTTTTAAGCACACTGTATGATCTTAGATTGTCATCTTGATCAGATTGGAGAGTCACAGAGGAGATGAACCTCTGGGTTAAACTGGGGAGGGAAGACCTACCCTGGGTGTGGCTGTCACCTTCCCACGTGCTTGGATTCTAGAATTAGTAAGAAAGGGAATGTGATCTGAGCATCAGCATTCCTCCTTCTCTGCTTCCTGGCTGCAGATACTATGTGACCAGCTGCCTCATGCCCCTGCCGCTATGCCTTCTCCATCATGATGGACTGTGCTGTCAATCAGCCATGAGTCAAGAAGCCCCTCCCTTCCCAAAGTTACTTTTGATGGGTATTTTGTCACAGCCATGTGAAAAGGTAATCATTAAATAAAAATCTATTAACTGACGCTTTACTGTTCTCTGGTGATCTGCATAAAACTCAAGTTCCTAGTCTCATTTTCTAAAAATGACCTCTCATTTAAGGAGGTGGTGCAGTTTCCTTTGCCTTCTCAGGGGACTTTCACCTGATCCCTCCCACTCCGGGGTCTCTAAAGCACCTGTCGGGAGTGCAGCATCATTAGGTCTATCCAAGTTGCTCACGTCTGTCTTCTAGCACAAAACAGGAGAGACAGTGAAGCTCTACCTCCATCTTATCCTTGGATTTTCTAAGATGAGGGCATTGGAGTATGTTCCAGCTTCATATTGGCTCTTAAGGATACACTCTGTGCGATCAAAAGTAAACACACTCACAGCAGATCTGGGACAGTGATCCAGCAGATGCAGTGTGTCTGGAGGGCCGCTCATTGTCACTAACCAAGGGAGAGTGGGTCTCTTCTGATGTGGATTCTTCAGAAAAGATCATTACAACACAACCTGAGCACAAGAGCAGGGAGAAATCTGACTTTAATTAATGTCTCTAGTTGCACTTGCTTGCCTGGGCAGATAACAATATTGGTGGTGAATTCCAACGGACGCTAGCACCACAGTCAGTCTTCCGAACGCCGAAAGAGAGCGGTGTCATCATTTAGAGTTTAGGCATTTTGATTGATTCCACAGTGAATTCGGAGCAACGGAGCAAAGCAGGTCTGGGATACCGAACAAACAATTTCATTTCGGTCTTGAGCGCGCATACTGCTGTTCATGCGGGAAGCTGTCAGATGGGCAGTTTTACTCAAGACAATGGCTACTTGCACAGAATGCACTGTACACGGGAGAGTTGCAGGTACGTGTAGTTCCCATCATGTGGTTGTCAGTATTGCTTCACATGTATTTTTATGAATGCCAGAAGTGGCCTTTACAGCGTGCTATGCATTTTTTTTTTCAAATTCTTCCTGAGTGACTGGTTATCTGAATGGCTGTTGTGGGTTGATGCTGAAGCATCTCCACTCACCCGTGCTGCCTGCGAAGCTGTGTGAAGGCTGTGGCACCTTCAGAGGGTCAAATTTGATTGGTAGAAAAAATTTGTTCTATCTAATATGACTTGACCAGCTTTTTCTGCTTCCCAGAACAAGCTACAACTCCCCGGTCCAGCCACCAACGAGGGAGCTGATCCAAGAGCCGTGATGAAATCTCTCTGAAACCATGAGCCCAAATCAATATTTTCTCTGCCATGTGGTTTCTGTAGGGTATCTGCTCAAAGCAATGCAAAGAAGCTAACCAATGCATATTTTGTCCATGTTCTCGTGTTGGCTAAGGAGTGGATAGACAGTTCAGCATGGTCATGGTCAGGAGGAAAAAAAAACAAAACAGAAAGAAGAGGAGAGAATGAAATGAGTCAGAAAACAGGCCATGGAATGGACAGCTTTTAGTGAATCGTTTTGACACTGACCAACTCCCCATGGTCAATTGAAATTCAAGAAATAGTTTGTGTGAGCCATCATGGCAGTGCTATTTAACCAATATCCCCAGCATTGGATTGACACCAGTACTTATCCATCAGTGCACACAAGATTGGGGCCCAAGTAGGGACTTGCTGCCCTTGCAAAGAACTGAACTGTGTTTGGTTTCCAGCACCCATATCAAGTAACTCACACATGCCTATACCTCTAGCTCCAAGGGAGCTGGTGCCCTCTTCTGGCCTCTATGGGTACTGCAGTCATATGCACATGCACACAGAGACACACAAACAAAAACTCTAATAGATTTTTAAAACTAAGGATTTTTCTTCCTACGCTGATCATCACCAATTTGGTGCAGGACCCAACACATAGTAGGCATTCAGTAGAATTTTTAAAAGTTTGTTTCACTGAGTAAAAGCCACTTAGAAGTTCTGCTCAGGTGGTATATTTCTAATTATACAATGTAAGAATGCTTGCCATTGGCACTATATTCATTGTAGCCATCATAGCATTTATCAAAAAAATTTTTTAAAGACAAATAGACTTTTAATTTTATAAACAGCCAGGGTTAACTTTCCCACTGATTTACAATCAGGCACTTGTTTCATGTATCCTTCTATTAAATTGTTCACAGAAAACATAAATAACAGTCTGAGATGATTATCAGTAGACCAATGGAGATTTCCTTGTTCACACGTAGCTAGAGAAACGTTTGCAGAAATTACAACCTCTGCCAAAGTTTGTGATTATTACAGTTAAAAGAAAGGGTATGTGGGTGCCAATCCTTTTGATGATGCCAAACCACAGTTCTCACCTTAAAAGGGATAAGAGATAGTTTATTCTGGAGCTAATTATGAGTGAAAATGGCCTAAGAACACAGATTTTAGGTTACCCTAATGTCCGTGTTCCAATGAGGATGCAGAATCATGAAGTTTTATAGAAACACAATAACGTGATATGGTAAATGAAATAAAAATAAATAAAGTGATAAAGATACAAATACTATTGTGGGAACATTGGAGAGAGGCCGTTACAGCCAAGAGGAGAAATCTCATCTATAGGCCTCAGATGTTATCCAATGATTTTCTTAATATTGGGATTGGTGACCTGATAAGTCATTGCAGTCCAAAAGGTTTTTAATCCATGAGGCACAGGGTATTAGGTCAAATGTAGAGGTTGGAAGGGATGGCTTTTTAGATTTCTAAATCCAGCCCAAGATAAATTATGATTAGACGCTGGACTTGCAACATTCCAACCTCTCTCATCACAGCCATTCTAAATCAGCCAATCACACCTGTTTCCCGGGATTTCTCACTCATATTTTGAAAGAATATATGACAGCAATTCAGGGTAGGAATGAACCATGAAGTCATGGATATCACATCAGATGAGGTGATGACAGCTAGAATTAAGTGTTACTTTATTGCACAAGAAGGGAGGTGATGGCTGAGTTCAGGATGCTGTGGGTCAGAGAAGCCCCCCTTCATTAGCAAGCTGCCTCAGCCTGATGTAGGCTTTCTAGTTTCCACTCTATGAGAAACATGTGCCCTCTTCAAAATGTCTCTATTTTTATTTTTTTAGCTTGCGTGCATATGTGTGCACCACATATGTACAGTGTCCACAGATACCTTTCAAGGGCATGGATCTGCTGGAACTGGAATTATAGATGGTTTTGACCCACCAAGTGAGAACCTAACCCAGGTCCTCTGGAAGAGCATCCAGTACTTTTACCATTGGCCATGTCTCTAGCCCTGATATGCATTCTTCATACCTTATAGTAGAAAACATCTACCCAGACCAAGGGAAATTAAATTTCTGTTCTTTTCTTTGACTCTGGGTTGTGTTTATCACATTGGTATGCAGATCAAATATAGCCAGACCTTCTCAGTCGATTACAGAATCATCAGGTGCAACCACAGGCATTGGGAGTGTTGCTATTTCAGGAAACCCAAAGATGTATATGAGACACATTTAGGTGTATACTGAAGAGGCATGAAGACTCTCCCTGTGGCTAGATAGAATGACAGTGGCAAAGGTCTGGATCCCTCACTCTGGGTCTGGTTAGTCTCTTGCCAGATGAGAAGCAGGGATTTCAACAAAGTTGGGGTGGGGGATGGCTCAGTGTGTGAACTCTTACTATGAGGGCATAAAGACCTGAGTTCAAATCATATGAAGCAAGCATTGTGTGGCCCAGTGCTGTGAGGGGTGGAGTCCGGAGGGGTGGAGTCCGGAGGGGTGGAGTCTGGAGGGGGTGGAGTCAGGAAGGGGTGGGGTCAGGATGGGGTGGAGTCAGGAGGGGATGGAGTCGGGAGGGGTGGAGTCAGGGTGGGGTGGAGTCAGGAGAGGATGGAGTCAGGAGGGGGTGGAGTCAGAAAGGGGTGGAGTCAGGAAGGGGTGGAGACAGGAATAGCACTAGGCTTTCCTGGCTGCCACCCTGGCTCAAGGTTCATTGAGAGAACCTGCCTTAGGATATAAGGTGGAGAGTGACAGAGCAGGGTACCTGATGTCCTCTTCTGGCCCTCCACTTATGTGTACAAACACATACACTTTACACACACACACACACACAGAGAGAGAGAGAGAGAGAGAGAGAGAGAGAGAGAGAGAGAGAGAGAGAGAGAGAGAATCTTAACATAATTTGCCATGAAGATTGCCGACAATATTATTTTCATATATAGATATTTAGTGTTAAAACGGCAGTGACCCAGGAGTACGGCCTGAATGTGTACAACCTTGGGTAGAGCCTCCCCATACATTTTCTGAGAATCTTGGGCAAAACTGCTTCCTTTGTTATTGTGAATGTCATACCTTCCAGCATCCCTGTGTCCTACAGCTTCACATTATCAATTGTGCTTCTGCCAGGTGCCCCTCAAGGAACCATTCTCTGACCCCATTTAGATAATAGTTTCAGACTCCGCCAAACTGCTATATGCAGCTGTCATAAAGCCCTCGGCATAGGATCGTGGCTACCCCACGGCCTGTAGGCAGCCCATCATTCCAGGTCTTGCTTCATAAATGTATTTCTCCAAACTCAGCCTGATGCAGTGACTGTCCACCCAAATTGGTACCTGACAATGGGAGGTGCGTTCTTCCAGGATAGCATCCATTGATTAGAGAGATGCCACCGGAAAACACGGTACACGGGCTACGGGTAAATCCTGCTCAGAGGATCCCATAAGCATCAGAACAGATGGCCGCTTCTTTGGTGGAAGCCAGAAGTTGTTGGCTTATGCTTAAGAGATTGAATGTAAAAGGCTGCTAATCTTCCAATGTTACAATCAGATGCACTATGATGAGATGCTCGGAGGCTGAGTGTCCTTGTGGACCAAAATTGTAGAGTGAGCAAACTAGATTTTCTTCTCTAGTTCCCTGTTCAAATTTGGAGGTAAACGGTTACCAGATAAAAGAGACAATCGACTTGCTACAGTTAAATATGATGTTCTCTGTGCGTGTGCATGTCTCTTTGTCTCCGTCTGTCTCTCTCCACTATGTGTATATATCTGTCTATCTGCCTCTGCCTTTCTCTCTCTGTCTTTCCTTTCTTTCTGTCTGTCTGTCCCTGTCTCAGGTTGTGTCTATCTGTCTGTGTTTCTGTCTCTCTTTTCTCTCTGTCTCTGCCTCTGTCTCTCTCACACACACAGAGGTGAATCTGAATGAGATAAAATCTGAATGTATAGATGATAAAACTATTAAACATCTTAAACTACATCCCTGTCTACAGAGCACCTTTAACTAACTCATGGTTTTCAATTTCTTTCAGTATTTTTTTCATATTACTTCTGATAGAGTTTTTCTCCCAGACTTTTCTGATCTCCTTCACAAGACCCATGAGAATAACAGACTTTTTTTTTTTTTTTTTTTTTTTTTTTCTGAAACCACAAATGGTTTGTCCATTCCCTCTCTTGACACAAATAAATTCTACCAAGCTCCCACCTGCTCAGGTCTCTCCAAGCTCTTAAGTTTCTCAAAGATAAAGTCTCACTCTTATTTTTGTTTGTTTTGTTTTGTTTTGTTTTGTTTCTCTCAGCCAAGTTTGGCTGTAAACCTCTTTTGCCCCTTTCTCCTTGAGCAGTTATCTAGAAAGCTTGAAATGATCCATTTCTTCTCTGCCTCTTCTACTGTGAGAATGGCCCAGTTCCCCCTAGATCTACAGCCTGGCAATGTCTTTACAGAAGATATGGAAGTTTCCCTTTACAGCAAACCATCCAGACTGCGGGGGGGGGGGGGGGGGGGGGGGGGCGCTCCCAGTCTCTGCAGCAAGAGGAGGCCTGCTTTAAATAAGATCCAATTAGCAAATGCAGGTGCCCTAATTACTCTGAGTACCCGCTCCTCCACGTGCTTCCTATTTTTGTTTTGTAACACCCCAGTGTGTGAAGGCCTCCTGCCTTTGATTCCATGGAATTGAACCCAGTTTATACTACAAATCCATCTCTTCTACTGCAGCTGTCTAGATAAAATTGGTCTTTCCCCATTTTTATAAGTGCTTCTGGCAATTGAAACATAGTAGGAAGTCAAATAAAAGCAAAATAAACTCAATGGTATTTTTGGAGGTTTTATTTTTTCAGTCTCATAATGCTTTGTCTGTTGAGTTTTTTTTTTCCCCTCTACAGGTCTTTTGCTTATACATTATGCTTTCTGATTTTGGATTTTTAGGGGATTTCTGCACGCTAATGTGTGTCTCTCTGTATCTATTTGTATTCCTTGTGCTGTTTCTTTGGCTCTTTTTCCCCTGTTTATTTTGTCCTATTCAGGATTTTTGTCTTTATTTTATCTTATTGCATTATTACATTTTCCTTTCCTTTTTCTTTCTTTGTTATTCTTTTTTAAATGCCTCTTTTTCAATGAGAGGAAGTGGATTTGGAAGTTAGGGAGATGGGAAGGATCTGGCAGGAGTTGGTGGTAAGGCAGCCATCATTAGAATATATTATGTGAAAACTGTCTTTCAACAGTAAAAGCAGAAACACAACAACAAGAACAGTAAACAAAGGAATAAAATCTACTAGTTCACAATAAAAAATAAATAAATAAAACAAAACAAAGCACTTTGCTAAATGCAGAATTGTTAAAGGACTTCCTTCTTTGAAATATTGCAAGATTCAAAGTGCACGATGTTGCTTAATAAGCAGCAGAGTGAAGAAATAAATGGCTGCAGAAGCCTTGACAGCAAGCAGTTTCAGGGCCCCTGTCAGAAAGTCTCCTGAGCCCACGGTTCTTCTCTGGGCCTTAAAGGCAAGGATGAAAGGAAGGATCTCCTTTTATATGCTCCATGGAGCTTAGAGACAGACTCCTGCCCTTCCAGGTGGTGAAGGGTGATATCCCTTTAAGAGAGTGATAACCAGCTGGAGAGAACACGGTTAAGGATGCTGTAGCTCACACAGGGGACATGAGTTCTCTGCTCCTAGCATCCACATAGCTCACAGAGGCTGTAGCCCCAGAATCTGGTATCTAACACCTCTGGTTTCCTAGGACGCACATATACAGACAAATACATAGACGTCATTGAAATAATAAAACAATAAACATAAACCTTTAGCCTCCTTTCATTTTAGCTTAAACTGTGAGAAAACTGACCAGGCCTTAGCCGAGGCCCCAGAGTTTCTCTGAGTTGTTATTTTAGGTGACCCAGTGCGCATTCAGCTCACTGTAATACTAAACAGAGCATGCCCAGAAGTATAATATCTGGCACCTCTCCTCCGTCAACGTATGTTCTATGTCTTTAAATGAAGCGTGCCCCCAGGGGTGTTCATCATCTTTCAATGTTTTAAGCATGTGATGAATCGTGTTCGACGATTCATCAGGAATGTATGCCTTAATCTAAGCATGCTCACAGACTTGCCTGCCTTACAGGCAAGATCACCCATGTGAGCATGTGTTATCTATCCAAATAAATCCCCCAGTGTTTCCCTCCCACCCATGTAAGATGAAAATAACTTGACAGACAACAGCTATGCTCTTATTGCTTGCTTCAAGCAACGAATGCATCTCTAGTCTTCGGTGTTTTGTGTTCTTTGACTTCACACCCATTAAGAGGACAGCCCGGATGACTAGTGACATTATAAAAACTAGAGGGTGTGTGTGTGTGTGCTGATGTTGTTTCACTAAATTGATGCGTTGTCAAGTTATCTTCCCAATATTTATGCCTATCCCCTTAGATTTCTGCTGCTCTTGGCCTTGTCAAGAGAACTTTGTTACGGCAGTGGGTTGTGGCTAATGCAGAGATACAGCACTGTTCAAAGTGCTGAGAATAGGTGACCAATGTGCACTCAGCGTCAGTTGGGTAATAAACTTCCCCCATCCAAGGCTCAGAGAATATCAGGGAAGAGCAGGGAGGAGGAACGTAAGAGCTGAATGGGGAGGAGCAGGACTGTGGAATTCTGGGCTCTGTACAAGGCATGTTTGTTGCACACAGTGGCTCACAGTAGCTGCTGTTGCCTGCAGGAGATCAAGCCCATAGAGATAACCTCGTGGATGAGGGAGGGGCTCCTGAGGCTCCACCCTCAGCAGAGGATCTACTCTGGTGGTTAATGGCCTCTGAGAGAGAGAGAGAGAGAGTGTGTGTGTAATCTTACTTCAGAGATATGGCTCTGGTAGCTTGTTCATTTCTCAGTAGAAAGCCTCACTTCATATGGTCAGCTCTCACTGGACTTTGTGGGTTGTTGTTTATATCAAAAGAGGATGGGAAGTAAGGAAGGAAACTGATAGATGGGTCCCAAAGGAAATTTAAGGGAGCTAGTGTACATTCATTGTATGCGTGTATGCAATTTCCATGGAATAAATATAAGATACAATTTTTAAAAAGAAAATTAAAGAGGAAATCTATGGTGCACTGTTGCTTTTGTCAGAGAGATTCCCTTCCAGCTGTGAAACTCTGAGATTTTTTTTTTTTTT
>NC_034612.1:17067008-17069305 GCF_900095145.1 Mus pahari | reverse complement strand
GGAGGAGTGCTCCTCTTTCTCCACATCCTCGCCAGCATCAGCTGTCACCTGAATTTTTGATCTTAGCCATTCTGACTGGTGTGAGGTGGAATCTCAAGGTTGTTTTGATTTACATTTCCCTGATGATTAAGGATGTTGAACATTTTTGAAACTCTGAGATCTTATGAGACACAAAGGTCCCTGATACTAGGATCTGTCACCATTTACATTGCACGTACAGAACAACCCCATGGTTTTCTCCATTTGGCCACACAGTTGATACCTGGGTCTGCACAGCATGCAAGGCTGCATTTCCCACTGTGGTACCTTCTCTCTCCTCTCCCACTGTGGGCTAAATTCTAAGTGTTTCTTGGTCCCAGAGTATTCTGATTAATTACCTTTCTCAACCCCACTTTTACAGCTGGCTTCAGATGGCTTCTCGATTTCCCAAAATGAATACTTTGAAAGAGAAACTAATTAAACGAATGATACCATCATTTAAGGTTTGCTTATTTCTCAAAAGGCTCCAAGGAGCACATGCTCTTTATAGATCACTAATCAAATGCTCAGTTATAGAAAAGAACAAGGCTGGGCCAGAGAGGTTGATCAGTGGTTAGAGCGCTGGCTGACCACAACCATCTGCAACTCCAGTGCCTGGTGATCTGGTGCCTCTTCTAACCTCCAAAGGCATTGCAGATGTGGAGTGCACAAAAATATATCCAGGCTCACAAACACATACACGTTAAGTAAAGAATAAACAGACATGGCTTATTATGGTCTTTAACTGTTTCCTCTGAACTGAAGCATGCCTTCCTGGGGTGAGGAGGAAAAACTCATGAGCCTCAGGAGGTAAAGGGAAGGGGACATGTCTGGGAAAAGAGAAACTTGTGGCATTCTTAAAGACCCCTCCCCAGCAGTTGAAGAAGGAGTGAACTGCAGAGAGAGGAGGGTCTTAGATGGCTGAGCTGCCCATAGGCTGTGCAGACAGCACCAGAATCGAAGCTTTTGGGGGTCATCACTTATGTTGGGGTGAACTCACCCCTGCTCCTGTTAGTAACTCCAATTAAAAACATATTGGCTTATCAAATTGGACATTGGTGCAATTATTAGTGTGGTCTATTGTGGGTTCCCTTCTGATGTGTGTGTGTGTGTGTCATACTGCAGAACGTGTGTCCCATCCTAGTCACATCAGGAAAGAGATGGGCAGAGTTTCTGTGGTTACTAGTTATATTGTAATGAAATTTCCTGTCTAGACACGTGGATCAGATCTGTGTACTGTAACAAATACTACCTGTCCATTTCAGATGTGGATAAGACTAATCAGATCTGGGTGTGACTCTTCAGAGCCCCTCCATGTCTTTGTCTCTGTGACCAACTTGATGTTTGACTCTGGGGTGGGCAGGTAAGTAACATCCAGGGCTCAAAATTTTCATATGTGATATTAAAAACAAACTCCAGAGTCACGTGATGCTTGAATTGTGGTGTGGAATCGCTCCTGTCTGGCTCACAGCTGAAGTCCAGTTGCTACTGTCTCATTCCCAGATTTCTCAGTTGCTGAGAAGGCTGAGATCCAGCGGCCATGCCATTGGCTGGGGAGAGATTCTTAAGGATGAAGGCACACAACTAGATTCAACGTTAATGATGTTTATCATAATAGTATGCTCTCTTGTCTCTGCAAAAAAACGTATGACAGTAATGTATTAACTATGAGCAAGTTAGAGCAAGGGAAAGATGCTCTTCTTCCTTTGGCCACCCTTAGCTATAGCTGTTTGGCATCTGATTCTCAGAATCATCACAAGGAAAGGTACAGAGACAACGGCAGAGTTACCAGATCTGGCAGTTGAAATCCTCTCTCATAATGGAGTTGGAAAGGAATAGATATGCGGACATGAGAGATGAGGAATGAGACGGAGGGTTAGGTTCTTGTGCTTCCACTTTCATCTGCCAAGTCTCCTCATTCTCAGGACAGCTTTACTGGGATGGGAGGTCTTTTCAGATCTCAGAAAGTGGGCTAACAAGATGTCCAGCCAGCCAAGCTGCTCCTTCCAAGACTGACAACCGGAGTTCAACTCCAGGTCCAAGAAAAGAACCAACTCCAGCAGCTTGTCTTTTGAGGCTCACAAATACATCGTGGCAATGCGCCCCCAACACACACACACACACACACACACACACACACACACACACACACACACACACCAAATACATGTAAAAATATTAAATCTAAGTGGATGCAGGCTTCAGATCTTTTTCACCTAGGTTTGTAATATTACAGTTACGAAAAATACCTCTGAGACCATTGTTTAAAAAAAAAAAAA
>NC_034612.1:16987298-17066293 GCF_900095145.1 Mus pahari | reverse complement strand
AGGCAGAGGCAGAGGCAGAGGCAGAGGCAGCGGCAGAGGCAGAGGCAGAGGCAGAGGAGGCAGAGGCAGAGGAGGCAGAGGCAGAGGCAGGGGCATTGTTGTTGTTGCTGCTGCTGCTGGTGGTAGTTTTACTGGTTGTGGTGGTGGTGGTGTTAATGATTATGATGGTGGTGATGATGAAGATGATTGTGTTGATGGGATGATGGTGATTATAATGGAAGTGATGATTACTATGATAGAGATGATGGTGACAGTGGTGATGCTGCTGGTGGTGATGATGGTGGTTATAGTGATAATGATGTTTATCTTAGGGTTTCTGCCTTTGTGATAAAACACCATGACCAGTAGCAACTTGGGGGAAGAAAGCGTTTGTTTTAGCTTCTATTTCCAGGTAACAGTCCACCACTGAGGGAAGTCACAGTAGGAACACAAGGCAGGAATCAGGAATCTAGAGGTAGGGACTGAAGCAGAAGGCATTGGGGGCGGGGGATGCTGCTTACTGGGTTGTTCAACGGACTGTCTTATACCGAGTTAACATTGCTTCCGGTAAGCTAGACCCACCCACATAAATCATTAATCAAGAAAATGCCTCAAGGCTTGTTAACAGGCAGATCTTTATGGATGCATTTTATCAATGGAGAGTCTCTCTCTCCCCAAATTCTACCATGTCAAATTGACATAAAACTATCCAGCACAATGGTGGTGATGCTGGTGACGGTGATAGTGGGGATGCTGGTGGTGGTGGTGGTGGTGATGCTGCTGCTGGTGACGGTGATGGTGTTGGTGATGGTAATGGTGGTGATGGTGGTGGTGATGGTGAAGAGCAACAGTGCTTAAATTGATGTCCTAACAATCCTAGCTTGTCAATGACTTGAAATATCCAGAGTTTATTTCTTTATATGTCTTTTCCAGGCAGTGATGGTTCGTCGCTCAAGGACTGAAGCTGATAAAGCAACCTTGTGAGATGCCAGTTGGGGTCATGAGAGAGGACACCAGTATAAGGAAAATGATTGCCTTGCTTCGGCCTGTCTCTTCTGATCACTGAGAAGACAGAAGATGTGGATAAGCAACTCTTCACATACTGTCAGGTGTGTCACATCACGACAGAGGAAGTGTGTTCTGTAAACACGACATTAGGTGAGTTTATTCTTCTGAGGACATCACAGGCTGTAGTTACAGAAACTAGGACAGCTGCAACACTCTCGGGCAAGACAGCGTTGTGGGCACAATGTGAACCATGGTGTGACTCATCCTGAAACAAGACATCACTGGGTGCTATGTAAACGCTGGCTAACCCTTTCAGCCACGTGTCTTCTTCAAACAGTCGCTCATTGCTTACAGATTTATTTAGCAGATACCCACCTATTTCTCCTTTCCCTTCAACACTAAAGTAAATATTACTCAGAAAGAGCATAGATTCTTCACTGGTCAATGCTTGGGCTTGTTCCTTGAATACGTGTGATGCTGGATCCTAACAAGAGATTTCTTCTGAGTTTAAATAGACGACTGTGTTCTCTTTCCTTATGATGTTATTTTAATGCCGTACTTTAATTTTATTGAACAAATATTGGCTAGCATTATGGAAACATGAATCTTAGCACCCCCCCCAAAAAAAAATCCTCACTGGACTGTTTTTTTTTTCTAGGAATTTTCACAGAAGGATATTGGCAAGCTGAACTGAAGGTTGTCAAAAGTCCTATTAGATGGCTTACGGAGATAAAAGGGTGGTGGCCACCAGAGGACAGATGTAGACAGACACAGGGTCTCTTTTGCATTTTTCTAAATGTTACATTTTGTCTCCTGCTAGAAAATAACTGGTTATTCCTGGGAACCTTAGAGACTCCATGGCATAGCCCCACACAGGTTTACAGAGAAAACAATAACCTCAAATCGCCTCGGGGGCAGTGGTGGCATTTTAAAACTTTTGCAAGGCATGGGAGTGTTTTCAGTGTCTGTTAACAGATTCTGATTCAGGAACCCGCTGGAGGTTTCTTTATGACAACTCACAGCTTAAGCATGGCAGAAAGCCCTGAGCCTGCAGAGTAGAGATGTCATACTCTGTGGAGACAACTGATCTTCAAGCTATCTGAGCAATCGGGTGTCTCCATCCTCAAAATCTTTGCAGTCATAAATGTTGGAAAAACTACTTCTTGAGATACACAGAGATCTTATCGAAGGATTACTGATTATGCTCCAGGGTACCACAAGTACTTTAAGTTAGTTGTGTCTATCATATATTTATTATCTATCTATCTATCTATCTATCTATCTATCTATCTATCTATCTATCTATCTATCATTTATCTACCCATCTTTTTTCTTAGTTTCTATCTTCTATATTTATTTCTTGTGTGAAGTATATGCCTGTGGATGTGTGTGCGTGTGTGTGCGTGTGTGTGTTTTCAATCATGAGTTCCTCTGTGGGGGTCATAGATCTACCTCAGATGTCTTTCTCTGTTATTATGCAAGACGGTGATTCTCACTCGACCTGGAACTCACTGACTGTCTACAATGATTTATTAATAAACCCCAGAGATCCACCTGTCTCCCTGAAGGACTTTGTTTTTTTTTTTTTTATCATTTTAACATATGTGTCTTGGTAGGTATGTGTACATGAATACATGTGCCTACATAGACTAGGTGACTGACATCTTCCTTCTGGAGCTGGAAATACAGGCAGTTGTGAGCCACCTGATGTGGGTGGTGGGAATCAATCACTGAACCTCTGGAAGAGCAAGCACCCTTAACTACTACGTAGTCATCTCTCCAACCCCAGCCATGCCCAGTTTTAACAGTGCTGAAGACCCGCTTTCTTGCCCATCCTACAGCAGAAAGCACTTTACCCAGGGAGCTCTCTCCTCCCCCACTCCTTGCCATGTCATTTAAATTTAACATCACCTACTTGATAGATTCATTACCCATTTTAAATCCTACTTTGTCTTTTAAATTGACAGGTAAGATTGTATGTATTTCTCATATATATGATGAAATCAAAGCTTCACAGAGGCCCAACTGCAGATACATGGGAAATAATCATGCCGATTAATTTTCAAAGAAGCCTTAGAAAATAAGTGAGCTACAATTTGGGTCCGTGTTTTTTCTAAGGATGGAAAAATTTCACTGACGTAAAATATTAAGTGGCTCTGATTCATATTTTAAAAGCTCCTTCTTGGTCAATTATCTAACTCTTCTGGTTGCACGAATATTTTTTATAATTTATCCAACATTAGTTAATCTCTACATTTTAATTTCAACAAGAAAAATATTAGTAATTGATGAGAAAAACCTAGAATTTTTAATATTGCTAGACCCGCCGTGGTGTATTTAGTATTAGGGAAAGGTTTTGGGTATTTCATTAACCCAAAATGATAGTTTTCTCTTAAATTACACTTTGTATTTAAGGAGTACATTAAACACATGACTGATCCAATTACTTAATTGTGGGGAAAATTTGAGGAAAGTTAATTAAGCTTGAGAATCATAATACCTAAGCTATTCTGCCTGAAGAAGAAAAGAGTCAAAACAGAATCAAAGAAGGGAGGTAGGTGAAAGATTTTTCTTTAAGTATTCATCTAATTATGATTCATGTTTCTTCAACAATCAGAGTGTTGTAGTTTGTGCAAGAATTATGCCCCATAGGTAGATGTGCTGAACACTTGGCCTCCAGCAGGTGGAGCTGCTTAGGGAAGTTATGAAATCTTTAGGAGGTGGAGCCTCCCTGGAGGAAGTAGGTCATTAGGGGCAGGCTTTGAAGTTTTATAACTGGACCCCACTTTAAGTTCATTCTCTGCTTCCTGACACCTAATGCATTGTGATCAGTTAGGCTCTAGCTCTTGCATACCATGCCATGTCTATCTGAAGCCATGCCTTCTTCATGGTGGACCATGATGGACCATGATGGAGACAATGATGGACCATGATGGAATGATCTTGTACCATTTCTTATCAAAATTGCTTTGGTCAGAGTCTTTTCTCACGGCAACAGGACAGACAGCAAATACGTAGAACTTGCCTGTTTGAGAATTGGCCGCGAACACTCAGAGGTGTGCCAGTTATTAGCTGAGAATGTCACACTTGGCAGAAAACACAGCTATCTAGTCTGATGAATTCACAAGGCAGGTGGATGCTGAAGAGATGGCTCAGAGGTTAAGAGCACTGGCTGTCTTTCAGAAGATCTGAGTTCAATACCCAGCACCCACATGGTGACTCACAACCATTTGCAACTCAAGTTCCAGGAGATATCCTCTTCTAGCCTCCATAGGTAACACACACACACACACACACACACACACACACACACACACACACACACACACAAACACTGGTCTTGTTCTACCTAAATATTTTAACAAATGAAAGATAATACCTGTGGTGCTTTGAATATGCTTGTCCCAGGGAGTGGCACTATGAGGAGGTGTGACCTTGTTGGAATAGATGTGACCTTGTTGGAGGAGGTGAGTCACAGTGGGGATGGGCTTTGAGACCCTCCTCCTAGCTGCCTGGAAGCCAGTCTTCTCCTAGCAGCCTTCAGATGAAGATTTAGAACTCTCAGCATCATATCTGGGCACGACTGTGCTCCTGCCTTGATGATGCTGGACTGAATCTCTGAACCTGTAAGCTAGTCCCAATTAAATGTTGTTCTTTTAAGAGTTGCCTTGGTCACAGTATCTGTTCACAGCAGTAAAACCCTAACAAAGACAATAACAAAATAACTCTTTAGGAGGTTGCATCTATTGATTTTTTTATCCTGGGCACATCATTTTTTTTCAAACCTATAATCCCTGTGATAGATATGTGGGTAGTGGACAGGTAAATATGCAGGAGGATGGAAAGATGTATAGGTGTGAAGATGATGGATGGGTGGACTAACATAAAATGCAATAGAGATATGGATTCTTTAATGTATGTGTTTAGGTAAATGATACTCGCTCAGTCGCTGGAAAGAAGATGTGGATTGATGTATGGCATGCTCAGCACATTATCAGTGATCAGTAAGCAGCAGATGCTGTGATGTTCCAAAATTAGTAAGTAAATCTCACGTGAAAGAATTTCCACCCTCCGTTTACGGTTTTAACTTGCTGAAGAGCTGTGTGGCGGATGAACCACAGGAGGAATGCTTAATGGAACAACCCTCAAATCACACACCCATCTTCCCCGGATGCAGATTCAGGGCCTGAGGAGGTCACACAGGATGCCAGACACACCACTAAACAATATAGCTTCTGTGCAGGATAGCTGAAGTGAATCTATAATGTCCGGAGCATCAAGCTGTGGTTATCATGCCTTTTACACCTATAACATGTTAATAATAATATTGTGTCTGCGCAACTGACTGTTGTGTATACCGCTTGCGTGTGGCTTATGTGCACAGTGTTCGGAAACATGCATGCGAGGGAGTATGTCCCTATGCAGTGTGCCTATGAAGGTCAGCGTCAGATGTTAAGTATCCTGTGCTAACACTCTTCACCTTATTACCTTGAAAACCTGGATCTAGATTGACAGACATCAAGCCTCAGCGAAGCTTCCATCTCTGCACCCACACTGCTGGGTTACAGCTACGCAAATGGCCTTTCCTGTAGGTGCTCAGGATATGAACTCAGCCTTCATGCTTGCACAGCAAGTGTGCTTACCCACTGAGCCATTTCCCTGGACTCAACCAACCATTTTGTTTTTCAGTCATACACCACCACAGTTCGCGGAACTTTAAAGGCTTCGTTCTTATCAAACGTTTCAGGTTATCCTGAGTGATTTATCTTTTTCTTAATACCGCCAGAAGGAAATACTCCCACCGCATTGCAACAGGATTCAGGACATGCTCAAGATACTCATATTCCAGTTTATTTTTCTGTTGTTGTGATAAAACACTGACAGAAAAGGACTTGGAGGGAAAAGTTTATTTCGGCTTATGGCTTATAGTCACTATTAGCTATAACTATAATATAATGTATCATAAAAGGAAGATGGAGCCAGCATTCGAGGCAGGAACTGAAGCAGAGGTCACAGAGTATCAATGTTCACCATCTTGCTTCCCATAGCTGGCTCCTTCAGCTTTCTTTTAGCCCCCAGGGCCACTTGTCCAGAGGTGGCCCCACCCATGATGCACTGGGCCATCCTCTATTAATTTGCAACCAACAAAATGCCCCACAGATTTGTCCACAGGTCAATCTGATGGAGGCTATCTTCTCTTCTAATATCCCCTCCCCTCAAATACTCCAGTGTATATCAAATTAACAAAGCGAACCAACACAAAAGCCACGCAGCTCTACAGATGAACCTCAGTGTAGCTCCAGGGTTCAAACTAAAGTGGTAAGAGCAAGAAGCCCTTGGGGAAACTAGTTAGGAACCCTGCTGCAAAATATGATTCGAGACATTTCCCATAGTTGTATTCAGCAGAGGTCAGCAGTGCTTTCTAACCCACCCCCCAACTAACCCCTGTCTAATGTACCCACAATTCGTGTTTGAAAACAGAATAAATATCTAGGAGTGTGGGCTGCATTGACTTCTGTGGACATAGGGGGGAAGCTGAGATGGTCCAACTGCAAGCTCTGACACCATAGAGAAAGTGGCTAGCCTACACATACTCCTTAGCCTGGTCAACCCTGAGAGACTGACATCAGTCCCTTGATGGGTGGCAGAAGTATTTACAGATGTCAATCATCCTCCATAAGCACTGGCAGGCATTCCAACATCTCCTTATTGCAAACCTCCCTCCGCATTCACTGGGTTATTTGCCAGCCTCTACTGTGAAAAAAAACCTCTTTTTGACCTTGTATGCGGTGTGTGGATTCATCTTCCCCAAGACTGTGACCCATATAAGTCAGGGCTATCGATCTCAGCTCTGGCGATGTTAAGGCTAAGTAACTATCCAGCATGAAAACTCTAGTGTGGGAATCTCCTCTTCAACAAAAGAATGAGTAGAAACACCTTCATCGGGGCTGTAGAGATGGATCACTGGTTAAGAGACCAGCCTCACAGAAAAACTGGGTTTGATCCCCACCACCCACACGGCCACTCACAAGTATCTGTAATTCTAGTTCTAGGGGATTCAACACCTTATTTTGACCTCCGCAGGCACTGGGATAAATTCTGCAGTAAGGGAGAAGACATGGAGTTTGAAATCCAATAGAATTATCAGGCATGGACACATGAACTAAACATCGAATGCAGTGTAGTATGTAAGCACTTATCCCTTAGACCAGACACAGAGACCCTTATATCCAGGAGCAAACTTGTGACAACACTTTTGGATGAGACTGGGAAGGGAAGTTAGGAACCTATTTGAAAGCTATTACTGATGGCTGATCTTGATTGTCAACACAGCCTGAAATCATCAGGGAAGGAAGAACTTCAACTGAGGTATTGTCTGTATCAAATTGGCTTGTGGTCATGCCTCTGAGGCACGCACTGTCTTGATTGTTAGATGGTGCAGTGGGGATCAGCCCACTGTGGGTGGTAAAATCCCTAGGCTGGTGGGCTCTGGCTGTATAAGAGAGGCAGCTCAATGTGAAATCTGGAAGTAAGTAGAATTTAGTAAGTAGAATTCCTCTGTGGTCTCTGCTTCAAGTTTTTGCCTTGAGTTCCTGCCTTAGGTCCCTTCAACAATGGCCTGCGATCAGGACAAGTATCCCAAAGAAACCCCGTTCCTCCTAAGTTTTGTTGGGTCATGGTGTTCATTACAACAGCAGAAAGTAAACTAGGACAGTGGTTTTTAAAAAGTTCCTTACTTTCTGTAATACAGAGTCTGAATATGAAACTTATAGATATCTACTGGATTCACTGCCGGCTGGAAAATATGCACCAGAGGCTAAATTGCATGATTAGTAGATTTACTGCTGAGAAAATTCTCTAAATACAGCACATTAGCCATTTGCAGCTGCCTTTTGGAATTATAACACCAGCTCTCGAGATAGTGGGACCCTAGAAAGAAAATCAACCCTCCCGTCCCTAACTCCCCCCACAAATAGAAGCACATTCTAAACCCATATGTCACCAACTATTAGACTGAAAAATCTCCCGTTGCCTCAGTTGTAATCTGAGAAGGCAGGCCCATGTCTTGTCTCTGAAGGTCTGGCTAGCTGTGTCCTAATGTCCTGTTCTCTGAAGGTCTGGCTAACTGTGTTCCAGTGTCCAGTGCCTTCTATGCAGAGACCCTAGAACACTGCCATGCAACAAAAAGAAGAGGTGACAGATTATCTGCCCCATTGAGATGGAACTAACATTCCCTGACCCGTGGAGAAAACAGGATGAGCAATATTCAGAAGCACAGATCGCTCTGAGTATATACAGGTGGAATGAGCTTTAGGATTTATTACTGAGGGACTCAGCCAGGGAAGAGGTCCTCCTCCAGGACTGATGCTAGAAAGAGAGAACCAACTTAAGCAGGTTGTTCCGTGATGTGCATGCCACACCATACAAAAAGAATGAGTGAATAAGTAAATAAATGAATGTAAGGCTTTTATCATTGAGCAACCAAAAGTCAGAGTTGGAATTAAGGACAGGTTCTGTTTCCATATGTGTCTTGCAGTGTACATGGATGTGTGCTGGTTTGACAGGGTGATGTGTACATGGGTGTAAGCTGGATCACTCTGAAGGGATGGGGACATGTCTGCACAATTTAATCGCGCGAGAACAGTAAGAATTCCGTTGCATTTCTGGGCAGGGGAGTTGGATCATTGGGTAAGAGCCCTTGATGTGAAAGCATAAGGACTTAAGTTCGAATCTCTAGTCACCATGTAAAAGGTTGAGCATGACTGTACACAGATGGGCCTCTAACCCCAGTGCTGGAGTCTGGGAGGCAAAAATAGGAAGATCCTGGAAGCTTGACTCATGGGCTACAGGTTGAATGACATTATAACAAAGGAATATGGCAATGAGTGACAGAACGAGGCAACTGGAATACTCCTCTAGCCTCCACACATATATGCATGGGTGCTCCCACCCCTGTCCTCCCCGACTTACAAATAACTGGAGTCTTCCTCTGGCCTACACACACACACACACACACACACACACACACGGGTGCTCCCACCCCATCGTCTCCAACTCACAAATAGCTGGGGTCCTCCTCAAGCCTCCACATGTATATGCATGAGTGCTCCCATGCCTTTCCTCCCCAACTCACTATTGTGACACTATTTTGTTTATTGCCTGTTAGCTCAGTTCTGTGTATCCCTGTGTACAGCTTGATTTATTTTAGCATGAGGTGTGTGTGTGTGTGTGTGTGTATGTGTGTGTGTGTGTGTGTGTGTAGGCTAGAGGAAGACTCCAGTTATTTGTAAGTCAAGGAGGACAGGGGTGTGAGCACACGTGCGAACCCACGTGTGTTTGAGTGTGGGCATCTACTATGTTTGTGATGGGGTCTGGATCCAAGACCTCACCTTCTAGTCAAGATCTTTCTACAGAGTGACTCCCTAGAATCTCATTAAGAGTTTATCTTGGCTAGCAGTGCTGGTGAATTCCTTCAATCCTAGCACCCAGGCAGGCAGATCTCTATGAGTTCAAGGCCATCCTGATCTATATAGTGAGTTCCAGGACAGCCAAGCATACACAAAGAAACCCTGTCTCAAAATACCAAAAAGAAAAAAAGGAAAACAGATTTTTTTCCCTCTTAATTATAGGACTATTATTTTATTCCCCCTGCATAGAAATAACTCTAATGCTTGTATCACCAGCTATTTTTTTTCTTGAGTCAGATACTATACAAAGGATATCACTGTCATGTTGCTTTTAATAGTAAGCATTTCCATGAGGAGTCAGGCATGTATTAGCAGTTCCCATCTCACCATGTATAAAATGGAGGCTGAGGAAGGAGTTACCTCATCTGACAAAACCACAACACTGACCAAAGTCTCACGCACAGCTGCAGACTCATTGGCTCACATCTGGGAGAAAGGCCATGTTTAGAATGACTCCCAGAAGACATGGTTCACCAGAGATTAAATACCATAACTCATCTCAGAATTCATCTTTAAAAAAGAAGTCAATAACCCCCAAAGAAACTCTTACCCATTTTTCCAACTTTTTAAACTTAGTTTTTAAATACTGTTTCTTTTCATGACAAGCAGCCAATTCCTGACTTTTTTTTTTAATATTGCCACTCTGCCTTCAATCTTTTGACTGAATTGCCTGATAATAATTTACATATCATTACAAATAATTACTTTCAACTTTCACTGGCGAGGCTCAGCTTGGTATTGTATCATTTCCCACAAATAGCTGGTTCAATAAGCAAAACTGCATTCATTGATCTAAGGTTAAGCAAATATTTGATAAGATTGACTGCACACAACAATTCGAGAGCCAGGAAGCTGGTCTCTGGCTCTGGGGTCAGAACTGGCCAGAGCTGTTGAATTGAACTTGTTTGTTTCATTATAAATTCAGACTCTCAGAAACAGTAGCTGCGATTTTAAAGAACCCATCTGGTTAGAATACTTGGCTCTGCAGAGTCGAATCTTTTTTTTTTTTTTTTTTCCCGTTCTCTTCTTCTGGTATCATTACCTGTAAGAAAGAAAGAGAGTAAGTCTGGTGAATAAAAAGCTAACTCATTTAAATGTGGTAGTGTCGGAGAAAGAGAAAAAAAAATTAGTCCAGGCACCTGTTTACATGCTTGAGAATAAGGGAATATAAAACTATTCATTAATATGTAATTCAGTCTTTTTCCTCAGTTCAATATTATGGTCAATTAAGGTTAAATTTGAGGCTGGTAGGAGGTGAAGGCAGAGGCTTCAGGACTGAGTGCAGATTGAAGAAAGCCTGGGATTTGTCCCCGGAGGTAATGGGGAGATTTTTCTAGTTTACAGATGGTCTGTTCTTCTCATGCTGTGCCCTGTTGGTGAGACAGGGAGACTCTATAGCAGAGTGAAGCCCACAGAAAGAGTGTTGGGGTTGTTTGGATACACACAACGCGGTGGGGGTGGGGATAGAGGTGGGAGGAGTCCTACACTTGTGACCTTTGAGCCTTTTTATTGTCAGTTGAGAATCCCGTTGGCGGATTCTTCTTTTAAACGTCGTTTGTCCGGTCGTTTTTTACAAAATCCACCCCCACTTACTGGTATTTTGTGCAAGAGCGCGCAGGTGTGCGCGCACACACACACATGCTTGCTTGTACATATAGAAGTCCGAGGTCAATGTTAGCACCATCTTCCCCATCTTCTTTACTTCTGGAGCTTGTCGTGTTGGCAATGGTAGCTAACCAACAAACCCCATCCCACTCCAAAGGACTCTTGCAACCCCCAGGGCTGAGGTTACAGATGTGTGCCACCACACATCGTTTTATGTGCGTGCTAAGATCTGAACTTGGGTCCTCATGCTTGCACAGCAAGCCCTTTACCCACTGAGCCACCTCCCCAGACCCAAGTCTTTGAGTTCAGAGGGCTCTTCACATGTTCTGGGTAGTAGGCTTCTAGAAAATAGGCCATTTGTGAATATTCTCTACCAAACCATAATTTCTACTTTTGTACTATTTAATAACACATCTTGGAGCTTAGATTTTTTTGTATGTTTATTTGATTGGAAGTCAAGTTGCCTCCTTTCAGTTTTAGCCTTTTGTGGTATATCTACAATATTCTTGCTTCACAAAGAATAGTCTTATTTTTATGCTACTTATTAAAATGAGTGTCCCATACACATTAATTGGGTTTTTCACTTGTGTTAGGAACCAAAAGATAACTGATCAGTCCTGATCAGCACGTGTCTGGCCTCTGCTTTGTCCTATTGGTTGATGTGTCTGTTCCTCCCATGACATCACCCTGTGCGGGTGCTGCCCCATCTTACATAAGTTTTGACATCGGGTGGCCTATGTCTTCCAACCTGATAGTCTTCTCCTATCAAGGCTAGACTTGATAACCCAGTTAACATAAAATGGTCCCCCAAACAGGCAACAGTCAGAGTCAGCCCCTGCTCCCACTGGTAGGAGTCCCATAAGAAGACCAAGCTACTCAACTGAAACCTATGTGCAGGGGGCCCAGGTCAGTTCCATGCAGGTTCCCTGGTTGTTGGTTCAGTCCACCATGAGCCCAGGTGATTCTGTGGGGTTTCCCGTGGTGTCCTTGACCCCTCTGGCTCCCACAATCTTTCCTCCCCCCTCTTGCCCAGGACTCCCTGAGCTCTGCCTAGTGTTTGGTTGTGGGTCTCTGCATCTGTTTGCATCAGCTGCTGGGTGAAGCATCTTTGATGGTAACTGGGCCAGGCACTATTATTAAGAAGGCTAGCTTCAGTTTTTTTTTCCACTGGGTATGATATTTGCTGTATTTTCATTGTCAGCTCGAGGAATTCCCCTGGGTCTATAGATTGCTATAAGGTTTACAACCAATAAAGGTTGTATTATGTTGACTTCTTTTTCTATAGTAATCAACGTGTGTACACATAATTTCTTTGCTGATATGTGGATAACACCTCTGCCTTTCAAACTCAAAGTAACTCCTCTTACTAGGGACAACCACCCCCATGTCTATTCCATTTGACTGAGGTCATGAGTATTGTGTTGAGGGTTTATTTTTTGCGTCTGTGTTTATTGGAGATATCGAAATAGACTTTTCTTCTCCTTGCCTTTATTTGGTTTCCCTTTTAAGGTAAGGAAGAGATTGTGGGTGTTTTCTTGGCGGATCTCCTAAGCCTCGCTCTGTTCTTTTTATTTGAGGGGTTTACAAGTCAGTGTTCTATCTTTTAGCACATCAAACCTAGCCTCCAGCAAGCTGTCAAATTGTCTTTTATGTACCAATCCCCACTTTATGTCGCTGGCGGCTTTGGCTCAGGGTCATCCAATCCTGGATGAGCTTTAGCTGCCTTTTCTCCCTGCATGCCTAGAAGCAAGATATCCTTTAAACTTGGTTCTCACAAATCCATGGTGGGCCACTGAGTGTTTTAGCTTGGTCATCTCTTCCTTCACTGCTTGGAAGGGATTTTTTTTCACACATGAGCTTGTTCCCCCCCCCTTTGTTGCCAGAGTAACCACATCTCTTCTTTCTCCATAGTTCCTTGTGGTCCTCACAATAGGATGACATCTCCTGAGGATGTTCAAAGCCCTTTGCTGATTTCCCTTCATCCCCCAAATAGCCCACCTCCCCCACAGTATTGTTATTACTCTCTTGATGAAATGCCTGCTATATAGTGTAAACTGCTTATTAGAATGTCTGTCTTCTTTCTTTCTTTCTTTCTTTCTATCTATCTTTCTTTCTTTCTTTTAAAATTCCCCTGTATATCTGTAGTGGGGGGCGGGGGGGCAGGGATGTGAGAGATTGAGTAGATTGAATGGCCACAGTCACGATGCCATTAGGTTTAGTCATTAATTTTGCTTTCAAGTGGCCTAATATATTTTCATACACACACTCAAAATTCAAAAATCAAATTTTGTCATCAAAACGAAGGGACGTACTACAGTTTGATTGTTACTAATGAGTACTTCACCAAGTTTCCCAGCATGGACATGGAATTTTCAAACAGCCATGTCGTTGCTGCCTTCTGTGTCTGAGCCAAATGACCTCCTGCTGGAAGTACTTTCCAAGCAGGTATCTCAGCCCTGGGCTGCTCTTCTCTGCTCAGTTTTACAAGCCACTTTGAAATCCTTTACAGCCTGAACCCCCACCGTTTAAACATGCCTCCTCCACTGAAATCAATACTCCATTAATTCAATGGATTCTTTGGCCCCTTTAAATTAGAGAAGTGTATCATTTTAAAATGGTTTCCGTGGATGCCTTTCTCTGTCCAGAAGTTTGGACCAGTTAAGAAAACTGCTCGGTGCTCTCATGAAACCACAGGCAGGAAGGGGTCAGGAAGCAGCCAGTCGTCAGGAAGCAGAAGAGCATTCTGGTAAAATCCTAAGCAAAGACGTGATGTGTGTGTCTGTCTCCTCAAAAATAAAAACCGACGCATCATACCTAGAAGTTCATTTTCCTGGGCAGCAGGGAAGCAGGTGCATTGAGTTTTGGCAATTAACTCGTAAAGCTGTTTCCACAATGTCTATGCATATGATTACCCTACGTCACTATGAGCGTGTCAGTTAGAAATGCGCGCCCTTCCCACTCCTGAACACTAACGGACTAATCGCAGGAAAGCATTTAACAGGAACTGCACAGTGCGCATGTCGAAATTATGGGGTTTGGGAAACTGTGCTCTGTACTATCGATGGATTACATATTCAAAGCCTTCCCTGAAACAATCTTAGTAAAAGGGAATTGGACTTTGTCCATTTGCTAAATGTTCCTCTTACAGTTAACTATGTGATGCACGTGTGTCTGTGCACACACATGAGCGCAGTACCCTTAGAAGCCAGGCTATGAGGTGGAGTTGGTTCAAAGCATGTTTATTGTCAGCCAAGTTTTGCTGGAATGTGTGTAATGTTTCCCTGTTGTGTACGATAGTTTACACAGCGTGTAGCCAGAAGAGGTAACTGTGGCCGAGACCACCTCCTCTGAGACTGGACTTACAGGTGGTCGTGAGTCACCATGTGGGTGCTGGGAACTGAACCCAGATTCTCGGCAACAGCAGCCTGTGTTGTTTAACTGCTGAGCCATCTCTACAGCCCCAGGAGTTTAAAACTTTGAAGTCTAAAAATGCTGACTAGCTAATTGTCTAATCCCTGAATGGGTGTAGAGAGGGAAGCCACGAAGGCGAACAGGCTGTGGTGGCTCCAATCTGTTTATGTTGGCTTTAAACCCAAGACAGACAAAAGCTTTCTCTGCAGATGTTGGAAATGGTCTCTCCCTCTGACCTCACGGTGCATAAACCATTGTATATGACAGAAGGACAGTGTATGCATCCCAGCAAGACATGGTTTGCGATAAACACAGATTTGAGTTGCCCTCAGTTTATATTTGCCAGCCATAATCCTTTAAACCATCATTAGCTGGGGTGGTTATCAACACACAATCACACAGGCTTAACACACACACAGCCGCCCTACATTCCCATGTGGAACACGCACAATGCATATGTGGGCTCTGACCTCCACAATGATCTGCTAGCAAATATGGCTGGGAAACTCAGGGAATAGGCAGTGCATGATTGGTGTACCTAGTGGACATCATGACTGAGCATCTCAGAGTGTGAATACCTGTGTGTGTGTGTGTGTGTGTGTGTGTGTGTGTGTGTGTGTGTGTGTGTGTGTGTGTATTTATAAAATGTTTTGTTTTGTTTTGTTTTGTTTGAGTGCTTTGCCTGCATGTCTGTGCACCAGCTATGTGCAGTACCTACAGAAGCCAGAAGGAGGCATCAGATCCCTTGGAACTGGAGTTACAGATGGTTATAAACCACCATGTAGGTGCTGGGCTTTGAACCCTGGTCCTTGGAAAGAGCAACAAGTGCTCTTAATTGGTGAGCTCTCTTTCCAGCCCCTCTGTTTCTTTTTCAATACATCGAAATTTTGTAATAACCTTCATCCATTATGTGATAATGACCTTTCTTCTTTCTGTAGCTTTTTTTGTTTGCCTGTACCTCATCCACCACTAGATGGAATACTTGAGAGCTTTTGGGTCCATCCTGCTGCTAACACACTCAGTAG
The DNA here is from genome assembly GCF_900095145.1 of Mus pahari. Lineage (NCBI taxonomy): Eukaryota > Metazoa > Chordata > Mammalia > Rodentia > Muridae > Mus > Mus pahari. The sequence goes on along the minus strand of NC_034612.1, from coordinate 17,050,797 downwards.
TCCCTGCTTGTGCAGCAGGGGTATTATATTACACCTAGTTATTCCTTCTACATCAGCAACCAGCTAACAGCAGACATATTTTATCACATGAATTATTTGCAAGTATTTATTTATTTGTTGGTTTACTTGAGTATATTTATTTTCGGGGTATGCGTGTTTCATCTACATGTATGTATGGGCTTTGCGTGAGTCCTTTGCAAGAACAGTCAGTGCTCTTATCTGCTGAGCCATCTCTCCAGCCCCCCAAACAATTATTTCCTCCTTAAAAACAGTTTTATTTTTATGTATGAGCAAAGTTGTACCTGCATGTATGTGGATCATGCGTGTGCAGTGCCCAAAGAGGACAGAAGAGGGCGTCCTAGTTTTGGAGCAGGAGTTACAAATGGCTGTTAAACTACCAAGTCGACACTGGAACCAAATCCAGATCCTCTCTAGAAACAGGTAATGCTATCAACAGCTGAGCCATCTCTCCAAATATCTAAAAATGTTATTTTCTGGTTCTTATGCATGTTTTGTGCACTAACTGAACTTAGGAGAGGTGGTGGCTGCTGCTGGTGATGGCATTAAGTCAGAAAAGGGACAGGTTGATGGAACCTGGGGAGAAAGGGTTGGAGGAAGATAGCTGGGTTCATGAGGTCAAAATATATTGTATACATGTGTGAAATTTTCAAAAAATGAATACAGGTATTTTTTTTTTCCGAAAAGACTAAAGTTTTATCATGCTGATGCGTTTTGTATAGTGAACAATTTCCCAGTTGTGTCTGGTATCTTCCCACTTTTCCCTAATAATCGTGTACTATGCTTGTAGTAAAAATGAGCTTATTTGAAGGGAATGTATCACCACTGCCCTCTTAATGAGCTTCCCAACTGTGGACCGTGTATATTACACATTTCACATCAAGTTACACATAACTAGAATGAGGTTTTTTTTTTTTTTTTTTTTTTCCTGGAATGTTTTCGGAGCTGAGCCAGCAAATTAGACTCAGCTTTTATACACTGTCTCTCTGTGTATGGAGTTTGACTTAGGTGATATTGCTTGTCTGAGTCTCTTCTCAGAAGGTGCCGGTATTGATTAGTCATACCTTCTATGGATTCATCAAAGGTCTTCCGTGTGTGTGTGTGTGTGTGTGTGTGTGTGTGTGTGTGTGTGTGTGACTCTAGCGGTCACACTGTGGCCAGTCAACGTTGTGATTAAGCATCTTAATGGCACTAATGGAAAGAAATTAGAAACATAGCTGTTTTGCAGCAAACCCTTGTGAACGGGCATTGCTACAGAGCCAGTAAGACTTGTCTATCACAGAACCATTACCTCCCTGAGTCTAATGGGTGGTCCCTGAGACAATCCACACCGCCGAATGCAAGAGCTGTCACCTCCCTGGCCCAACGAAGGATGAGCTTGGAAGAATTGAATGCTGTGTTTCTTCTTTTCTCTATATCAACAACAACAATAACAACACCAACCACAAACAAACCACCACCAACAAAAACCACACAAGCAAAAACCCAGTAAAGGTAATGTTAAAATTGTAGCAGGGCATTTATTCACATGTGAGATTTGAGCTTCTGGAAAGTAAATTTGAAAATTAGCCCTATCATCTCCACCCTATGCTAAAAGTTACCTACTGGTCTTCATTTTGTTTCTCTCTGGGCAGCATACAGGCTACCGGAATTTGAGTCTGATGGGCCACTAAGTAACTGGTCTTTTAATGACCTGCCAAGCTTTCCAAAGTTCCAAGGAATCTGGGTATTTATAAGTGTACCATCCATATCTATCTCTGTGCACAGCCGTGTCTGCATCTATCACACCCACACAGGGCTGTTTCCCCTGGCAATCAACCCAGACCTTAACCTCGGTACAGGAAAATGGATTTGTTTACAGCAGAGACAGAACGGGGCATGCAGCTTGAGAGTTAAGCTTCCCAAATTGGTCTCACATCAGTTGCGTTTGTACATTCTGTGGCCTTCTAGAACGGGATTATAAATATGCATTCTCATTTTGTACATTCATGTGTTGCAGGCAGCCAGCATTATCCGAATGTATTCATAAATGCATGGCATTTGCATAACACTTTAAAAATATTTATCTCTCAAGCATTCTCTCTTCTCTCACCCTGTTTTATGTTTTGATATTGATGGATACACTGGCAGTGATTCTCTGATTTACAATGTCATGTAAACAGCTTGTAGATATTCTGCATCTCAGAGAATAAACTGAACACTTTGCTCCAATTAATACACCGTTCCTCATATTCAGTGCTTAGAGGGTCTCAAACTCACAGAGTATCAGTTACAGAGAGGAATGAAAACATTAAATATCTATCTATGTGCCTGTGAATGGATGGGTGCTAACACGTGACACCAATATTTAAAAAACAAAGCAAAACAAAAAGGCTCTTAGTAATTTTAACTTCTGACAACCAAAAGATATCCATGGAGGAGTTATAGCCACCCTTTCTGCGTTCCCTACAGAGTTATACTACGCTCCCTTTCTTCTTTATCAGAACAACACAAAAAAATCTGAATTCTCCTTGACTTTCCATATAAAGCACACTTCCTCATGTTAATAATTTTTATAGTTCAACCCCAAGAATCTGAACAATGCTCTCCACCCAGTTATTTTCTTCTCTAACAGCAAAAAATATAACTTCATCTGTCATTTTTTTCCTCCCCCATGCACATCTAATTGTTATGCTGTAAATGGAAAAAGATTCATAAACAAAAGACAGTGAGATGGCTCAGGATGTCAATTCCCCGGGACCCATGTAAAGGTGGAATGAGAGAACTGGCTCCACAGAATTGTTCTCTGACTTCCACATATGTGTTGCAACATGCACAGGCATGCACACACATCATAGGCACCCCTGCAAGTACACTGCATATACACATGTAGTAATCACAACAAAATAAAATGAAAGGAGCAGAAATATTGGGAGAAGTAGGAAGGGGATTGACAAAATTCAGCTGTTAATATTAATACCTAATAGGATTTATTTTGTACTGAGTTTCTACATATTAGCTTTATGAATCCTAATTAATACTCCTGAGGGGGACTATTAAGGTCACCAGTCCCTTATACATCATCACAATAAAACCATCCTTCACTCTACACATCCACTCTCTTCTTAGCAGTGGGCTTAGCCCATTAACAGGGGTCACCTCTCCCTCAGGTGTGACAGATGCGGTTGATCCTGTTATTGCGCTGATTTTTATAGGTCTGACATTTCCCCGCTGATGAGGTGCAGAGTTGGGACTCGTTCCAAAGCCCTGGCTTGTGCCCAATGCCATGGAACAGCCTCAGCTGAGGAGACTGCCATGTGCTTGACAAAGATCGTAATGCTCAATAAAAATTAGCTTAAAATAGCCTTATCTTTGGAATCAAGACCCTGCCGAGGGAAACACTGCTGCCAAACTCAGTGCAGCAGAGACAATTATTGAAATGAAAAACCGAAATGAGTGCCTTTCCACCAATTACCAAGACCTATTATTTTTCTGTAGTGATGAACACTTCACTGTGGGAACAAGAAAAATTGACCCATGCCACAGCCAGACTGTTCAGCTAAGTTGACTGCAAGTTATGTAACAGAATTTGCAATGAAAACTAGGTGAGAAACAGCAACAATGTAACAAGCAGGTGGATTTTCTATAACTGAAAACCCCGCACCTGCTTGTTACATTGTTGTTGTTGTTGTTGTTGTTGTTGTTGTTGTTGTTTTGTTTGTCAGCTTGACACAAGTTAGAGTCATCTGGAAGAGAAACCTTAGTTGTGAAGATAACCCCACCAGACTGGCCTGTGGGCAAGTCTTGGGGGGGGGCGCATTTTCTTGGTAGATGATTTATGTGGGAGGGCTTAGCCCACTCTGGGGAAGTGCCACCCAAGACAGGTGCTCTTAGGTGCTCTAAACCAGCATCTGAGAAAGCCAATAAACAACGTTGCTCCATATCTCCAGCATCAGCTCCTGCTTCCAAGTTTCTGTCTTGAGTTCCTGCCCTCATTTCCCAAGATGATGGACTCGCAAGTCACAAGCTAAAACCAACCCTTTCCCAGGTCACTTTGTTCATGGTGTTTATCATAGCCACAGAAAGGGAACTGTAGTGATAAGCTAAAATAGGAAAAGATCTTTGGGTGTGCATTAAATATGTATACCTTTTTAATGTGTCAATCTTCCTTTAAGTCGTGTTTTAAAAGCAAATAAAATAAGCACACATTGGAAACCACGTGAACATAGCTTCACAGTCGCATAAGAAATAAAAAGGTAGAATAAGTCCTTGCAGAAAGACATATATCTTGTTATCTATTGTTTATCATTTTAGTATTTCTGTTTATAAATGAGAGGTTTTATTCTTTCATTTGTATGATTATGGGTGGGTTTCCTGAATGTATCTGTGCACCATATGTGTATAATAACCTTGATATACAGAACCTTGCTATACATATACAATACAACAACCTTGAGATACCGAAAAGGATGTCAGATCCCCTGGACCTGAGGTTACAGGTGTTTTACCATGTGGACGTTGGGAATCAAACCTTTGACCTCAGGAAGACTAGCAAGTGCTTTTAATTGTTGAGTCATCTCTCTAGCCTCAAGAGTTTTTATTTTCCTGAAGAATATTTAAATCATCTAATTTTTAGCCATAGTACATTTTTATTTATCTATGTAGCACGTAAAGATGAAGGAGTCTTATTTATGAATGGAAAACATTGTCTATTGATAAGAACAAGGCTCCAAAAACAATACTATAGAAGAATGCCTTTGAGATTTGACCAGGAATGGATCACAGTAAGCAGCTGGTAAAGTAGTGGCTTTAGGATCTCAGTTTCAGGGATGGGAAGTCGTATTCTTTAAGGAGCCTTGGGGGGCTTGTCTTGCCTCTAAGAAGGTAGAAGTAGGAGACAGATCAGATGTTGGCTAGAAAGCTTCAGAGAAGACATTATCCTAAGGGGAATCATCCCAAGTGAAGCCAATGGCAACAAGTGGAGGGATTGTGTCAGAGAAGATGATAATGATAATCTTGCTGGGTGAAAGTTGACTACAATTGTGGTCAGTTAGGTATAATCTTCTTATGGTTTGGATGGAAATATGCCCCCATAGGGTCCTGTGTTGAACAGTTGGCCACAGTCATTCAATGGTACTGTTCAGGGAGGTCATGAAACACCTAGGAGGTGGGACCTGCATGGAGAAGTAGGTCACTGGGGTTGACCTTGAGGCTCATAGACCATCTGTGTTCCCAGCAGTCCCTTCATATCTTGATCTGCTGATACGTGAACAAGCAGCTCATGCCACAGAACAGCCATGAATCACTCCCACCACCACCATGCCTCCCCTGCCATGCATGATGGACTATAATGCCAAATGATGAGCACAGTAAATCTTTCTTCTTCTCAACTCACTTCTTGTTTGGTTACAGCAGCAGCAACAACAACAACAACAACAATGATGACAATAATATTAGTAAAACAGCAGTAATCATTGCAGACCCAGAACCAGATAATGTGCAAATGAAACAAGTTACTTATTTATATTATAATAATTTGTTCATTAGCAGACAACAAGGAAGAGCTAAATTGTATCAAGAAGCTAGATCCTGCATTTTATTAAATGCTGTTCAGCATGACAGAAGTTGATTTACCCCTGGGATAAGTCAAGGTTAGAAAGGTCTACTGACATAAAAGAAATTAAATGTTAAAAAAAAATACCCAGCCTATAATTAGGTCAATAGATTATAAGAATATATTGATTAAATTCAACATATTTCTTGGAAACGAAGAAAATGAAAACCACACAAACAAAAACAGAAGTCATAACTTCAACAATCTAGAAATGACATAAACTTCCAAAAACTTGTCAACCTGCCATCTCAGCTGAAAATCCAAACTGGGTCACTGCACAGAAAACAGCATGTGTATGACTTTCCTATCAGGAACCAACAATCTTATCACCTGAGGACACAGCAGGAGACTCATGGGAACAGAAGGGTGTGAAGGAGGATGGAGGAGTTCAAAGGGCACATTCAGAGTTCGGTGCTTGGTATTTATATTCTATGACACAGAAACATAAAGTTAGAGGACAGATAATAGATGCATAGATGGTAAGTAGGAGATTGATGAATAGTAAACACAGGTATGAAAATAGATGATAGGTAGTAAAAGGTAGGTAGATGGATGGATGGGTGGATGGATGAATAGATAGATGATAGATGGATGGATAGATAGATATAGATGACAGATGGATAGATAGATGATAGATGGATAGACAGAGAGATAGACAGATAGATAGATAGATAGATAGATAGATAGATAGATAGATAGATAGATAGATAGATAGATAGATGTGGGACCATAAAAGGTAGCCTTGTTCTCGGTTGAGCTAAGGCTTGAAACCCCAATGGTAGGCATTTCACCTGTTCCTGGGCACCAGGCCCTTGTCACTAGCTGTAGCTCCCCATAGATTTGTGGCTCGGCTCAAGAGAGATCTCCATTTTAATGAGTTACCTAAAGGCCTGAAGGGCTTAGCCAATAAACTTTCCTTCCCAGATATTCCTCCCTGCAAAAGGTATTGAAATTCAGGCCCACTCTGAGAAGTGGGATATGGTTTCACTCATTCACTTTCTGCCATGACAATAAATGTCTTAAAATCACGGACAGCCTTTTTCATTGTGATTCGCTGTGGGGAGCCATGGAGAAGGCCTTCTTCGCCTACAGAGCTGCTGCTGTCTAATCTCTCGCAGAAGGCCTCTCTGCACTCCCAGCTCTAGCAGTCACCAAGCCCAAGACTGCCACCTGCTGAGCCAAGAACTCTCCCTACAGGACCAGCCAGAGCTCCCCACTTTTACCCCAGTCTCAGACTAGATCAAGCCCTCAGGCCTGCACTCTGTTCTCAGCTCTTCTGCAGCTCCCAGTGGCATCTGGGTGTCCAAGAACCTGAGAATCAGACAGCCCCAGCCTTGTCACAGGCCAGGGCACCCCCGAGTCAGCACTGGCTGTCCTGTGCCTCAGACTTTGCTTCCCCACCACCAAAATGGTGTCCTGGGGCTGCTCTATGGCCCGACACCAGTCCAGCGACAGCGTGGTCAACTTCCTGCATCCTACATTAGGACTCCCTCTAACCCTACAGATAGATGGATGGACAGGTGGACAGACAGATAGATTATTGATAGGCAGATGATAGATGGATAGATAGATGATAGACAGATGATAGATAGATAGATAGATAGATAGATAGATAGATAGATAGATAGATAGATAGATAGATAGATAGATAGATAGATATCTCAGATGGATAGATAGTTGGTAAGTATGTAGATAGGTAGGTAGGTAGATATATGGATGGATGGATGGATAGATAGATAGATAGATAGATAGATAGATAGATAGATAGATAGATAGATAGATGAAGTTTTACTTTTCTATTGCTGTGGTAAGACAATAACGCCAAGGCAACCTAAATAGATAGATAGATAGATAGATAGATAGATAGATAGATAGATAGATAGATAGTCAGTCTTAGGGTTTACTTCTGTGAACTGACACCATGACCAAGGCAACTTTTGTAAGGACAACATTTAATTGGGGCTGGTTTAAAGGTTCAGAGCTTCAGTCCAGTATCATAAAGGCGGTAGCATGGCAACATTCAGGCAAACATAGTGTGGTAGGAGCTGAGAAGTCTTCAGCTGAAGACTTCTAAGACTGACTTCCAGGCAGCTAGAACTAGGGTTTTAAAGCCCATGCCAAATGTGATACATCTACTCCAACAAGGCCACACTTTCTAAGAGTGCTGCTCTCTAGGTCCAGAAAATACAACCCATCAAGACAGTAACGCCAAGGCAACCTAAAGAACAAAAAGTCTATTTGGGGATTTCAGCTTCAGAGGGTTAGATTCCATAACCATGTTAATGGGAAGCATGGAATGGTGCCGAAGCAGTAGCTAAGAGCTTACGTCTTGACCTGCAGGCAGCAAGAGGAGAGAAACTGGGCCTGGTTTTTGTGTGTGTGTGTGTGTGTGTGTGTGTGTGTGGTTAAGTCTCAAAGCCCATCTTTAGTGACTTCTCCAGCAAGTCCACATCTCCGAACTTTCCCCCAAACAACTCCCCTGAATGAGGACCAAGAAATTAAGTGTATGAACCTATAGAGACCATTCTATCACTGTAGATAAATGGTAGACAGACAGACAGACAGACAGACAGACAGACAGACAGACAGACAGACTAGATAGACTAGATAGACTAGATTAGAGGTTAGATAGCCTCTAGTAGCCTCTACTTTCTGGGAAGCAATAACAAAGTTCCATGACCCAGGTTTCTGGATGGGAAATGCCATAGAAAGACCACATGTTTAATGTTACTGTAGATGCTGAGACCAACCTCAGCTTTAGTGTACTGTGTTAACAATCTCTGTGTTTCGTTTCCTGGACAGTCGACAACAGTGTCTATGCTTCGGTTGAGTGCTTTTGTAGATCCTCCCTCTCAGAGTGGGGTACACTCCCGTGAATTCAGACGTCCCTGTGTGACTTGCTTTTGACAGGGTCAGTAGCAATTACACAGGTGTACGCCCCATTTTCTCTCAAACGTTCTACCTCAGAGACACCTGCTCCCTCTGACTATAATCCTCTCTGTCACACACAAATCAGTCATCAGTTAGCATCTACTCTTGATGCAGTTCCATCAGAAACGCACCCTTCCCAGTGTATTAGATTGGAACCAGACTTCTATGGCCAGTCGGGTACTGCTGATGCCAGTCTTCCACAGTATCTGACCTATGGGGGCTGGAGAATGGATTGACTTTTCAGTGGAAACTCAAGGGAACTATGGAGTATGAGACTACTCATTTGCATCCTGCCGTAGTGATGCACACCGATAATCCTAATACTCGGAAAGCAAAGGCGGGAGAAACCATGAGTTCGAGGACAGCCTCGGACTGGGGGGGAAATCCCCAGTAGAATTTTGAGAATGATGCTTGTTTTTAAGTACAAAGCCTGCTACTTTTCTGATTAGTACGGAGGTAGGTTTGCAAATCAGGGACCAGAGCTCAGAGCAGTGGCAGAGAGGGTTGGTCAACCTCTGCCCCCTTTCTTCTCTCTATGTTCACTTAAGTAATTGTGTATATATATATATATATATATATATATATATATATATATATATATATATATATATATATATATATATATATATATATATATATATATATATAATATTTTACCTCCTTTCCCATTTTTGCCACCCAGCCCATAGCACTTATCTATCCTACATCAACCTTAATATACATGACACAGAAAATTCTTTGCACACACCATCTTTCCCCTAAGAGATTCACATCCTTGTCTGTAGGCAAGACTATATCTTGGATAACTTCAGTGACATTTACTGTGGGTGTTTATGGTGGCCCAAGCCAGGTTCCCTAGAGTCAACCCAGTAATGAATCCTCCTCCCCAATTCTACAGTGGGAATGCCTTAAAAGCATTTTTTTTATTTACTTTTCAAATTTTTATAATTCCCACTCAGCAGTGCCCCCAGACCATTTGTGATATTAAACAGATCAGCGACGTAATGTCTAATTTGAAAACTGTCATTCACGTGGATTTTAATTATGCATAAATTAAAAACAACGAAAGAGGAAAAGTACATTTCCTCTCCCAGGGCAACAATTCTTGACATTATCAAAATCTCTCCCATGCAGGAGGATTCCAAATGTCTCAAGCCAGACATCTCTACCTTGCCAAGAAATCCCGGCCTTGTTGAGGTAACAGGATCGTGCACCTTGCACAAGGGTGCACCAGCTGCCTGATGTCCACACTACCTTTGCCACTGCCACCTCCTAATTTTCTCTCTCACAAGTTTCCTGAGACATGTGCCTGATTAGTAAATGTGTTCATAGCCCACCTCCTCTCAGGTGTACTACCTGCCCATCCATCACCCTGCCACAAGATACAGGGACTATCATTTTCCACTTGTTACAGGGGAGATGTATATAAGGATAGACCCTGGCTGGAGTTTGGAGAATGAGATGGAGGAAGGAACGAGGGTCCCCCTCACCCCCATTCTCTGCCACCGACAGTCTTCCTCCTGGCAGGCAAGTCCTCCTTGTGGATCTTCCTGCCACCAGGCTGCCTCAGGATTTAATACTAATACACAGGCTCTCCACTGTCATAATCTCATCACGGGACCTTCAGCTCCAACCCTTTCTGTAGGATTCTTAATTACTCTGTGCATTGTTCTTCAAGCTCTCATTGACTCTAGAGCAGGTATCTTGAATTAAATCCCCTTTGATTGAAATACTGTTGATTTCTGCTTCCTAAGTCTAACATGGAAGGCAGACTTGCCACTTGAATGAAAGATTCGTGGGAGGGGGTGAGGGAGGAGGAGTCACCAATCTGGGAAACAGATTCCAGAGACCAGCATTGAGGTGCAGATCTAATGTATTGAACAGCAGCAAGAATTTTTATACAGCCATTGGACCCATGGAGAATCAATGAGCTTGGGTAGCCAACCATCCCACTGTCACTATGGGGAGGAACCAGGCTGTCAGCACCTGAGGGGAATTCCATGTAGGACGGGGAAGTGGCCATTGCCCTGTTCTGGTCCCAATCTGAGGTTCACTAGTTTGCTAGAAGCCTCTTATTTTATGTCACATGGTATGGCAACAGACATGGACACTCATGTTCTCGGAGCAGAATGGAGCCTCCCTCAACATCCACTGGGCTCCATCCAGGGGCTGCAGCATTGACAAAGGCTGAATATCTATCTTTTGCAAATGATGAGAAAGAACAACAACATTGTCTATGGCAAAACATCCACCCACAAGGGTGGATTTCCAGCTAGGCCACAGAACTCCCCTCCATCTCTGGGGCACTCAATTCTAATTCCCACAGGGACTCAACACTCTGCAAACCAACACCTGCCTATTGGCAGCATGCCTCTGAAGGTGCAGTTACTTTCCAGTGTGGATACTTACCCATCTGTGCATTCACGCCAAGCCTGTGGTCCCAGATACAGCGTTTCCCATGCAAGTGTTACTAGTTATTAGAGAGTTTTTGGTTCCCAACTTTGTAGCTCCACAACTCCGGGTTAGAATCCAGAATCATGCCCCAAATAATCTTGATTCAAATAAAGTGCACATGTTCCCTGCTTTCTTCACGTTCTCCTGACATATCTAACCCACCAGACTATGAGGGGCAGTGACTGACAGGCTTCAGCAAATCTACCCTGAAATGTGTCATCATGCTTGTTGACTTTTAGGTGTGTGTGTGTTTGTGTGTGTTGTGGTCTGTGTGCATGGTGTGTGTGTATGTGTGTGATATGTGGTGTGGTGTGGGGGCTGTATTGATGTGTATATGTGTGTGTGTGGTGTAGCGTGTGTGTATTGGTGCGTGGTATAATGTGTGTGTGGTGTGTATATGTGTAGTATGTGTGGGGTGGTGTGTATGTGGGGTGTATGGCATGTGTGTGGGGCTGTATGTGGCATGTGTGTGCTGTATATGTGTGTGTATGTGTGGTATGTGTATGGTATGTGTGCATATCTCTGTGTGTGGTATGGTGTGGTATGGATGTGTGGTGTGTGTGTGAAGTGGTATGTGTGGTTTGGTGTGTGAGTATCTGTAGTGTGTGTGTATGTGTGGTTTGTGTGATGTGGAGCATGTCTGTGGGGCACTGTATATGGTGTGTGTGTGTGTGTGTGTGTGTGTGTGGTGTGTGGTATGTGGGGTTTGTTGTGTGTGTGGGGGGAGTGTGGGCTGTATGTGGTGTGTGTGTGTGCATGTGTATGTGTGGTATGTGGTGTGTGTGTGTGTGTGTAGGGGTGAAGGCTATATGTGGTGTGTGTGTGTGTGCATATGTGTGTTATGTGGGGTTTGTGGTGTGTGTGTGTGTGTGTATGTGTGTGTGTATGTGTGGAGGGGTCTAGGCTGTATGTGGTGTATGCCTGTCATGTGGGGTGTGGGGTGTGTGTGTGTGTGTGTGTGTGTGTGTGGAGGGGTATAGGCTGTATGTGGTGTGTGTGTGTATGTGTGTGGCATGTGGGGTTTGTGGTGTGTGTATGGAGAGGGTGGGCTGTATGTGTGAATAGCACTGACTGCATGGTGGAAAGTATGAATAGTGATGACTCCACATGTGTGCCAGCTGTGGAACGTAAGATGCACCTTCAGAAGCTCCTCTTTAGGTTTGTGTTGAGACCATGCAATCCAGGGGCTAGCTGAAGGCACCATGATGCCCTGCGGAGCTGTTAAAGCTGTCCTGGGAGACCAGGGCTTATTCGATGGAGACTTTGGCTTAACTGATTCTCTTAGACCTTTTGTAACGGTCTGTGCTCTAAAACTGCCTGAGACACATTTATCCACTGGTCATTCCCTTTTTATTTCAGAAATGATTGGCACTGCTTCTTGATTTGAAAACTCCTCCCTTGTTCCCAGGCCCCTCAGAAGTGTTTTATTCCAGTGCAGAATTTTGTGTGTCTGATTCCATCTCCAGTTTTGTTCTCAGAAGCCTCAATCTAGCATGTCTAAAGGAAAGCATTAAATACAGTGTGCTGGCTAAACCTGGTTGTTAATTTGACACACCTAGGATGTATGAATTGCTGTTAGATCAACTTGTGGGCATGCCTGTGGGCATTTTCTTGGTAGCTAATTGATGAAGGAAAGCCCTAGCCCAGTGTGGACCATGCCATCCCTAGGCTGGTGGGCCTGGGCTCAACGTGAGCCTGGAAGCAAACCAGGGACTAGAATTCATTCATGCTCTCTGCTTCAGTTCCTGTCTTGGGTTCCTATCTGTACTTTCATTGATAGTGGACTGTAACCTGTAGGCTTAGATGTTTTCAAGCCCTACTTTAATAAAGGGTCTTAAATATTTTAATCTCCCTTATAGCCCACCACCCAGCAAAAGCAGTGGAAAGGAAAGGCTGATAGGGCAAAGGAGGATGTGCACCTGTTTAGAAATAGTGATTCTGATCTTTGTTTTCAGGATATCAACAGTTCAGTTCATATGAATTAGTAGCAATACCTTCAGTCACTCACAAACACCATTTACAAATCAGCAGTGGCAATTCAATCCAAAAGAAACTGCAACACTGCCAATCTGCCCAATTCAGTGGAAGCTGCAAGAAGCTGCTGCCATATCAGAAGTTCTTTTGGCGCATTTCTCTCTATGAAGTCACAACAGGGGAAGCCTGGCAAAACCCAATGAAGACCAGCAAAGAGTAGCAAGGCGAACCAATGCCAGAGAGCTGTTCACCGTCTGTTGGGTTATACTTATACCCTTTCCAAACATCACAACTGCTCTCAAGTGTCCACTCCAGCAAAACATCACATGCCCTTTCATTAGGTAGTTTCCAGAAAAACACCACGTGTCTGTTCTCAGCAAAGCAGCCTCTCATAAAAAAAAAAATACATCACATGATACTACTGAGTCTCCAAAGAAACCGGAAATTTCCACTTTAGTAGTCTGAATGATGAAACAGCTGTTTTGGGTCAGCATCTTATCGAAGAAACAAAGAGCAAATTAGAACAGATGAGACGCCCTCCCCAGACTTCGCAAACTCTTTCTTTCTATTTGGAGACTTCCCCAATCTTTTTCTATTTGGTGATATCCACTTATGTAAAATCTGATTCATCTTTCTCCTTGGTTCCTTGCTTTGGGTCTTGGGGAGACCAGAAGTGTGATGCTTACAAATGCTGTCTACACACAAAGCAAGTGCATGAGAGGGCAACTTGTATTTAGACTTTGAGTCACCAGCCCTAAGGGTACCATTATTTCACCAAAAAACCATCACCACCACCACAAAACAAAACAAAACAAAACAAAACAACTAGTTAATCCATCTCATTCCATTTTTCATTACTCAGCCCAATGACTTCTCTGCTTCCAGCAAAGCTGACACGCTTAGCGGACTTCATCTGTAATTGGTCAATATTGAATTGTTCACACACTCATTCTCACATAGGAAGCAGGCCTACCGGCTACTTTTGCTCTGTTTTTGGAAAAAAAAAAATAATCCATCCTTTATCATTAGTGTCGATTTCAAGTGCAACAGTGTATTTAATACTCTGAAATGGTGAGGCTAGCCAAACACATAAAAAAAGAATTTGTCTCTAATGACTGGTTTTGATAATCCTGACTTCATTCACCACTCTCCAGTGGCTGACCGCAGCCAATGAGACCTCAGTAAGATCAAAGAGTTAAGATGTTGGACAGAAATGAGTGGTGTTCAGAGGAAAAACTATGACAAGTGTTGGGTGCATGGAAGTCCCCAATATGAATTTATATTGCTTAATCCAGCAGAGGTATACTAACCATAAACTCTAGACTTGTGAGGGGAAAGGCATCAGTCATAAAGTTTTGTCAACATTAAAGACAGTGGGAACACTGGGAATTTGCTTTTTTTTATGGTACGGCTGTGGGTGGGTGGGTTCAGGGTTGGGGGTAGGAGGTGTAGATGTGTGTTTGTACAGAGCATGTGGTCTGGATTCAATGGCTCTGGGGTCTTCTGGATCTTTCTGTAGCTAGAGAAGTGAACCTCAAGTATACAGTAAGCGATGACAGTGGGGTTAGGTGTCAGTGCTGAGCACTAGGGGGCGCCGCACTTCCTCATGTCTTGTCCTACTGGCTCGGAGGAAATGATCCTTTATCCCTGAGAAGATATTAGAAATACTTCCTGTGGAAAACATTTCAAAGAGAAGACAACATCCTGTTTAGAAAAATGAATGCAGATATCATTTTCCCCCACCCTCCAATAACTGTGCGACAAAAAAATGCTTTGGGCAGCCACATCTAAATCAAACAACACTAAAGTTTTGGAATATTTTTTTTTCCTTTTTTTAAATATTTGGATAGTATAGGATAATTTGTTGGACTATTCGGAGCTAGGGAAGAAATCCTTGTTTTATGTGTAATGGCAAACTTGATATTAGCAGACATGTCCTCAAATACCTTGCTATGGCTTGAGTAAGAAATGTCTCCAGAGCCTGATATTTTGCAGGTATGGTTGGAAGCTGGTAGGTGTTGGCAGGTAATTGCACAATGAGCTCTGACTTCATAAATGGGCCAATTCTAGTTATAAAGCCATTGCTGAGAAGTAGAGAAGAGAAGACACGGGGTCTGGTTGCATGAAGTGGGTCAGTAACCGTGGGTCCTTGCCCTGACTCTATCTTACATTCTCTCTTTCTCTGCTTCCTAACCATCATACTTTTCACTGCTCCACCCTGCCACATCCTCCCTGCTGTGATGGCCTGACAGTTCTGAGAGTGTGAGCCATAATTAATCCTTCCTCCCTGTTTAGTATTTTTATCACAATGTCATAAAACTAGTGTCCTAATTAGCTTTGGCTGTCAACTTGACATAGCTTAGACTCCTCTTAGGGAGGAATTGCCTAAGTCATATTGACCTGTGGGTATACCCGTAAGGGGGGTTGTCGCGATTGTTAATTGGTATAGGAGGGTTTAGTCTACCGTTGGCAGCACCATACCCTAGGCCTGCAACCCTGAGCTGTAGAGTTGGCTCAGCATGAACCTGTGATCCAGGCAGGAAGCAGCATTCCTCCATGGTGCCTGCTTCAAGTTCCTGCTCGGCAAACTTCTGCCCTGATTCCTTCGATGATGAACTGTGACTATAAATGTAAGAGAAATTATTTCTTTCTCCCTCAAGTTGTTTCTGGCTAACAACAGAAATTAGATGAGAGCAAGTAACTCATGTGTATCACTTTTTTTTTACATACCAAATACTGAGTCAATTGCAACTCTAGTGCTCTCAGTCTGGTTTGCAATACATATTAGCTTCTAAAGGCTGTGGAGTAATAGGGTCCCTGTAAATATGAATTGGTATTGGAGTCAAGGGACTTTGTGAATGCCTAGGACTCAAGACATTGCATCCACATAGCTATTTCTCATCTCAAGGGCTATCGGAATTGAGCCACTGTCACCTAACCTGGCTTGGAATTTTGATGTTCTTGTCTTGAGCAAGGTCAGTGAGAAGATGCCTTGCCTGTTTCCAAGCCTCAACCTGGATTGTCTCCTTCATGGCTAAGTGGGGAGCTGGAGACTTGGTGAGCTACCTGCTGGAGACAGTGGGAGATCAAGAAAGTCAACATTCCAGAAGGATGGGGGTAGGGGAGGGCAGAGTTCTCCAGTGTCCTAGATTGACCCGAAACTTGTTCTGCCCCTCCCTCAGCTCCTCTCAGGTCTATCCTCACTTCTTTAACTACCCAACTTTGGGTTCTCTTTTATTATTTTGCAGACAAATTCCCAGCACAGAGAGAGGAGGTGGGCATGAAGTCCCACCCTATTAGAGGTGCCATTAGCAATTTATAACAGCTGAAAGGGGGACAGTCATTTTAAGAGTGTAGCCCCTGGTAGGTGGGCAATACTCTAGTGAAAGACCCCACATCGAAGAGGATGTAGGCTGCATAACCAATATTTGGTTATTATTTTAAAAAAATTTAAATTGAATACATGTCAAAACAATTTTCTTTTAAGTAACATAGTCACATGCAAAATAATTTAATTATCTTTAGATTTGGTAATTAGGCATTATTTTGAGACAGGTAATATTTTGTAAGGATACCATATGAAATGTTCATATGACCTTAAACCCCACTTCCTGAGTTCTAGCAGTAGAAGTGTGCTCCACTATGCCAGGTGGGCATGTTCCCAGATTACTGGTCACTTTTAAACGTTGAGCTATCCTAACTGAGCACACTGCTCGCTCACATTTATGGCAGAAATCTGTCATAGGAGCCCAGGTTTGGTACAAGTATACTTATTCGGAACATGCTACCTCCACAAAGGGGCACGGTTTCTTGAAGCTACTTAGTGATCGCTGGCTAGATACTGTCTGAGAGGCTTTCTGATTCTGCTCAGCCCATTATGGAGCCCATTTCTCTCTGCAGTATTTAGGCAAACATGGCTCCTGCCCTCTACCCTAACCGCACACAGAGACCTGCCTGGCTGTCCTCACCTTCGTTGACGAAGGGTCTGGCTTCAGAGTCAGAGAATGCTGACTTTTCTTCGTACCTGTGACTTCTGAGATCTGACATTTAAGTTTTCAGAGTGGTGTTATTCCATATCTGAGAAGTGAGAGCTTATTGAGACGTGCCTGATTTTATAAGATTGCTGGCGGAAGAAAAATTAATGAGCTACCGCACACGATGCAACCGCATACGATGCAATTAGCACTATGTAATTAACACTGCAATAAAGTGATATTAAGTCATTTAAACAACTATTACTCATTAAAATTAAAAGCAACCTCAAATCTCCGCCATGGAGAGAATGTTGGGGGGTGAGGAGTGATTGTATAAGCCCATGTCTCACTTCAGTATTACCTATGGAGGACTGAGGGAGGGCGGGGCGTAAAGAATATTTGTGACTGGAATTTATTGAATGACTCCCTGGCTCGAAGAAACATTTCATATGGCATCCTTACAAAACTATTACCTGTCTCAAATAATGCCTAATTACCTAGTCAAAATATAATCAAATTATTTTGGATTTGACTATCTTACTTAATAGAAAGAATTAATCTGGCCTATGTTGGATTTTTTAAAATAAAAACATACATTAAGTTTCAATTGTTCTGCCTCTTTACTCATAAATGTGGGGACTTCCATTGGAATGTGGTCTACAAACTGGGGGCTACACTTTTAAAATGACTGCTCCTCTCTCAGCTGCTATCAATTGCTAATGGCACCTCTTATAGGGTGGGACTTGGTGCGTACCTCCTCTCTCTGGGCTGGGGTTTTGTCTGCAAAATAACAAAAGAGGACCCAAAGTTGGGCTGGTAGAGAAATATGGATAAATCTGACAGGGGCTGGCAAAGGGACGGGTGTGCATATGGTCAAACTATATGGTTTAAGATTCTCAAAGAACTGAAAACAAACAAACAAAAAGGATGAATTGAAATTTTAAGAAGTACGACTATTACAACAAGGTAAGATTTGGAGTGAGTCCCAGAGTTGAGATTCAAAGTAAATTATCTTACACTATGCAATCGCAGGGCTATTCAATATGTACAGCCTCAGGCAGGAAACACACACACACACACACACACACACACACACACATATGAATGAGCCACTTGTGAGTTAGATAGAATGAATTGTGTGAGGCATATTTTGAGTATCTAGAACGTTCTTCTTGGGACATATCCATGCAATAGGAAGTTAAAATGTCACCCACCTCTGCTGGGCTTTCTCCCAGATTATCCATGCTCACTTCACTGTGAAGAGCTGCCAGATTAAAGACTGACACAGGCAGGTCCAAGGGCCAACAACTCAGGCCTGTTTCTGTGACAGAGTTTCCCTGGAGCAGAGCCACGTGCATTCATTTGTTTCTATGTTGACAATGGCTGACTTATAGACACTAGCAGAGCGGAGTGATGCTAGCAGCGGACACGCAGCTATGAAATCTATCAGGAAGTGTACCAGATCATGGAGTCACAGACCATCATTCATGGATATTTTAGTATTCAAGGAGGCAACTGCCTCTGCTCGATGTTGCCTATGTGGAGTCTAATAATGACTGTGAAAAGGATTTATTTCCATAAGGGGATCACGAGGACCAAAGATTACTTATTCATTATAGGTAAACTCAGGAAAGTGTTCCTTTAATGAAGGCCAACAAAGGGGATTCCAGGAGAACCAATCAAACTTTGACTTCCTGAGAGGCAAGGGCGGGGCTGCTCTCTTGGGCAAAGCCTCAAGGGGAGAGGTGGTTGCATTGATGTGAGTGGCCCACTAGCTAGTGAAGATGTATAGGTTTGTTTGAGTCCCGATGTGAGCTGATGAGCTGGAGCCAGTGTTAGCTTATATACAATTCTACTAGGCTCTTCTCATGGACTTAGTGATAGTTCATGTCATCACCAACCACTGTCACTTGCAGCTGCACCAGGTGTGGGCTACAAGTAAAAGGACTGCCCCGCCACTCCATCGTTCTCTCTCTGTTCCCATAGGTTCCTAGCCTTTCTCCCACATTTTCACGGCTCTGCCCCGATCTGTCCACTCGTCGCCTCTACCCTTTACCGGGTCCTTACTCTTCTCCCTTTTCCCCCAATAAACCCTCTTTATATCAGATCTGTTGCATAGTATAATTACTCAGGGGCACACCTTGGCATGGGTTCTCCAGGTCCCCACTCTGCTTTATATTTCATAACAGCCAGATGAGGCTAACAGAGATTCTACCTGCAATATGGAAACAAAATGGCTTCAGGAAAGAATGCAAGCAGTGAAGCAGGCTCACATCAAGAGAAAGGAGCTTGGAGACACTCCTTGGAGTGCATGAAGAGACCATCACACTCCATGGAAGGAAAGACCTTTTTTTCTCCTCTCAAGGGTAGGCTTGGTTATAGGCCACCCATGGGAAATTCTGCCCTTTCCCTTCATAATCCATCCTCCCAGGAGAGACAAGATCAGAAGCTCACAAATGAGAAGCAAGAGGCACAAGAAAGCTGGGACTCTTGCAAAGTAGCTAGAGCCATCTCCCTCTCTTATCTGGATGCTCACCCTTGGAAGCAGCCCCATGGGTAAGAAGAATGAGCTGGGCTTCTGTTACCCTGCCTTGGGCATCAGAAATGAGAATTATTCATATGGCTAGAAAGAAATAGATAAGCCACAGGAACAAGACCCTAGTGAGATTTTACCTTGGACAAGCAAAAGCTGGTCTTAACTGGAGCCTGTCTGCTGGGCAGTTGCTAGCATAGTTGTAGATGCTGGGGCTGGAGGTCAGATGTAGCCCTTTTTCTAAGGCCAGCTATGCCTTTGTTATGTAACAGCCTTCTTGGGGAGAAACAAACATCTACTATTCCTAGATCGTGAACTGATGACAGACCAAAGTCCAACTAGGTGAACCAAGACATTGTATTGGGGTTACTTACAGTAATAAAATTGTATGCGATCGGGGTCACCAAAAGGATCAGAAATGACTCGAAGACAGCTACATCACCACAGCCCAGCCCAGCATGAGTGACAGCTCAGAAAATCTGGGAACCTGGAACTCACTGGACAGCCTGCAGGCAGCTCAGCAGGTTGGAGCATGTTTCTTCCAGGCAGTTCTGTTAGTCTGGTCATCATCTCAGATAGTTAAACCGGTCTCCATTTCTTTTTATGGATCAGAAGATTTGCCTTTTCTAAGCAGCTCTGAGAGCATCCTGGAGCAGTCTTTCCTCTCATTATAAGTTTGGGGGAAGTAGGTGCAGGGATTTCTGGATGCTATTTGAGTTGTTTACTTTCTGAGCCTCAAAAGCTTCCTCGCAGGATCCAGCCATCCACTTTCACTTTCTATTAGACTCTTCTGGGACTTCGAATCCTGTGTCTTAGCAAGCTCACCTCCCATGTGGAAGGTTTTAATCTCGGAGGAAATGGTTACGGAAGACAACCGGTGTAGGGCTCCATCTCTCCGGTACTTGGGTAATTTCCCTTTGCAGGGGGTTTCTGTTGAATTACCCAGCCAGTCCAGTTTGGTGGGGACCTAAGCGAGAGAGCATCGCCTATGGCTTTCTTCCTGTTCAGTCACTCAGTGAGCTGTTAGTGACATATACCTACTGTTTTTGAATATGGATTTACACAGACCCTGAAACCACCCATGGAAGCAGTTGATGAATTATGGAGAGCAGCCTCTTGTGCCTTCTCAGCTATGGAAGGAGCAGATTTCACAATTCTCTGAGGCACCATTCATCCTCAGATTCTTCAGAAACAAGAGCATTTCCTATCTGTCTGCCTGCCTGCCTGCCTGCCTGCCTGCCTGCCTGCCTGCCTGCCTGCCTGCCTGCCTGCCTATCTATCTATCTATCTATCTATCTATCTATCTATCTATCTATCTATCTATCTATCTATCTATCTATCTATCTCTGTATCTGTATAATGGTGGTGCTTAGTTCTCTCTGTGTCAACAAACACCAGTGCTTAGTCAGGGTCCCTGCAGTCCTCTCGGCTATGCCATGATACTGTGCTCTCAAGGACATCCTAGAGGGATTCACTTGAGCTTGCTCTAGCCAGTACAGATGCTTATGACTTGGCCTTCACACCAATGGCCTCTCATGTTCTTTCCCTAGTGACTTTCCACATTTGCA
This sequence comes from Mus pahari, assembly GCF_900095145.1. Classification (NCBI taxonomy): domain Eukaryota; kingdom Metazoa; phylum Chordata; class Mammalia; order Rodentia; family Muridae; genus Mus; species Mus pahari. The sequence continues at coordinate 17,029,752 of NC_034612.1, read as the reverse complement.
TCATCTAATATCCAATCAAGTGATAATTAAGCAACTCCAAAATCTACCTGGCATAAGATGAAACAGAGTCAAAAGGCAGTGCAGGGGCGGGGCGGGAAGGGTAAGCAAGGAATGACCATTGTGCCGAAGAAGTGGGAAGAGACCCAAGGAAGTGCTCAGGATAACCATAGTGGTTTGACTTGCAATAGACACACAATCTGTGCTTGTATCCATGTGCATACACATGTACGTATACTTATAAATACATGCATACACATGCATATGAACATGTATATGTATACATACCTATAAAGCCTGTGTAGTGAGTAATTAGGGATTCAGCTTATTTTCACAAGACAGTTGGAAGTAGGTTGAATTGGTCCAAGGAATTAGAACCGAAGAACGACAGCTTCCCAGGTCTTTGCTCTTTATTACGCAATCAGACCTGTTGACTAGATCATGGGTGTTTCCTCAGCTCAACTTAATGGGCCAAAGAAGCCCTGGGCAGGTTGTAGGCCCTCATCCACTCCTGTATCTCTAGGGTCTTGTTTGTTGCTAAATATATTCAGACTGCAACCGTGATTTCACAAAGAGTAAAACATGAAGGCTTAACCCAGATTTGAGGAGTTTTTTTTAAGTAAGCTTAACATTATCATATTTTAATGAATGGAACTCATGCTTTTAGGCCTTATGAGCAACAATCTTAATCTGACAGGCTTCTAGTTTCATCCTCCGGGGGGAAAATGGATCGCAGATCAATACTATTGGCAAATGAGCTGGGTTGCTTTTTTTTTTTTTTTCCTTTTGAATTAGCAGCATGATGTGGGGATTTTTGTTTGCATAATGATGGATCTGCTGACAGAACATAACAAATCAGCAAAAGGAGGCCATGTTCCTTTGAACTACACTGTAGTTGATAGACATCTTGTTATGTAAACTGGCACTCAGCACTGCATTGGGAACAGGAAAACCGAGGACTATTTTGAGTTCTTCATGTTGTCTTTGTGGCTTCCTGATGTCAACTTTCTTTTCCAGCATCTCTTCATGTTTGGGGAAAAAAAAAAACAGCAATGATAATTCTAGTGAGACATTCAAAGTACTAATGTTCTTCAGAACATGGTGTGTGCATCCACCAAGAGTGATATAGTCTCTAGAGGACAGAAGAAAAATCTGAAAAGCATCTCAACTATCCCATATCATCCCATCCCTAATCCCATCCAGGCCAGTCTCATCTCATTCCTTTCTTCATCCTATCCCCGCCCACATCCTTCCTCCCATCCCTCCTCCCATCCCACCCCTCATCCCATTCCTTCCCATTCCTCATACCTCATTCTAGCCCTCATACTCTCTCACCCCATTCCATCCATTATCCCATCCCATCCTATCCCATCCCTCACCTCATTCCACCCCTCATCCTATCCTTCATCTTATCCTTCATCCCACCCCTCATCCCATCCCTCATCCCACCCCATCCCACTTCTCATCCCATCCTTCATCCCATCCTAACTCATTTCTTAACTTTCATCCTATCCCATGCTATCCCATGTAATCCACCTCGTCCTATCTGATCCATCCTTTTTTATCTCATCCTATCCCTAATCTCACTCTAACAAATGAACAAATGTAGACCTGCATCCCAGTCTACCCCATCATACTCCTCCATCTAATTTATCCTGTTTCATCTCATCACATGCCATCCCATCCTCTATTCTATCCTATTCCACCCCCATACCATCCCATCCCATCTCCTCCCTTCCCATTCATCTCACCTTATCCCACACTATGTCCCATACAACTCATTGAGACTCATTTGCATCCCATCCTCCATCCATCCTTTCCTGTCTCATTCTACCACCCCATACATCCTATTCCATTTCATTTCCACATTGTAATGAGAATTATGTCAAGGTTACAGCTTTCCAGAGTGCATCAGCATACCAATGCCTCCCTCATCTGAACATGTCCTGTATCAACTACTCTCATTGTGTGTGAGTTAGTTAACTTTCTCATCATTCTAACAAAATACCTGAAAAAGGTAACTTCATGGAGCCAAGATTAATTTCAGCACATAGCACCAGTGAGCACATGGCATGACAGACATGGAAGTGCAAACAGCCAATGGCCACGGGGGCAGCAACTTGAGGCATGACTTCTTCCCACAGAGGCAGGTTACAGAACTGAGACCTTGGCTTGGCCCAGCAATGCTCTTTTGTGCCATCAGTAGCAAATATTCCAAACCCTCCATCGTCTTCAAACATGTAGATGTGTGGGGTCATTCACATTCAAACCACATCACCGAGCAATTATGCATTCACCAGTGTGTTCATTTTAATTTAATAAATATACTTTTCTGGCATCAGTAAGCCACCTGGGATGCTACTGAATACTCTTAGGAAAAAGGTTAGAGAAAAAAATCTCAATAATTTTACCTCCTAGATATTATTAAAAAATGACTTATATGTCCCTTCACAAATGGCTCAGTGGTTCAGAGCACATACTGCTCTTCCTGAGTTCAATTCCCAGCACTTACATCAGGTGGTTTACAACTGCCTGGAACTCCAGCTCAAGAAGGATCTCAAACCTCTGACATCTGTGGACATTTGCCCTCATGTGCACATACCACCCCGATGCATGCACATAATTAAAATAATAAAAATAAAGCTAAAATGACTATACATGTCATTTTAAAGGAAGTTTGTTTATTGTAATAGATACCAAAAATTTTACAGAACATGATTTAAAAAGTTCAGTGTGAGTGTTTAGTATATTTAGAACCTATACTGAAAGGTGCATGTTCAATTGTGCTTTCAGCTTAAAACACACACACACACACACACACACACACACACACACACACACTGAACACTTCTTTCCCACAAGACTATGAATGTGTGGTAATATACCTATGTATCCATACACATTCTTCATTTATTTTACAAATGTTTGCTGAGAGTTATAGGTGAGACAGATGAGCTTTGGGGTGTGTGTGCAATCAGGTTTAATCTCCACAATAGTATTCTCTTCTGTTGATGTAAGACTTTGACATTTAAGTCATCTTAACTTCCGGCTATTGGCACCACCATTATTATTACTAACCATTACTATTATTATCTAGCCACTCCTTTGGCCTGACTACTTTCCTGTGAGATCCTGGAGGTTGGGATCATTACTGATTCCTGATTCAGCTGGATAAGCATGCAATCCACCTTCAAAAAAAAACTGCCTGTAGTTTCACAGGTAAAAATGAGTGCAGCAGGATATTCCTACACAGACATATACATGCAGGCAGGACTACAACTGCACACACATGTGTACTTGAGCACACATGGATGCTCATGTACATGTACCCATATACCCACATATATGCACACATGCACACACCCTTGTGTGCATAGATAACTATACACATGTGCATTTGCAAATGTATAACACACACACACACACACACACACACACACACACACACTCACTCACACACACACTCCATTCCATGTCTCTCCTTCCTTGCCCTGTGAACTCTAGGCAAGTCTGGAGTCTAAAGTAGACCCCATGCACCCTGACTGATGTCCTGATGTACATATAGGATCTAAATTCCAAGTAAATTGCAATAGAGGAATCACAGCGACAAAATCCATCTCATACATTATGAAATGGTGGCTTGATTTCTCTGCTTCCTTTGCTAGAAGTAGAAACCATGGTTTCCCTTCTGAATAGTCCATGGGGCTGTGGAAGCCTTTAAATTCCAATAGTTCCCAGCAGTTGCCCTGAATTTAGTCCCAACTCCCTTTCCCCTTTCCCACAGCCCTCCTGAGACCCTTCCCAACCTCCCTTCCCTTGAGCTGCAGGTACGACCTCAGCATAACTATTTCTTTTGATTTTTCTCCTTTTCCCCACTTAGTTCTCTAAGATGCCAGCCAGCAGTGAGAGAGCAGCAAACAGAAGATAATTTAAACAACACCCCCTTATAGCTGTCATCTGTCACCTTTAATCTGAAAGAAAAATAAATCAAACATGAAGCTCATGCATAATACAGCCAGGGATATAAAATCATGTTTAAGATACTTAATAAATGTCAGTTTTTAGATACTAGGATTTTTAAGGAGGCAATACAAAACTGTGATGTTCCTATAAAGGATAATTTCAAATATTTCAAGCAAACATCTTAGATACTTTAAGCAAATTACCGTTCTACGAGTGAATTATTAAGGTAAGTAACAGAAGTGCTTATTAATGGGACTTACTTTCAAACAAAAGTTAATACGACCAACTGTATGTTTGCAAGGGTAAATTTTGTGGCTAGGGATGGCACCAATGAATGACATCAGGGAGATCTCTGAAGGTGATGAAATTAAACAAAGGAAAATAAATCACTGAAATTTCATTAGGTAGAAAGAATTTGGAAAAGGACTTTCCATTTCACCATGCACACGGCTAAGAGATTTTAAACATAGTAATCAACCCTTAGACTCCCTGGGTCTAATTTCCCCTGGAACAATCAGTCACATGAAAGAGTTGTTCTCTGATTAATTGAAAGCAGGAGTTGAAATAGCCAACCAAGCTCTGAGCACAGCCCTTATTTCTGGAAGAAACAATGCAGAATTCAGAAGGAAGGAGCATGACAGGGCTGGACTGTTGGATGCTGGATCTAGTATCCACACCACTCTGTCAGTCATCGGTGAGGTGGAAGTGGCCATGAAAGGCAGTAAATGTAAGAGGTTGCAAATGGGGCTGAACACACACATACTGGGTGTCTTGGTCAGGGTTTCTATTGTTGCATAAAACATCATGACCAAGAAGCAAGTTGGGGAGGAAAGGGTTTATTCTGCGTACACTTCCACACTACTGTTCATCACCAAAAGAAGTTAGGACTGGAACACCCTCAAGCAGGTCAGGAAACAGGAGCTGATGCAGGGGCCATGGAGGGATGTTTCTTACTGGCTTGCTTCCCCTGGCTTGCTCAGCTTGCTTTCTAATAAAATTCAAGACTACCAGTCCAGGGATGGCACCACCCACAAGAGGCCCTCCCCCCCTTCATCACTTATTGAGAATGCCTTGCAGCTGCATCTCATGGAGGCATTTCCTCAAGGGGCTCTCCTTTCTCTGTGATAACTCCAGCTTGTGTTAAGTTGACACAAAACCAGCCAGTACACTGGGTTTTAGTGAGAGAGTGGGGACCAAGACATCATCAAAGAATATGCTGTGACAAAGAGGTGGGGCAAGGGGCAGATGTCTACAGGGTTTCTCAGCCATTGACTGGGGTAGTCTCCACCCAACATGCTGATACCAGACAAGCAGCTAAGATCCATCTAGATACTGAAGAAGGCTGGGGAATTTCCCCAGAAGAGATGAGAGATGGATAAGAATTTTTAAGCAGAGGCTGAAGAGATAGTGTGTGTGTGTGGGGGGGGGGAGAGGTATGTATGCAAAAATAAATCTTTAAAAAAGGAATTTATGAACAGCCAGGTTCCAGCCACACACTGTCAACTTACATTGTTCCCACTTAGGAGAAATTCAATAAAGTTTCTTAGAAGCTCTTCCAGACCCTCCAAGTCAGTGCATATCCACATATTGCGAGTGAAGGAGAGTCCCTTGGGTTCCCTGAAGATTGTTCTCTTAGGTTGACAGCAGTGACTTCACATATTCATGAACCAAACATTTAATGGGGCTTACTTACCTCAGCACAGCTGCGTGCCAGGCACATGGTGACAGGAAAATAAGCTGTTCCCTGCCCTGGAAAGGCACTGTGTTTTTCCTACTCAATAGCCACACACAGAAACAATTCAGTGGCACAGGACCTGCCAAGGGAACATGCTGAGAAGACAGAAACATGTTTGTTCACTGTAGAAAGAATGCCCAAGGAAGAGGATCAAACAAAAAAGATTTTTGTAAAGGTTCTTGGTGGGAAGTCGTGTCAAAAGCAACCAACAGTTTCAGACCAACGTGGTACATAAAGAACATAGATGAATAAAATATTCAATATTCTCCCGACACCTCGGAAAGGTGGGGAGATGCAGATCAATGCTCTATTTTATCTTACTTTATGTTGATTTTTAGTGTACAATTCTTTGTCAGTCCAGTGAATCCTAGCCATACCAATTCACGGTGGGCAGCGACTCTGATGTGCAGTGAAACACACACAGACAGACACACACACAGATGCAGACAGACACACACACAGACACAGACAGACACACACACAGACACAGACAGACAGACAGACAGACAGACACACACACACACACACACACACTTATATAATGTTCTGGGACATAAAATTCTGGAAGGAAAATCACAACCAAAAAACAATATGGATTGTTACACAGTAGTTAAGACTCGAGTCTCAAAATGACACAGTCCAAATACTATGAGAGACAAAGCTACTCATGCTGGCTATGGAATTAAATAGATCCCCCAGCTCTGACACCCACTGGCTATAGCTTTAAAGACCACCCTCCCCTATTCCTTGAAACTACTGACCAGTGTGCCTGGGAGAGCCCTCTCTCTATGATGACTGTGATTACATGTCAATGGCATTTCAAAACATGTTCAAAAGAACCTTCTGAGGAACAAAATAGACTTTCTTCAGAAACAGACCTTTGGTCAAAGAGAAATCAGAAGCAGGCTGAAGTCCACATTAAAGGGTACGCCTCCAGCAGGCAGAGTTTTCGTTCTAAGAATGTCTAAGTTCTAAGTTCTTAGAATGTAGTTCTAAGTTGTAGTCCTAAGCTGGGAGTTTATTACATGGAGAATGTAGTCGTGAATATCACAACCTGCAACCTGGTAAGAGCTAACTAACTACCCAAGCTGGGACACACACATTAGTTTTAGAATTATAAGGTACAGGCAAACATGGTGTAGGGAGTGTTTGTACATGTAGGTAGCTGGCTATGTCTACAGCAATTGAAAACAATCCCATCTAACAATCTGCATCATTCCAATAAAAATGTCTGGACCTACAGCTTATCTTCTTGACATTTCCTTTAAAGTCCACAGGAGGAGCATAAATTCCATGCAGGCAAGAGATGCTGGGCTGTGCATGAACATACTCACAGGTACCCAGTTGTTTGACATCCCAGACACAGGTAACCAATGGGCTCTCTCTCTCTCTCTCTCTCTCTCTCTCTCTCTCTCTCTCTCTCTCTCTCTCNCTCTCTCTCTCTCTCTCTCTCTCTCTCTCTCTCTCTCTCTCACACACACACACACACACACATCTGTTGTTCTCCTCATGAAAACTGGTCTGTGTGATTTCCCCCAATCCATTGAGTCATCTGGTATATTACTGCCAAAAATGAATGCTAAAATTAACACAAAACTTTTGATGTCTGGTAAAGAAAAAAAAGGAGTCATTCTTAGAAAAGTCTAGTGAGGGAAAAGAATGGAGTTCATGGGTGAGATAATGTATAATTTGAAAAAAAAAACCTCAGAGAACAAAGGGTATAGAACTCATGGCTAAAATAATGTGCGATTTGGGAAGTCATAGATTAAATGCAAAACAAAACAAAGAGAACCTTGGCACTGGCGAGATGACTCAGTAGGTAAGAACATTCCAGAGGACCTGGGTTGGATTCCCAGCATCCACATGACAGCTCACAACTACCTGTATCTCCAGTTCCAGAGAACCTGGTGCCCTCTTCTGGCCAGTGTGAGCACTGCATTCACGTAGTGCACAAACATGCATGCAAACATACATTAATTACTCAAAAAAATTTTGAACACAGATGACTTTATAATTCATAAGCACAAATTTTCTAGTCATAAATTTCCTTAGCTCAGATTTTCCTCTTTGTCTCCTTTCCAAACTGATTTATAAAAGACAACTAAGCAGAGTTATTTTTTCAAATGCAACAAGGACAGAAATAGGTATTACTCTAACACCCTTGGTATGTTGTCAATAAAGAGAATATTGTTATTCAAGTATTTCACTTAGAATTAAGCTTTCAAATTTTATTAGAAATCTGTCACGATGCAGGGAAGGGAACCTTTTCCATAAAGTCAATGACAGCTGAGAGAAAGAGAGTAAGAGATGTAAGCTGACAATGATACACAGACAAGGCAACAGGAATTTCAGGATGCAGGCATTGTTTGAAATGTGAAGGGAAGAGATGATAAAGTCTGTAAAATGCGTGGAGTTCTCTTTTGTACCTCCCCATTGCATTGATTCTGTGCAGAAAATGCAAATTTTTACCTGGGTAATTAATCTTCACAAGATGTTTGCATGGTAAGACCCGAGCAGTAATTATCATTAGTTCAGCACGGAACCTTGTATAATCGATGAAAATTCAAAAGGGAACATGTACATTTAAAACAAGGTCTGACCTTTGCCCCTACACCACTAGACAACGGGGACCAGAGCTGTGAAGGTACCTTGATTTAGACAAAGTCCAATTTCCAATGAAGGCTCCACCCAGTCATGCATCTTGGAGTAAGAGGGTCACTGGCTCTGAATTTTTAAATTTTTCATTAAAGTTATGTCCAAAGAAGGAAGTAAAAGTAGCTGTGTCATCACAATTAGGCACTGTTGACATGTTATGTTTTTATTATTTAAAACAATGTGGTAACGGATACAAATCCAAATGCAAGATCAGCCCTGGAACTGATAGAAACTCAGGGGGACTAAAACCAACTCTGAATCGAGCTGACTTACAAGAACGCCTCGCAGTAGGTTTTAAGTTGCTAGATCACATTATTCAGATCTTTAGCTCATGTTGCTGGCATTCTCTAGTGCCCCAAATGGTGCTGAAGAAGTGGCAAGAAGGTTTGTTTTGAAGGCGTGACACGCAAGGAAAGGGAGATAGTGCAGAGGAATAGCGGACGCAGCTCAAGGATCATCAGACAGGAAGAGATGGGAGCTGGGTAACCTAAGTTTATTCCACAGCAACATTCCCCCACTGCCATGTCACACCAAAGTTGGTGGCGTCAAGAAGGGAGAAATAGATCCGTTAGATGGAGATATTTGATGCCCAGGTAAGAAGCCATGTGCAGTGTTTTGAATGAGATATATCCATGACAGGCTTGGGTGTTTAAACACGTGGCCACCAGAAGGTGGCGCTATTTGAGGAAAGTGATGCTATTTAAGGAAGTGATGGAACCTTCAGGGGGTGAAGCCTTGATGGAGGAAATACACCACTGGGGGTAGATATTGAGGGTTTCTAGTCTCACCCCACTTTTTATTCTCCCTCCCTGCTTCCTGCGTGTGAGTGAAATGCGACCAGAAAGCCTCTGATTCTTGTCATTTCACTCTCTCTGCCATTACAGACTACAAGTCAAAGCACATTCTTCTTTGACTTGCTTTTTGACGTGGTATTTTATCATGGCAAGAGAAAAGTAACTATCTTCATGGCAAAGATGACTGAACTAAGAGTTTATTACATGTATTACATTTTTAATTAATTAATTTAATTAGTTAATGAATTAAATTAATTATTTTCATTTGTATATATTTTATATTTTATTTATATAGTATATTTCATATATTTTTATATAATTATTTTATAGCAATTAAAATATAATTATTTTATGAAAATATAAATAAATAAAAGTAATAAATTTATTAATTTAATTAATTTAAAATGGGTTAATTTTTTTTAAAATATGGGGCTAGAAATTAAACCCTGGGCTTTATGCATGCTAGGCCAGTTTTCCTGTTGATTTACACCCCAGCCCTCACACTCTGTGCTTGTAACTGTGGGTTGCTATGTGAGGCAGTGTGTCTGCAGGCTGGCTTATATCAAATATCTTTTTAAAAATTGTGTGTGTGTATGTGTGTGTGTGTTTTGCCTGTCTGTATGTGTGTGCATCACATGCATGCAGGGCCTATCTAGGTCAGAAGATGGCATCAGATCTGGAACTGCTGTAACACATTGTGTTCCAGGGTTTTATTGCTGATCACCAGGATCACAGCAACACTCATCAAGGAAAATGTTTAACAGGGGCTGGCTTACAGTTTAGAGATTTAGACCATGATCGGCATGGCAGCATGAAGGCAAACACCGTGCTGGAGAAAAAGCTGAGTCCTAAATCTGGATCCACAGGCAAAGCTTGGCTTGAGCTTCAGAAACTTCAAAGCCTGCTCCTGACCCCCACCGTGCACAGTTCCTCCAGCAAGGCCACACCCACTCCAGCAAGGCCACACCCACCTAAGCAAGGACACACCCACCCCAGCAAGGACACACCCACCCCAGCAAGGACACACCCACACCAACAAGGACACACCCACTCCAACAAGGACACACCCATTCCCACAAGGCAAACCCCTCCAATAATGCCACTCCCTATAAGTCCATAGGGACCCTTTTCATTCAGACCACCACACAGATGGTTGTGAGCTTCCATGTGGGAGCTGGGAACTGAAACTGGGTCCCCTGTAAGAGCAGCCAATGAGCCATTTCTCTGGACCCTCAAGTGTCTTTAATAATGATCTTTCTCTGGCCCAGTATACAATCTCATGAGCACCTCGGGTCCACCGTGACCTTAACAGGAGGAAGAGTTTGAGATCTGTCAGGAAGGCACGAGGCTCCCTACTAGAAGAATGCCCATCCCACTAGGGGTTCTAGAGCATTCTAACTTTTGGAAACTTCTAGCCATGGACCTCAGTGGAGGTGAAGGACATGACGTATTTTTCTTTTCCAGGTGTATGCAATCAATAAACAAAAACTGGGGTGTGCTGTGGAGAAAGCAATTAGAAGGCTTCTTGTTCCCTACCCTGCCTGCCATCTGAAGGCCCAAATGTGGTAGATTCGGTCATACCCACTACCCTGCCCATTTGAAACAAACGACCCATTCCACTGGGTTACGTGCCTAACCCATGGGTGGGTGTTTATGAACCAAGAAGAAAACCTTTAGGAGACATCAGATCTGCAGATTCACCACTCTAAGACTTCTCAGCCTCGTCCACTATTAGAGATCCATCTCTGCCTTTAAAATCATTCAGCCGTGGCGCACACCTTTAATGCCAGCACTCGGGAGGCAGAGGCAGGTGGATTTCTGAGTTCGAGGCCAGCCTGGTCTACAAAGTGAGTTCCAGGACAGCCAGGGCTACACAGAGAAACCCTGTCTCGAAAAACCAAAAAAAAAAAAAAATTATTCAGCCATTCAACCTATGGCACGCACTGACTTTTTGCGTTCCTGAAAAGTTAGTTAAGAAGGCACCCTAACATGAAGATGACAGTGTCATGCCTCAGAGTCACAAGGTTGGACATCTCTTATGGGTCAGTGATTCTGAGACAGGGGACAGGGATATATAAGCCTTCCTAGAGGGATTTTAAAAGCCCAGTTAAACAGTGTAAGAACTTTTAAACTCTGCCAGGCCCTGTTAACTTTGTGTTAATTTTTGGACGTATAGCTCCTCGATGTCCCGCCCCTCCTTGAATAGTCGAGCCTTTGGGAACAATTCATGCAGCTACTTGAGTGGTAGCTGTCAGATTCCTCACCAGATCTGGATAGCGGTCAGCTAAGCATCCCTCAACAGATATCTGCATTGCACTCAAGGCATCCTGGCACATCCTACTCTGGAGGACACACCCCTCCAGCTGCAAGGCCGCCACAACTGAAAGCATCATTCCTGACCCGTAAGACCTCTGCCTACTCAGGACCACTCAGAACACTCTCCACCAGCTATAAAAGGGAAAACGAAGGTATGTGTCTGGTAAGTGTTCCTTCAGCTATTGCTACTGAATATGAGAAGGGTGTAAAAGCCAGGGATTAGTAGAAACCGTGCTGAGGTCGGTCCAAACGCAATGCCTCATTTACATACCACACCCCTTCCTAGATGTGTAATCAAGGTGTTTGGTTCACTTTTCAAGTCATCCAAGACACACCCTGCCTGGTGCCCTGTATCTGGGGGTGCAACATTAGGCCCCACAAAGACTGGTCTTGAGTGGTCTTTTCTTACCACCTATGATTTACTTTTGGCCCATTTAAGTACGTGTGGTGTGTTTGTATGCCTGTATGTTTTCATGTGTGTGGGTGTACGTGTGTGTGTGTGTGTGTGTGTGTGTGTTCACTCACATGTGAATGAAGGCCCGACGTTGATGTCTGGTGTCTTCCTCTTATTCTCACTCTCTACTTCATCTAATAAGACTGTCTCTCACTGAACCTGGAGCTTGCCTACTTAACTCATCTTGCTCATCAGACGGCTCTGGAAGGTCCCTTGTCCCTGGGTCTCCAAGAGGAAATTGCAAGCACTCTTGGGGATCTGAATTCTAGACCCTGTTTGAGCAGTGAAAAATACATTACCGGTGGAGCGAGTTCCTTACCTATGATTTTTATTACAAATAGAGCATTGTATTGTAAGTATTGTAAGCTGAAGGACAATGGCCATGAGCCCTGTGGCAGGCAGGGCACAGCAGTGGTCATGTGGCTATGGTGACTAGGGGACAGCTGAAAGGCTCCAGAAAAAGGCAGGGTCAGAAGTATCAGGGAGTGGACACAACAGAGACAATATAGGATCAGGGAAATAAAAGTTTTAGCCAAGTCTGCAGGAAGTGGGCAGCATTAGGCAAGAGGCTGAAGTTTATTGAAAGAGTTCCTGTGAACTGCCATGTCTTGAAGGAGTCCCAACACCCAACTGAACCGAGCTGTAAGCTAAATAAACCCACTCCTTCCTAGTTAGCTTTGGTCAATGTTTTATCACAAGAGTGAAAAACCAATTAAAACATGGCTCTTAGTTAATTGTTTGCAGAATTTCTGTCTTAGCAGAAAGCCATTCCCTGGAGTTGGCATCTCTCAGCTACAGAACTCAACATCAGGGGCCAGTGTTCTCTATGACTCTGCTTATAAAATGAAAGCAATTGTTTTTTGAATGTACCTGAAGGTTTTCTGGCATTTATCCCAAGGCTAATTAATGGTATGGCCATGCCAATGTCACTGTTCAATGTTCTATTTATGTTACAATAGTAGCCAATAATCAGAAAATAAAGTATTTCTTCCTGATATAAGAAAAAATAAGAAGCACAAGAGACCCAAGAATGTTAATTAGAATTTTGTATACAAAGACTCACTTCAGGAGCTCTTGGGGAGAGAAAGGAAGAGGTATTCATATTAATATAAATAAATAATCCAGCAAAAGGGGCTTCTATTATTTATTATCTCTACTGTGACGCTGTGGATTTATGAGTTGTAATTAATTATAAGCCATGACAAATCGCCAAGGGAAAGCCAATGGTAGTGGCCCTGGTGGTTGACAAGCCGCCGTGGTTTGAGCAGCCTGTCACCTCCAGGCTGGCTAATTTATTAGGCATCCAGTCTTACCCAATCGATCCTCCAAAGATAAATGACTATAAATACAGAATGACTTCAGGGAAATATATCCCAGTGATGTGGAGAGCCACTAATAATCACAAATAGTGTGGATTTTGCAAGTTTGAGGTTCCACGTGGCTGTCTCTTCCACTGGACTATAGCACAGTCGGGATGAACATGAGCTTAGCTCTCCCCCTAAAGTCAAACAAAAAAAAACAGGTATGGTGAGTTAAAATAATTCTTTTAATTGAACAAAACAAAATCTATTCTAATAAAGTATGGGGGAGTGATGTCTCTAAATTTTATGCAGAAAAAAAAAGTCTGCACAATTATTTATTCTAGAAATTTCTATAATGAGGGTTAATCCCGCAGTTGTGTTTTGGAGATAAAGGACCACAGTTTCCAGGGGTTTCATGTTCCCAGTGGCCTCTGGGGAGCCTATTAGGAAGTCTCATCTTCAGCTCTTCCTCCTCTGATTTTGAAACAGAGAACGAAAGTCTGCCTGAAAGAGTGTTATCCCCACCTTAGAGCTCAGAGTGGCTTTTTCTCAAACTCTCTCATTTATCATCATTTGTACCAAGGGGTGATAAGGGAGGTGTTTGGTTTGCCCACCCTCCTGGATCTACCGAGACTCCAGGGAGTTCCCCCACTTAACCCCCAAACCACACATTAATTCGTCTCCTGTGAGATCCTGGGTTGAAGGAACTCATTCCAAATCCTACTACCCAGAGTCTGGTTATTTATAATGGGACTATTTATAGCAGCTAAAATGTCGAATAAACTTTGTTGACAGAAAAAAAAAATGGAGAAAGGAAACAGGTTATCCATAGTGAAGTATTACTTGGTCATGGAGAAAAAAAAGAACATCATCTGCATAAAAATATGTAAGAAAAAAAAAAACAAGCTATATTCTGAAAGAAAAGTGCGTGTTCCCTCTTATATAGAACACAAAATGGAGGGATGAGGAGACAGAAGGACGGGGATGAAGAGGGGTGAAAAACAGGTGGTGGTACTAAGGGAGAGGCTATGTCAGAAAACATACATGTCTAAGATGCAATGAAGCAAATTAGTTTGCACAATCAATACACGCCAATGAGATAACCCATTAAAATATTGTAAAAAGAAACAAGAAATTACGTGGAAGGCAACTATCAGCCACAGTAGTTAAACTGAAGCTCTTGGGTAGCTGGAAGATGACCCCGCTTATTCTATGAGTAATGGACCCATGTCTTCACTATAGGGTGACTAGAGCTTAAGCTACTGTGGAAAGAGAAATCTTGGGAATCAGTAGTTAATGGGGGGATTGAAGACATCAGCCAGCTGAGGTGGATCTGTTCCCAGGAGGACTCTCTTGATCTCTTTCCTACTCTAGAGAGGTTCACTCTTCATGTATCATGGTTCCCCCAGAAATGCCAGAGCTGGCAAACGCTGATGGAGAACGCCAGCATCGATTAGCTTTATCATTAGTTAGTCTTCTCATCAATGAAACCAATACATGACCACCGTCTGCAGGTGCACACTCCATTATGGTTAGAGGGTAGGCATAACAGTAGGAGAAGCTTGCTGCTGTGTCAGAAGAAACCAGAGAAGCTTGCTGCTGTGTCAGAAGAAACCAGAGATTGCTTGCTCACATCTAAGGCAGAGCAAGAAGCAGAGATGAGGTGGGAAGTGGAGGTAGGTGTGGTACTTGTTTGTTGTTACTGTGATAGAACACCAGGACCAAAAGTAACTTACAGAAGAAAGAGTTTATTATGGCCTATGGTTTCAGAGGGAAGGTCTATAATGGTGGAGAGACATGATAGAAGATGGCCAGAGCCTGTAGCCAAGAGATCACATCGTCAACCAAGCACAGAACACAGAAAAAGTGAGTGAGAAGTGGGGTCAGATTATAAGTCTCATCGTTGGGAAGAGATGCCCCTTGGTCTTGCAAACTTTATATGCCCCAACCAGAGGAACGCCAGGGCCAAGAAGTGGGAGTGGGTGGGCAGGGGAGCAGGGTGGGGGGAGGGTATAGGGGACATTCGGGACAGCATTTGAAATGTAAATAAAGAAAATATCTAATAAAATAAGCTAAAAAAATAAAAAACCAATCCCAGAAGTATATTCCTTCCAGCAAGGCCACACCTCTTGAGATTCCAGAACCTTCTCCCAAACAGTGCCACCTGCTGGAGACCAAGTGTCCCTGCAGCTGAGCCTGTGTGAGGGACATTTCTCTTTCAAACTACCACACCAGACTTTAAGGCCTATCCCCAAGTAATTCACTTCTTCAAGCCAGGCCCCATCTTCTAATGACTTCACGACATCCACAAACTGTCACCTACTGTCGAAGCAAGTGTCCAAATAAATGACATTTGTCGCACTCAAAGTACAAGAACCCGCTTCAATCCTGGTGCCATTTGACTCTGGTAGAACACAATAGTCTAGACACCGCATGAAAACCAGCTCCAAAAGCTTCAGATGGTGATATTCACATGAGCAAATGCCAACAAGTCAGGGATGTTTCACATAGAACACCACCAGTAGTAATGACATTCTTAGGACAGAGAGTTAAAGTTAGGATCTCAAGCAGATTTATTAGATACCGAAACCTTAATTAACCTTAAATCATTTAGAAGCTTGTGATGGAATTAAACACCAATTTAAGCACATTTCATAATGCTGATAATAAGAACATAGTTACTTTTTACCAAATAGTAATAAAATACAATCAACCCACTTGTAAACTCATTTGTAAATGGCCCAACACACACACACACACACACACACACACACACACACACACACACACACACCTGTCCCACTTCAAATCAACAATAATCACTAGTTAATTTTTAAATTCTATAAGGCTACATTAATTCAGAATCCATTGCTTATGTGGAATACACAGACAATTACTCTAAGAGAAGTCAATACAATTTCTGAGATAAAGGCTGTCCTACTGTGGAACACAATGACTGGAGTTATTTGCACTGAATTTAGATGAAATAATGGTGTAATGTAGCCAGAGACTGTGTGTCCATGGCTGCCATAGTGGAAAAAAGCAAATGGCTTTGCTAATATTTAGTTTTAAAGTGTGTGTGTGTGTGTGTGTGTGTGTGTGTGTGTGATTGCTGTACCTGTGGAAGACAGAAGAGAGAGTCAGATCCCCTGGAGAAGGAGTTACAGGTGGTGGAGAGGTTCCTGACATGGTGCTAGGAATTGAACTCTGGTCCTCTGGCAGAGCAAGCAGTACTTTTAATCACTGAGCCATCTTTCTCAGTCACATTCAAAGCTCAAGAACCAGCTTCAATCCTGAGGCCATTTGACTTGCTAGAAAGGAGCAGTGTAGACAGTGTAGTCTCGACACTCTTTCGATCGTGGGGTAAAGCAACATGAAGTTTTCTGCTTGGGTGTCATTAGTTGCATCATAGTATAAATTCAGCGTAGACCCTCCAACATTCCCTGTGTGCATTTCATGGTAATTTTGGAATTTTTATACAATTGGACCGGTCTTCTGAACGTAGCAGTATAGAGTTTGCATTCATCACTCAGTCAGTTCAGGGTGATGGATAAAACAGGAGAATTCACGGCATGAATATCTGCACATGCCTTTCCCCCCTTTCGCCTGTTCTCTGGTTCTAAGCCATATGCTCTGAGCCTCTTGACTTTCCTTTGCCAAATGCAATGATAATAGTGCCAGCGAGTTTGCGGAAATGCTCAATAAACTGATATTCAGGGAGCACACCTGTCGTCACGGGAATTGCTCTGAAGTCCAGCTATTACTGTGCTATTATCCTCTTCATTAAATTACTGTCAGTGGGTCTGTGGTGGGTTGGCCTAATGCTGCTTGTATTCTAATGTTAATTTGGGCCCCCCAAACTGGTTATCCTAGAGAAAATCTGCATGGATGTGACATTGCCCCCAGTTAATTGTAATTGGTAAATAAAGATGCCAGTGGCCCCTAGCTGGTCAGAGGAGACATAAGTGGGATTTAGGTTTCCCAGGCTTGAGGTGGAAGGAGAGAGAGAGGAGAAGAATGTGCAGGAGGGAGAAAGGAAGCCACCTTGGGTTAGGAGTCAAGAAAGCATGACCCTGAGGACTGCTCAATTGGGGCTGCCTAGATGCAACACAGTAAATAGTAGTCATTCAGGATTATCGATAGGAAAGTAACAGCATGGAGGGCAGGCAGCTGCCCAGCTATTGTGCTTCTTGGGGCTTATTGTAAATATTAAGGCCATGAGTGTCTTTCATCCAGGAACTCAGTAACAAAAGGTGGGGCAGAAGCCCTGGGCCAGGATTTTAAAATATTTCTACAACAGGGCCCAGCAAGATAGTTCAGCTTGTAAAGTTGCTTGTCATAAACTTCACATCCTGAGTTTGGATCCTGGGATCCTACATGGTGGAAGGAGAGAACCGACTCCGACAAGTTGTCATCTGACCTCCATGTGACATGACTTGTTCCTTACACACTGTTGGTGATTCCCTGCTGGTCCATTGGCCAGTCTTCATGTTGATTTTTGCCCTGGGATTCAGGGAGAAATACAGGATCTGCTATTGTTATGGTAACAGATCTCCATAAAGGTTAAGAGTTAAGATAGCTTAAGCCAAATATAAATTTACAACCTTTCAAGGCTCTGAAGGTCAGAAGACCTGAGGGCATGGTGAAGGCTGAGATATTGCCTTCTGGGGACTTGTGGGTAGAACTTACTCCCTTGCCTCTTCCAGGTTGAGACAAGGAAGTGGTTCCTTGCATGAGAGAAATGGTTCCACCTCTGTTTTTGCCTTCCCAGTCTCCTCTGACTCATTCTCCTCGTACTCTCTCCTTCTGAGCTTACGATTATTATGGTCCCACCCTAGTACTCCAGGGGGTTCTCCTCTTTCCAGTGTCCTTGGATTAAGGACATCTATGGAGCCCAGTCTTCCATACAGGATGATGCTATCAAATGCTTTGAAGTTAGGTTTTGGAATTCTTGAAGGCATATACCATTCCAAGCCCCTTTCTCTCAAACCTACCCCTCCTTCCAGCTCCAAGCGAGCAGCAGTGACTTCACCCAACACATCTTTAATTATAGAAAACAGCTCCAATTCTGATAAATCCCCCAAGTCATGGCAGCCTTGATTGGCATTTTTTTAAAACTTGCCTATTAAGCAAATGCACATTTTAAAAAAGAGAAATAAACAGATGTCTCTCATTAGCAAAATAAGGGATTTTATTTTTCTTCCACTTTTTTTCCCCCCTCAATGCTCATCCATAAATGAGATAAAATGCAGGCTCGAGCTAGATAATGAGTTCTTTAAATTTCTAGACGTGGTAACTATGGAGTTGAGATAAAGGACACAGCAGTGTGGCTAGACTCAAGGAAAGAACACAGCTGTCTCTCTTCACTTGTTCTGGGATCATGTGACCTTCCAGCACCTTGTCCCAATGACAGGACTTTCCCAAGGAAGACAAGAGTGATCTGACAAGGCACAGATGTGGCCTTGATTTCATCTTTTCATGATATCTACACCTGACTTTCCAGTCTTGAGAAAACATGCAGTGACCCCTCTTGCTGGCTGAAGACCCTCCAGGTCTTTGCAGAGTGTTTGGTATTGTGATGGGAAGGGGTGAGAGGCATGCTGGGGAATTTTTTCGGACCCATCCTTTTATTCGCATTTGAAATACATTCCAAAACAAATATGAGTTTTCCCATTTCTGGGTCCCCAGAGGTCATCCCCATGATTTCTCCGGCCATCTCCCTTCCATTGCCCAGCTAGGGTATGTCATGGACTGGATCCTCAGTCATTTCCAGAGAAACATCCTCTTTGTGTTTTTCAGCAGCTGTCATGGACATAACTTTCTCTAGGAAACTCAAATCATAAACTGGCTACTCAGAAATCCCTTCCTAATCCAAGCTTATACAAGCTTTTGCTTGTAGTGACCACAGTAATACAGAATCTAACAGGAAAATAGCCTGCTTCAGAGTGGGATGCGGGTGGGTGGCATTTTAACCAACAGCATGGTTGGCAGCTGGTGACGGAGTCACTGTGAAGGAGGCTGGATGTCACAGGGTAATACTCAGTGGTACACAAGAAAGCTCTTCCTCTAGTGGAAGATTGATTTTGAGGGGTTCCATCAAAATTTCTACTTT
This sequence comes from Mus pahari, assembly GCF_900095145.1. Taxonomy (NCBI): domain Eukaryota; kingdom Metazoa; phylum Chordata; class Mammalia; order Rodentia; family Muridae; genus Mus; species Mus pahari. The sequence continues at coordinate 17,010,425 of NC_034612.1, read as the reverse complement.
CTCTCAGCTTGGAGGGATAACTTGTCCCTGAGCGGGCGACATTACTGGTATTATGAGGATTCCTTCCTAAAAGAGACAGAAACAGCATCTATATCTCCTCCTTAGGTCCCAACCACAGCTCAATGTACGGCTCAACTCAAGTTCACCACAGAGAACCAATGAGTTTACTGGGCTTGCTTAGGGAGCAGGGGTAACAAGGTATGGACAGAGCATGGTGTTCCCCAAGGCAACTGCACTAGAAAGTCTTTTCCCAGTATGGCTATGGCTCCCCGTAGCCACATAAATAGAGCCCCCAGCTAACCTTTCCTAGCCTGTCTACTCAAGAACCCAAAGCTCTTTTCAGTTATGGCAGAAGCACATGCAAGCAGATGGAAGGAGAACTGAAACCTCAGATAAGGGTCCAGTGACCCTCACCTCCCTCCTATAAGGGGACATATACAGTTCAGAGGTCACATCATCATGACATCTTACAAGCATGCCGAGCATATCTGATGAAGATGGTGGCTGCTTGGCTTAGAGAACCTCATTTCACAACAGTTTAAGAAGACAACTGCACACCTGCTCTGTGTCAAAGCCAGAATACAAAGCATGAGCAGAGGCAGGTGAGGATCCCCACTCTCCCAGGACTTCTGTGGTAGTCAGACAGGACAGGTAACAGAAATGTTGCTGGGTAGAGAAGTGAGAAAGAGGAGCAAATGGCTGTTGATGGGGTGTGGTTTGAAAGGACACAGTTGGGAATTCCCCAACTGAGACAGTGAATCCATCCATGGGCGTGAGCTCATTTGACAGCTGAATGGCAGAAGAGTCAACGTTGTATAACAACAGCTTAGGGGGCCTTGCCTGCACCAGGTACCATCTTATACAGTTTCTCTTGCTGGTTCTTCACTTTACAGATGAGGACAGCGAAGGACAAATGATTATTACCTTGCCCGAGATCCCAGGATAATCAATCATCGGATGCCGATGTCACAGCATACCCAAAGCCAGGACCTCTCTGTCTTCTACATCACACACAGACCCTCCATTCACGGTGTAGGGGTAGAAGGGGCACAGGGCTTCAGCTATATCAGCCTGGTTCTGCAACTGTGTCGCAGGCTCAAGAGTCTTGCACTCTTGCCCATTGGTCAGATGTTGTGGACATATTCAGCAGCCCCCTCTGCTTCTTTGTGAATATATTAGGGTTATGTATAATTTAATAGCAATGCTGCCTCTCCGTGTGCTTGTGGAGTTAAAATGGGTTACTGAATGCAAGACTCTACAACGTGTAGAAAAGAAAGCCTTGTGATTCTTGTTAATATCAGCACTGTGATTAATAGTTATTAAACCGAAAGTATGATGTAAGAAAATTATGAACACAACCTCATGGGGGTGGTGAGAGAAATTGATTTTCTGCTGTGGCTCTTGACCTCCGATACTCTCTGCATATATGCCTCTCTCGGCAGTAAAGGAATAAACTGATGACACTCCATTGCAACTGGCAAATAAGGACAATGGATGTGTAGAGTGTGAGAGATGGAACAGAGCCAGTATGGCTGCACCTGTGAAGCAGAAGCAACTTCCCTTTGTTAAAAGCACCATCTGGGGCCCAGTAAGATGGCTCAGTGAGTAAAGGTGCTTGTAGCACAGTCCTGGAGAGCTGGGTTTAATTCCCAGAACCTCCTGTATAAATGTTGAAAGACAGAACAGACTCCACAACGTTGTTCTCTGATATCTACGTGCACCATGTAGTTCAAATCAATCTCTCTCTCTCTCTCTCTCTCTCTCTCTCTCTCTCTCTCTCTCTCTCTCTCTCTGTGTGTGTGTGTGTGTGTGTGTGTGTCTCTTTCTCACACACACAATGCACGCATGTATACACATAGACTAAATAAAAACTTTTAAAATAGTGTAGCTCATGTGCCTCTCTGATTATTTTGCTATTCATTGTGGCTTCATTCACAGTGCAGGGTTGGGAAGAACCCAGGGCCTCAGCTATGTTAGGCAAGTGCAATTTACCACGAGTCATATCCCTTCTCTTTATTATGTATTTTAATTTACAAGTCTCTTTCTGAATTCTCTGTAACACCTAGATTCACAGTCTGAGACTTGCTTCGATAATGTCCATGTGTTTTCCTCCTCATTTCTCTCTTAGGTAAAATACTGATTTAAATTCAATCCATAGTTACACAATCACACTGAAGCCCATCACATTGAGGGAATGTGGTCAGACAGATGTGCGGCAGCTCTCTGTCCCGGATGCCCACATTTAATGCTACTGTGAATGTGGAAAGAGGCATTACCAGAAGCATTTGTAATTCTCAACAAATGCCCCCTAGGAACACGTATGGATTCACTAACTAGCTTTCCAAGCACATACAATAAGTGCTCAAATTTTTATCTCCAGTTATAAATTAACTCGGGGAATTTGGAAATATCCCACAGTATCTGTGAGCTGCAGAGATCTACAAATTTCAATCTGTCAATATTCACAGATAATTCTCAGACTTTTAAAAAGGCACAGATGGGGGAATTCGGGACATCTGGTTTACCTCTGTCTAGCTCAGCTTTGGCACGTGCCTCCTGTTTGCTGGGGGAAGCCACGGTGTTCTCACGTGGGGAGTGTGTCTCCCTGCTTGACTCAAACTCATTTAACTCAATCAATGGAGTTATTGTTCTGGGGCTGAAATGCCTCCATCTCATACCCCAGCTCTGGCTTCTCATACCATACAAACATGATATGAGTTCCCAGCTTCAAGTGGAAGATTCCTCACAGCACTATAAATAAATGGAAGAGTTAAGAGGAAGTCTCCCCAGTTCTCCCCTGACATCCCTTCTCATTCAACCCAATAGGCCTAAGCAGAATAAACACCACAGGCTCTGTACAGGTCCGTAACTCACACAACACTTATTATGTGCCTCCACCCAGGCATCCTCATTCAGCATCAGTGGTATGTTGATTCCCGGAGTCTTTGAATCATGGTTCAACCAAAGTAAAAAGGTTGGGGAATTCGACACTTTTAAGGCACAATCTCTATTTCTACTTAATCAGAAAACAAATTCATAGTTTATTGCAGGGGTCATTAATGTAAAATATTCAAACTCTGAGCCATGGCTTAGAAGAGGACTCAGTGCCATGTACAGGTATCTGTTATTGCTTTTCTTCCTGAAGGCAGAGACGTGTCAAATACTGGAGCAAGTTGACATGGACCCAAGAGTCAGGGTATTCACTCTTCACCTGTAACATGGTCAGCCTGTAACATGGCAGCCTCAGCAAAGAGATGGACTCTGCAACAGAAAAAAAAAAAATCTACAAATGTTAGGTATTCAAATCCTACCATCCCGACCACTTAACATAAAAGTCATCTCTGACTACCATGCTTTCTTTATTTTCTTGGTGATGAAGCCAGAGAGACCGATGGCACAAGAATGCAACCCCAGAGAAGGAAGAAATAAGGAGGGGAAATTGATAATGAGAGTCTTTGTCTTCTCTCAAACATCTATTTGCTTACACAGAAATAGCACTTCAACTCTTCCAAGTAGGTGTTCTGAACCATGGCATGGTTTATTACATGAATTCATGTAATTTATGCTCCAAGAAAGCAAAATCAACTGAAGATTTTACCTGCAAGCAGGAGAATGGCATCCTCCTCCTCCTTGTGGCCATCACCACTACCATTACCACCACCTTTATCCTCCTTGTTATACTATCAACAGCATCAACAGGGCCAACATCACATTCACCCCAATCTTCACCATCTTTGTGACTATCACCATCATCATAGTCATCAGCACAATCACTGTCAATATTACAATCACGATCACAACATTATTACTTCATAATCACTATGACTATCATTAATAGCATCAACATCATCACCATGGCAACGTCACCCAACTACCTATCATCATCATCATCATCGTCATCGTCATCATGTCAACATCCTGGGATCTCATGCTTCCATGGCAAGAACTTTACTGGTCAAGCCAATTCTCAGACCCTAGGACAACAGCATTTGTAGTGTGTACTCACAAAGAAGTATGTGAGCCCCAGGAGCACCAGTTCCCACTGCTTCCTAATGAAGATATGGCTGGCGTTCGTGCCCAGCCTCCACCCAAGCCCAATTGCAGAGCTTTCTCCAGTATTCTAACTACAATATTACATCCTTTAAACTTTTTCCCCCAAATTTCATTTGTCTTTTGATGAGTTCACACATGAATTTGTTTTGATGAAATCCACTGTCCCTCTCCCTCCCCTTCAACTCCTTCCACCAACCCACTCCTTTCTCCAGCTCAGCTTTGTGTGGTTTTTGTTGTTGTTGTTGTTGTTGTTGTTGTTGTCGTTTTTAACAAATCCTGGGCTTGCTATGTAATCAAGAATGACCTTTAACCTTGGTCCTCTTGCCTCCACCACCTCAGCGTTGTGATTGAAGTAAGCTCCATCACACCCAGCTTTTAAATCCTTTAAACACCTACTGCCTGCAACAATTTTAAACGTTTTTTGTTGTTGTTGTTTTTTGTTTTTGTTTTTTGTGGGTTTTTTTTTTTTTTGCATTGGTTGTATAGCACATTTCTTCTATTCATTCCCGTTCTCATTCAAATAATCCAACCCACACAAAGCTACTTTGTCTTTTTGGAACTTAAATATTAGCAGGGATTAGTGCCAATTAACAAGAGGATTGTAGGATCAATAGATTAAACACCGGGAATACTCATGTCTTAAGTAGTCATCAGCAGAGATTTGATTGCAAAAGTGTTCAGATGCAAGGCACAGATAATTTATCCAATGAGCCTTTAAAAGGAAAGAATGTGTTTTTGCTTAAGTAACATCTGGGAATGAAGCTCAATAAGTAGAATGGTTACTTAGTAAGCATGAGGTCCTGTGTTTTATCACCAGGGCCTCAGAAACTGGGTATGGTGGTGCAAGCCTGTAATTTCATCACTCAGTAGTAGGTGGAGGTTGTGGGGGGGGGTGTGTGTGTGAGAAGACTAAGGTCAACCTTGGTTTTGAGTTTGAAGCCAGTCTGGAAACAGGAGACTGCCTAAAAAGAAACAGAGGAGGAGGGGACATCTGGGACTTCTCTGACTTGGTTTTAGCACCAACAGTGTGGACAGCAGCTATCTTTCCGTTCTTTTTCAGAAAGACCTCTAAGAAAGGAAGACAGGGCTAACTAAATAAGGTCTTTCTTGTATGGAAAATACCAAAGAGAAGATTTCCTACCTGTATTAGTTACTTTCCTGCTGATGTGCTGAAATAAATACTACGACCAAAAGAAACGTAGAGAAGAAATTGTCCCATGTTTTTCGTGTGTCAGGAGGAGGAGAGTCCAATGCAGCAGGGAGGCATGGCGACCCTCTGGGAAAGTATGGAGGCAGGAATGGGAAGGCTGGCTGATCACCTTTTAATTTGTATACAGGAAGCAGAGAGTGAGCAGGAACTAGGGGAAGGCTCTATCCCCTCAGTGCCCACTCCCCAGCGATGGACTTCCTCCATCAAGGGTCAGCCTCCAAAAGGTTCCATAGCCTCCCCCAAATAGCGCCATCTACTGGGGACCAAGTGTTCAAACACCTGATCCAGTGGGGGGATGTTTCTCATTCAAAGGACCGCCTTACCTAACTAATGTTTGGCACGTGCTGGGTCACGTGTTCTATGACTAGACTCATAAGCCAAGGGGATTCTCTCATTCGGGTGGACCCAGCCCCTGACAGTGAAGGCAGGCCAGTGCCATCATCCATCACTGTAGCCTTCCAACCTGATCAGCCACAGCCAAGGGGGCAATCACTGAAGAGCACAATTCATTCAGTCTTTCTTGAGATAAACATGACTTCCATGCCTTTGAACATCAAATCTATTAACCTCCCAAGCAGGAAGAAAGCAATGATTGAAAAAAAGAAAACCTTACTTGGATGCTTACGTAGTCTTGCCTGGCTAGGAAACTTTTTTCTCTCCAGTTGCTTATTTTGATGTCTCTATTTTTTTTCTTTGTTTATTTTGTTCCTTTGTTTATTTTTCCCCAAAGAAGCTAGCTCCTATTTCTTCTCTTGCCTCACTGGCCACCACCGAGTCACGTGCTTTGCCCTCGCCCAGTCATAGTCAGTGAGGAATTGAATCTTATTTCTGGGACCAACCAATGAGGCCTCACGCTTTGGAAGCACAGAGGACAGCCAGGCAATGGTCACTCACTTTTTTATGTTCCATTACATTACACTATGACAGTCAGAGAAAAGGGCTGTGGGAAGGAGAAGCGGCCATTGCAGGAAGCTGCTCTCAGTGATAAATAAATTAGTCATGGCATGCTTTGGGCCAAGAGTCAGTATTCAACGATCTCATCCAAAGCAATTTTATTTTTTATTATTTACTATATTTTGTTTTTAAATTAGTGTACAATGTAAACAGTTTCTTTATGGCATTTTCATATGTATATTTTTGATTGTTTCTGTCTTCTCTCATCTCTCTACCAACGTCCCCAGTGTACCAGCCTACCCCTCTCCCTTTCAAATCACATTTGTTCCGTTACCGTCTCCACCTTCTCCTGCACAGCACCTCTTTCTCCTTCTCGTGGTTCCATTAGCCGTTCCATGAAGGACACTGACAGCCCTTCCCTCCATACACAGAAATCCAAAGCCTGCAGTTCCCCCTTAGGGGAGAACATGCTGTTTTTAATTTCTGAGCCTGGGTTACCTTTCTTAAAATAACATTTTCCAGTCTCATCCATTTCCCTGTAAATCTCATAATTTCATTTCTTAGTGGCTGGGTGTAATTAGTACATCATCACTATTCCTTTCTCTGTTGATGGACATCTCGGATGACGCCGTCTCTTTGTTGGTAGGAATGGAGCCACAGTGAATGTGGATGCGCACCCATCTTTGTGGCTGATTTCTGCCAGAAACCTAGGACCCGGGAGGGTAGAGAGGAACACTTACAGTTTGTTCTCCTTACGCTTTCTCCAGGTCCCACGAGAACACCACTCCATCCAGGCCAGATGCAGAAGGGCCTCTCACCTGGACACTGGGTCTGCCAGTTCCTTTGTAAGAGGAACCGGTTACCCTGCTCTCACGGTGACTCCCATAGAAGAGGCTTTTACAAAACGCCTGGACTGTCTTACTCTTCTCATTAGGAGATCTGAGGGAAGATGACAGAGGCTCAGAATCTGTATCTTTGTCAAAATAGATGAGCTTTTGGGAAGGCCGAGTGATCGGCTGCTGATTATACAAAATTAACAAAGGTGAAATTCCGTATATGATCAGGCACAGGGGGCAAGCATCTGTTGAGTCTCCATGCAGTTTTCCTAGACACCGTAAGGTTAAAAGCGAATAGCAATGAAAACCCAGACCCTGTCTTAAGAGTTTTAGCAACAAATTTACCTCCGTTCCTGTTTTTAACAGTGCTAATTGTACAGCTACGGGGCATCAAAAGCTGCCCACAGTAAAGTTAAGTACGTGTGCTTACCTCATTATTCAAGCACAGCCCTTATTAGTGTTGATTTATGTCACACAGAGAGCCATATACACAGACCTTTCTACGGCCTTTATCCGATGCTTCAGAGCTCTGTTCTAGACATGTGAGGCAGGAAGCTTCAATAAAGAAAGATTGATAAATGTAGTCAAAACGGTGATGATCTGGAATTGAGTTATGCTGTGTGTGTCTGGGGTGTGTGTGTGTGTGTGAGATCTGGTTTATTTCTTTCTATTCCCATTGAAAAGCACCCCTTTCTAATGTCACAGTATTTTAGAATAGCTCTTAAGTAAATATATATATATATATATATATATATATATATATATATCCTTTTGTTTTGGCAGCTCGGTGAGTGGTGTTGTTAAAAAAGAAAGGAAAAAAAATCCCTAAACTCCTCTAGGAAGCTGAAAATGTGAGAATGATTTTCTAGTTCTAATATATCAATTCTTCTCACAAGAAAACCAAAAAATATAAAAAGCAAAAATGAGCTGAAACCAAACTCCCTCGATATTTCCCATAATTTTACTGAGCTTCTAAAAGAGAGAGAGAGAGAGAGAGAGAGAGAGAGAGAGAGAGAGAGAGAGAGAGAGAGAGACTTTATTAAGACCATGGCAGACGGACAAAGTATAATTTAGGGAGATTAAATGAGCTGGATATGATGTGCCTCCAGTATTTAAGGCATCGGAAAATATCAAAATAATTGGAAAAACAAAGCATTGTAGACACCAGGCTATTATTATTTTTTTTTTTAGCTGAACAGTTGATAACCAGTTTTCTGAGTGTCCCAGATGTGAGTTTCCTTTAATAATGGAGTTAAAAATAGCACTTTTCATTCTCCTTGTAATGATGATGGGCAGGCTCATTGCCAAGGCAGACATTCCACAGGAGGGATGTGCCCAGCATCTTCAAATCCCATCCACAGGAAGGTTAAACACTTTGAGCCCTTCCAAGTCAACACATGCTAATGACCTCCTGGGCTTTCGTCTTCCAGCTCACATTGACAATATTAAATGTCCAGCCATCCAACATGTCACCACAGTGAAGACTCCTCAAGGAAGTATGGTTGTTTGAGCTAGGGTCTCAGGACTTCCTGGCTTAGCTCTGCCCCTTACTTGTGTTCCGGTCTAAGATTTTGTGTGTGTGAATTGAAAGGTGGCCACCGGTGAGGAATTCAAATGTCTTCCTGCAAACCACTTCTTCACTTTTCCTTTGCTTGTGGGGGACTCTCTCTCCCCTTACTCATGGTCCCGTGTGAGTGGCATGGAGAAAGGGCTGACTGGTCTCCTCCGAGACAACTAGTAGCATCAGTAGCTCACTTGATTTTCCATTTGTGGCCAGTGGAGTGATTTACGGTGTGAGAAGAAATCATGGATTCCTCATTACAGTGCTTCAGACTCACTTTCTGGGCAGGTCCGGGGACAGTAAGGGCTTCCACCTACAGAAGGAAGCCCCAAAGTTCTGATCTCCCTTCTCCAAGCTTCCAAAAGAGAGAAAGAAAGGCATCGGGAAGACATTTTCACAAGAAACACAGACATGCTTAAAGCAACATCTGCCAATCATGGATGGTGACATCACACCTAGGACAACAGAGGCCCAAGCCAACATTGTGCTTTGACTTTTCCTAAAACACAATGGCAAGAGAAGAAAACGTGTCAAGGACTTAACCGCAGCTTTGTCTATAGTGAGGTTATCTCTCCAGTTGGCTTTGCTTCCCATGGGTGACTGACAAGAACACGGTTGGTGTGGCGTGAGACAATAGAAATGATACAGATTTTCACATCTCCTATAATCTATTCCAATTTACTTATCTTGCGCCTACGTGAAGTAACTTTCCTTCTCCTGTTTAAATAAAAAGAAAAACATATAAAAAATAAGTAATTTTATCCAAAGAGGTGTCAACTTGTCTGTAGCTGGGACTTGTGACAGACACACAAAATATAGGTTTGCAGCATGCTGTTTAGAGACATGGGATGTGTCCACAATGACATCAACATCAATGCCCCATCATCTGGCATCAGTGTCTTTTCCCTCCAAAAGTGCAGTTCTTTGGCACAATATTAAGCAATGTGAAGTCATAAGTCTGTAGGTTTTTTTTTTTTTTTTTTTTTTTACTTAACTATTTATTTTCTCTCTTTTATTTTGATGTCTCTCTTTTATTGAATACTTCATACTTCTAAATATGTGCAATGCCTGTCTGCGCACCACCTATGATGGGTGGTAGAACTTTAATGTACTTCAGGCATTCAGTTACAATGATGGAGTTGAAAATTAGGCTTCTGGTGGAGGCTATTAAGTCAGTGTATCTACAGAACAAAAAGCACATACATGCTAGTCTGTGACTCTGTGATCCATGTTAGAGACACTTTAATCTTTGCATTTGCGAAGGCCAGCATCTTTGTTGAAAGATTTATTTTGTTCTATTTTTATTTACACGCAGCCCCTCCCTGTGTCTTTGTGCATGTGCATATGGGTGCAATACCAGTGGAGGCCAGATGGTGGCATCGGTTTACCTGGAGTTGGAGTCACAGGCGGTTGTGGGTTGCCCAGCAAGGGTGTTGGGAACTGAACTCGGATTCTTTGCAAGAGCAGTAAGGTCTCTTCAACATGGAACCATCTCTCCAGACCTAATAGTGTCTCTACATTAAATAATTAGATAGGCATACACGGTATTAAGCTTCACTGTAGCAACTTCAAACAAATCTTGTTTTTGTTGTTGTTGTTGTTTTTTTTTGTTTGTTTGTTTTGTTTTCTCGAGACAGGGTTTCTCTGTGTAGCCCTGGCTGTCCTGGAACTCACTCTGTAGACCAGGCTGGCCTCGAACTCAGAAATCCACCTGCCTCTTCCTCCTGGCTGCTGGGATTAAAGGCGTGTGCCACCAAGCCCGGCTTGCTTTTTCTTAATGTGAAGGTGGTTTGTATCTAATTCTTATTATATTGCTGGTCAATTNTGTAGACCAGGCTGGCCTCGAACTCAGAAATCCACCTGCCTCTGCCTCCCAAGTGCTGGGATTAAAGGCGTGTGACCCCACCGCCCGGCATACAAATCTTGTTTTTGTTGAATTATTTTTCCCCAGCTTCTCCTTGACTAGTCCTCATTCATGCTCCCATAGCCTCCTTTGCGCTTTCGTGTCACACATGTCCTGTTGTCCCCATCTCCCACTGAACACAATTTAGCATACACAGTATTAGGCTTCACTATTGCATGTTGCAAGTGTGGAGGTCAGAGGACAGTTTGCTGGAGTTGCTTTTTCCCCTTACACCACGCGAGCCTCTGAGATCAAACGTGGGTCGTCATGCTTGGTGACAAGCACCTTTACCGGCTGAGTCGCCTCACTGTCCCTCTGCCAGGGTCTTTAAATGTATTCTTTATGCTTTCATTTGGCAGATTCAGCATTTCAGGTTTTAAATTGAGGTCTTTGATCTCTTTTAATCATTTTTTTTTTAATGCAGGCTTAGAAAGCTGGTTCCAGCTTCATTCCCCTATGGGTAGATGGAGCCATTTATTGAACGTGTGTGCACGCACGCACATATGTGTTTTAAGAACTTCGTCCAGAATTAGGTGGAAGCCAACCTCTTTCAGCCTATCTCTGGGCTGAGATACTTATAACAGGAAATACTACATGGAGCTGGGGGTGAGGGCGGGGGTGGGTCTCAATGGCTTCATCAACAAAACCTTCACAAACCACAGGATGGGATAAAAGAATTACGGGTGTATGCCTATAGTTTATACTTGCGCTGGGCCCACTTGAAATGCTACTCTCACTGGATCAGGATCATTCAAAGAACCAAGGCTGTGCAGTACTAAAGGGGAAAAGCAACGACTCTGTTGAGGAAGCAAGAGAGGCGTACATTGCGCCTATCACATCAGCAGTGTTCGAGGATTAAATTCATTACACCAGCAGTGCGCATGCCCACGTGGTATCCAAGTGTAACACAAATGTGGCAGTGGTTTCATTCTAAATGTGAACCACCCATGTGTGTGAAACTCCGGATTTTGTTCCCCCAGAGAATCTCACACCAAAGAAATGAAAAGGACAGGGTCAGATTCACTGTGATAACAGGGACCTCGGAATGAAATCTCACAAGAATGAACGCCCCCCCCCGGCCGTACACATCCCTTATATTTCAAAATGTTGACTCACCAGAAAAGTACATTTTTCTCAGTGAGTCATAACATTATCTCTGCTTTCATGTCTTCTGTAAAGAACCCTCAATCCCAAATAAATAAAAATGTTTCATCTAAACAAAGGTCCCAGACCAACTATTAGGGCTAGCTATATTTAAAGCTTTCTGAAACACAAACGCTGGCTTGTTTTGTCTATAGATAGCATCCCAGACCTCTCAGAGATAAGGACAATCTCCCCAGTGTGTGTTAAAACTCTCAACTTATTATTTTCCATCTAGACAATAACAGCATCCTACTTGTCTCCAGCTGGGGAGAGTTTATATGAAACTTTCTCCACTTTCCTATATATTGGTTTGTGTGAAAAAAAAAAAGCTGCCACGGTCCACACATAAATAGAACATATTCAGGAAGAATTCTTCGGTGGGTCCTAGAACTTCAATAGCAGAATGTTTTAAATTCAGCATTTGCACCTTGCAAACAAACTTCTAAATAAACCTTTTTTTTCCCCCTGAGTCATGTCCCAAACTTTTTTTTTTTTTTTGGTTCCTTCTATGTTTGACTCCAATTATTCTAAAAGCTTTACATCCATGCTGAGGTCTGGGAAGAATTCCAGTGGCCTGCAGCTCAGATTTCCTGTTTTCCACTTTGAAAATGGACTCTGTGTGTATGTGTGTGTGTGTGTGTGTGTGTGTGTGTCCATAGCTATTTGGGGGAAACAATGGACTTGTGAATGTGAAGACACATTTCAACCAAGTGAGGACAACTGGGGGGCGCAGTTGTGGACTTCAATGCTGAGGGGTAGCCTCATGGGCTCCATATCCCAGTCCACTTAACTCAGGTAGCCTGTGAGGCTTAGAGAAAGAAGAGGGAAGATTGGGGTTATTATTAATAAACAACAATCAAAAATATATTCCTAAGTTTAGGTCCTTGCTGACAGAATTCCTATGCATACCCCAGCACCTGTCAAAATGACAACTGTGATAACCCGAAGTTTTGCAAAGTATGCAGCTATCTAACTGTTAAGTACCCCTGGCTCTTGGCCAAGACACCCACCTGTTCTGTTGAAACACCTCCAGACATTTTCTGAGAGGAAAACAGAACTCCATGCCCCTGTGGTTTTCTTCTAAGACCTTTGTAGCCATCCTTGATGCTTGGAATGCAGACCTGTGCAATTCCCTGCTGTCAACATGTGAAGACATGCCGCAGGAACACACAGCAACACACAGTACACCTGCATAAACATATACACATGAATGATAAGCACAGATATGCACAAACATATATAAACAAACAGGAATTTGCAGACAGAAATACAAATATAAACACCCATAAATGGTGAGTGTATACACACACGCGTGCGCGCGCACACACACACACACACACACACACACACACCCCAGCATCTATTTTGAAACCACTCACCTAAGATTGGGAGAGAGAAGAGGCTCTGCCCTACTGTGATGGTGATGAGCTTGTGGGTAGCTGCTACAATGGAAACAGCCTTTTGAGTGCATACAATAATGAGCTCACACTGGAGCCTGCTTTTTGTGGCTTGTTTTCATACTTAAGCACGCAAACATCCCCCATGGTTGTACTGTAAGATACCCTCATGTGAGGAAATGAAGCCACACCATTGCTGAAGTGGTTTGAGGTGCATCAAATTCACCAGGAGTAGGGAGATCAGAGCTTGCTGGTGATACCATCGCCCACTCCAAAGGCTAGCCTTTTCACAGTGCGTCCTCTTGCCCTGTCAAAATCCTTCCCCCCTGTTTCGTTTAAATATTTCAGTTTGGCAACTGTATGTTTAAAGACCCGTGCTTCTCGTGCTTTTAAAGTACAGTTACTCCAGTATGCCTTTTGATGCTTCAATATGCTATCTCCACCAGATAAAGAACACTCTGCAATCAAACACTGTAATAAAAATATCTTTCTGCCTTCCTCTGCCAAAAAAAGTTCTGGATAACATAAGGGATATTTGCATTAGTCAGGCATGGTTTAATTGAAGGGATGGCAGGCTGGCTTAAATGACAGGTTGCTGTGCTTCACGGGAGGAAAAGGAAATGTCTCTGATACTGTGTAAAGGTGGGGTGTGATGGTCACTCAGGCTGCTAATGGACTCAACTGACCATGACTGGCTCAACCTACACTTTAACCTTATTTTATTTTATTTTCCCCAGCTGTACAAAGATGTACCGAGCAAAAAATCTTTGCCATTGGTCTAGTCAGTGTTTCATTTATTTTTCTCCTTTTTTTTTTTAAATGACTCCTTACCCCCACCTCAAACACAAGCGTCACAGCTAAAAGATAGACAAAGCTACACCAAACGAAAGAGCTGTGCAGCAAAAGGAACAATCAGCAGAGGGAGAAGCAATCTACAGAGTGAAAGGGTTTTTAAATTAGCCTACCTGAGAATGCCTACCCCCATCGCCGTCGCCTGACATTGGGATCACCTTCTTGGGTCATAACTGCTTTCCTGATCGTAGATACAAAGACTCGCAAATCTCCTGATACTGTTGAAACACAAATGGCCTCCAGTGCTACAATCTGGATTGATTACATCTTATCAGCCTTGGTGCTATTTCAGGATTTTTTTTTTTTTTCTGGCTAGATTTAAAGATGGTTCGAGCCTGGAGATTTCATTTGGGCTATTGACTAAATAAAAGCTAAAAGACTGAATCTCTCGTCTCTCTCTGTGCATGGTGTTTTCTGAGGGTTCTCGGGTCCTGTTCATTTCTGTGCTGGTTTGAATGTGAAATGTTTGCACAGGCTCAGGAGCTTGGACGCTTGGCCCCTACAGGTGGCGCTGTTCAGGGAGGTTGTGCAACCTTTAAGAGGTGAAGGCTTAATAGGGGAAGTATGTCACTGGAGCGGGCTTTAAGGGTTTATAGACTTGTCTTACTTCCTGCCTGCTGTCTCTGGTTCCTGTGTATGAATAAAAACGTGATTAGCCAGCACCTTGCTTCTGAGCCAGCGTTTACCCTCCGTTATAAATTCTACCCTTCTGATACTATAATCCAAAACCAACTATTTCTTCCTTAAGCTGCTTTTGGTCACAGCGTTTTATTATAGCAAGTAGACGTAACAAATAAAATCCCCGGAGAAAACCTCCACGGCAGTCTCCCCACATTCTCTCAGTTGTGTGCAGGTCAGGTCATTCCTCTGGCTGTCTCATCCACACTCCTGCTTTCTGACACCTGAAGTAGAACTCTAGAATACAAAGTCTGACATCTCCCATACTCCGGTATCCCAGACAGCACGCCTTACTGAAATACCCCAATTTCTAAGTCTTCAAAGGCTTACAGTATAGAGATGCTCCTAGGAGGTTGTTGGGAAAGAGGAGGCATAGAGTCTTGGGGGACCCCTGGTAGAGGGAGGGGCAGTTTTCATTAAAGATATGTTCCTAGGTGGGTAAGCCACAACTCTGCTAAGGTCACACATCCAAGTATATGGGTGGTACAAACTGTATATATAAGTTTGGAAAACATAAAAGAAAGGAACATAAAAGAAGGGAAGGGATGGATCTGGGAGGAGTTGGGGGAAGGAATAAATATGATCAACAGTCATTGCATGAAGTTCTATTTTTTCCTCTTTTCTTCTTTTTTTTAAACATCTACCACTAAGCTACAGACCCAGCTCAATTTTTTATTATGACTAATACAACTTTATCCTAGCTAATCCCCTGCTTTAGTTTTTGTCTAACAGAGGCTTGTCTATTTTGAGTAATAGTTCTGCTAATCCGATCCCTTCTTTACTTACAATATTTTAAAAATTGAGTGTTCTTTCGCCTGTCTGTATGCCTATTTACCATGTTTGTGCCTTATGCCCATGGAGGCCAGAAGAGGGCATCAAATCCCAAGGAACCAGAGTTACATTTGTTTGCTGGGAATTGAACCCAGATCCTCTGGAAGTGAAGCTAGTGATCTTAACTCCTGACCCATCTCTCCAGGCCCTGGATAAAATTCTCAAAGAACCAAATTAAAAAAAAAAATGAGGGGAAAAAAAGGTTTAGAAAACCCCAGCTCCCTGCTGGCTTTGCAGGTTGAATAGATGGGTTCAGCATCAGGCAAAATGTGACAGCTTAGGAAAGACAACACCAAGATGGCCATACTAGTGTTCCCAGAGTCTCCCTTTGTTAAACCATCTTTGGGGGATGTGACACAGTTTAGGGTCTGGAGAGACTAACTCCTTCCTTCTCACCGTCTGAATACACTGTAGCAAAGAGCCTAACCATGGGGCTTCCGTATTTCACTCACCCATAATCAAACCCTTCGTCATGAAGATGCTTTTCCAACTCTGACCCTTCAAACACCACAGGGCATCAAGTGTTTGCTCTAGCTCCTTGTGTCTGTCTTACCCTGTAAGTGCATTTAGACACTCTAATTTTAGAAATTAATTCCCATTCATTTTTCTTGGGCCAAATGTTAAGCATCAAAAATGGACAGGGCATCACACACGTGTCTCTGAAAAGTGCCAGCCTTTGTTTGGATAATTGTGTTTGAATTAGCAAGCTCTTCCCTTTTGGGGGGGTCCACCAGGGGCTGCATCTCCTCTGAACACTTTAGAGAGCTATGAAGTTTTGTCCTGACTACCAAGGGAGATCTGAGAACATGTTCTAGTCATCTATCCTAAGAATTGTTGTTATAGCACAGAACCAAGGTCCCCTGGCTTTGTTCTCCAGTTAAATTAAGAGAGGGGGAGAAGCGAACAGAGTACTCTTGGGCTCAACAGTATTTATAAATAACATTTACAAGCCTCTACCAGTTTCTGGGGACAGACCAAAGCTCTGGTGACTCGTTTGCCATCCACAATACAAGACGTGGGAAGAGCTTTCTAGCTATTCATTTGATGAACACGTAGATAAAACTGGGGACAATCTGCAATAAGAGGCTAACTCTGCTCTATTTTGGGGTAGTCTGAGTCATCAGTTATGACGCCTGCTGATTGTTCATGGATAATCTTTAACATTTTATTTCTTAGAGAAGAAACAACTCAACCGAGAACATTCATTATGGAGTATTTTAGACCAATATCCATTGTGGTAGAAGCTAGTTCATACTGTATATAAAAACCTTATTAAGTCTTCAAATGAAATTCTTACTTTGACTTAAGACCATTCCTGTATTTCATTTGAAATTTGACAACATCTCATTTTAGTCATTCTCTCTCTCTCTCTCTCTCTCTCTCTCTCTCTCTCTCTCTCTCTCTCTCTCTCTCTCACACACACACACACACACACACACACACACTCCTCTCCTCTCTTCTTCCTCTCTTTCTGCTTCTCTCTTTCTCTCCCTCTCATTTTTCTCTCTCTTCTACTAGAATCTGTCCATCCTACCAAAAGCAACCTACAAATTCGATGCAACCTCAATCACGGTGCCAACCTCAATCACGGTGCCAACTCGGTTCTTTACAGAAATAGAAAAAAAAAAACAACCTTAAAATTCATATGCATGCCCAAAGCACCTCAGATATTCAGAGTAATTCAAAATAGTAGGAAGACTCTCAAAGGTCTCACCACACCTGATTTCAAGTTACATTACAAAGTTATATTACGAAGCCACAGTAATAAAAACAGCATGGTACCAGCAAAAAAGAGACACACATGTCAATGTAAAAGAATAGATAAGCCAAACATAAATCCACACAAATACAGTCAGCTGACTTTTGCAAAAGAAGCCAAAACACACATTGAAGGGGGGGGGGACAGTTTCTTCAACAAATGGTGCAGCTTTTCTATCATTGTGTCCCTCAGCAAACATCCCTTGAATGTCGTGTCTCCAACAGAAAAATCATTTGTGACTATTTCCTGGATGCCTAGTAAATGGGTTTCTAGTCACTGCTGGGAAAGGACCTTGTTCTGTTATCTCATTGTATTATCACTCGGGTAAATGGCAGGCTTCATCTTCAGGTGTCCCCAGCAAGTGTGTGCTTTTGTGTTCACATCTGTTAGATTTTTACAGATATTTTTGGACTGGTATCCAAAAAATATCCTGAAGCATGTTCACAATAGCTTGCATGTATATCGCTGCAAGCCATTTACTGAGATATTTCACTTTGAAAATTTGACCCTGGGACGCTACATTGTGGGAAAGCCATGTCAGGTATGTGCCATAACTGTGGGGGGGGGGAGGCTCGGGTAATAAGCAAATCCATGTGTGAGAGATGTAGCAAATGCTGCTAGAAGAGAAATCCCAAGCAGCCAAGCAAGCTACAGGAGCTACGGCCCCAGTCTGACTGAATATCTTAGAAGCGTGGGCTTATACCAAGCCTGTTTCATTGACGGTTTCCCTTGGTGTAGGACTATGAGAGAGGAGGAAGCCACCTTCCTTTACAGGTGAGGAAAATGAGGGTCCGAATGCTGTTGCTCCAGACCTGGTTGGAGGGGGTCAGGGTGATGAGTTAGGTTTGCTGCCACACAAAGCTCAGAACAATGGTATCCTAGTCAGCATGTCATTCCTGAGACAAAGCACTCAAGGGCATATCTTAAAGGTAGAAATATTCATTGTGCTTGCAGCTTCTGAGGCTTTGGTCCATTGTAAGCTGATTCCATTGCTCCTGAGCCAGAGGAGGTGGGACTTCACATCTGTTGGCTATCCAAAGGCAGGGCTGCTTATCCTGTGACAGCCAGGAAACAGAAAAAAGAAAAAGGACGACGGGGGTAGTATTCAAAAAATATGCTACAAGGCCAAGCCCCTTAGTTATCTGTTTCCTCAAATCAGGTTCTTGCTTCTAGATGTCCCATTGATACAGTTCGTACCCACCATAATCCAGTCACCTCTCAGCAGTGGGAACGGCACTTAAGACATGAGCCCTTAATGGGACAGTTTGCATTTGAACCACAAGTCGTTTCTAAACATTGCTTCAAATTGGTACCACCAGGGAGCTTTATGACCTACCATATCACTCCATGTTCCTTACTCCAACATTCATATCCTAATTTTTTTTGGGGGGGTGTCTTCAGAGCATACTAAAGTTTGGCAACATTCAGAAAGTGTGGGGTCTGATTGTGCAACTACTTGTCTAGGCCCGAATCTCGCCTTTCAGTGAAACAGACTGGAAGGTAAATGGCAGTATTGCCTTTGAGGTTCTTCTCAAGAAACAGCAGCTAAGCACGCAGTGAACACCACTTAGTGTGTGGTAAATGGGCAGAGGGAGAGATGAATCTGTGATGGACACATCTGTCTGACTCTGGCAGGGGCCAGTGGTGTCCATTCCTCTCTGGGCCACCATGCTGTAGAATCTGAAAACTGGAACATGCAAAAAAAAATATTAAAACAACAACAACAAAACCTAAACAATAACAACAAATCCCCCACTTCTTATAAATTACTTATGTATCTGTGTGTGAGCTTGTGAGTGCAGTGACCATGAAGGCCAGCAGGGGGTGTTGGAACCCTTGTTTCTGAAGCTACAGGTGTTTGTGAGTCTCCCAATGTGGGTGCGGGGAACTGAATTCTGATCCTTTGCAAGAGCCCTTAACCCCTGAGCCATCTCTCTAGCCACTCTGTTAGATATTTTAAAACGAAAATCCAGGAATTTGGAAGTGAAGAAGGATATGAGTTACATGCAGACAACTGCACTGCGTTCAAGTAAGGACCCGAGCATACAAAGCCCTTGGTAAACATGGAGGTCCTGGATAGTGGGGAATGAGTCTAGCGGATAAGCTTCTATTAACAAAAAAAATGTTTACTCTGCATTACTTTTTAATGTTCCAGCTGCCTGGGGAAGGAGGCAGAAAAGGAGGAAGAATATGAAGAAGGGGATGAAGAGGAAGAAGTAAAAGACGAGGTGGAGGAAGAAGAGGAGGAAGAAAAAGAGAAGAGGAAGAGGGATGAAATGAAGGGTGCAGTGTTCCCTGCAGCACCAACACAGCTTATGTGTGCCCTCACACTGTCTAGCTCACTGTGTGCTTAGTCCCAGCTGACTGCTTGGTAGCATTAAAGCATCCCTCGATAATTAGGAGCGAGTAATACATGGGCAGGACTATTCGCTATGGCATCTCTTTTGCTTTAACTGAGATGGATCTCAATGCAAAATTCAGCTGCTCCAGATACCTTGCTGCAGTCCCTTCCGTGACCTGGCTGTCTAGGCATCACCAATGTCTGTCTCCAGGGAAATCGTGGCAAAGGTCACAGAGGTGGACCTGACAGATGATTGACTGGGAGAAGGACAGAGGCATCCTGGTGGGTCATGGGGCAGAGCCACTCTGCAGTAATAACTAATGCCTCTGACACTTTGTAAACGTCAAAACTCTTGTGTGTTCAGATTGTCCGAGGACACGGAAGTAATTCTATATATATGCACAGCTGCGTGCAAGATAGCAATATAAGAAACTACTCAGGTATAACCTGTCTTTTGTTGCCCACATTGAAAAAATTGCTTTAAACAAAGGAATTATTAATATTCTTTTGAAATTAATAAAATGACCGAGATGAGATACAGAACACACACAAAAAAATATTAGGTGAGGATTGGTAGTGTAGCTTAATGTTTGAGAGTCTCTGGGATCAATCTAGACCAAGATAAAAGAAGACATAACTGAAAGCAGTCTTGTTTTTCCTGAGATCAGCATTTGCAATATTTACAGATTTTTTTTTAGAGGTATAGAAGAAAAAAACCCAGAACCTGTCCTGGAAGGTGTTGGTCCTTGTACCTCGAGAGGTCAGTGAGGATGATAGTCTCCCTAAAATACAGGAAGCACTCTCAGGAAGAGCAACAAGCAGAGCCCAGGTATCCCCAAACTGTAATACCATCAGTCAAATTGAAAATTTGTCTGACATGATGTTCGGGATACAGCAGAACCATTAACAGCTATTAGTTGAACCCCTAACTGAAATCAAACAGTTTAATGTTGTGGGTTTGGGGATCATATTAAAAATGTGAGGGATGAACAGTATTCTAACGCTCAGAAATAAAACCCTTTGTCAGAGTAATGGGAGAGCCCTTCTGTGATACCATTGGTTCAGAGTCATGAGATTTTTCTCCCTCATTTCTCGGGTCCTCTCACTTCTCTCTGACTTTATCCTGGCTGAGAAGACAGCGACAATCCTAAATGACCATGTCACCCCTGCAGGTCTCTGTGTGTGACTGTTGGCTGCCTTATCCATTGTCCTAAAGTTTCACAGGGCAGACAAGAAGACCACCATCTCCACAGTTGTGGAGATGTTCTCCAAGCTCCACAGCAAGTGCTTCCCAGGGACCTTCTATCATGAAGTCAGCTCTTCTCTCAGTTATTGCGTCCCACATAGGAGTCCAGAAGAGTATTGCAGCCAGGCCTGAGGAGTGTTGAAGTTCAATTCTGCTCAACATCCAGCCCCCTTTTTAAATATTTTATTTTTATAATTTCATATATGTATTTCACATACATTTATATCATTTTAGCCTTCTCTTCCCCTCTAACTTCCTGTGTTCCTCTGATTTCAAATTCATTACTTATTTTTATTTAATAACATTATATATGTGCACACACATATGCAATAATATGGTAACATAAGCACATGTGCAACAATAATGTCATACACACCCACATACTACTGAATCCATTCGATGTTGCTCGTATATATGTGTTTAGGGCAGACCCTTTGAGACAGGAGACTCGTCAATGGAGCAGACTCTACTTCTTAACAGCCATTGACTGTCTATGTCTCCTCATCTAGGGATGGGGCCATGTCCTATTCCCCCGTCATGTCAACTTATCTTGACATTGGGTAAGTCTTGTCTAGGTGACCATATGGTTAGATCCCATGGGTGCAGGCCCCTCTCATGTCTAGAAGATGCTGTTTAGGAGCAAGCATCCTGGTCCTCTGGTGCTTATAATCTTTCCATCCCCTCTTCAATGATTTTCTGAGTCTTGGGTATAGGGGTTAAATTGTAGATAGATCAGTAGGGGCTGGGTACACCAAAGTCACTCTTTAAGAAAACATCTGAGGCTCACACATGGTTTCCTTTGGCACTGTTTTACAAAGTCATACATGTATGTGTGTCATTTACTTCCCATCAAGTCTGTGTGTGCTATACAAGCTGATCACATACGATTGCTTGTCTGAAGCAAGGTATGCTTGTTACGTGGACGTTCTTCTTTAGCTGTCTAAAGAGGAGTGGCTGTTGGGCAGACTTTAGTTTATGGTCACTGTTGTCAGCCCTAAGCCTCTGCTCTGTTGTTAAGCTTGTAGCAAAGTCCCCTGGATGACACCAAGGTTGGTGTGTGTTTAAGCCTGCCGGTTCCCTGTAAGGCTCCTTTTACCCAGATACTCCAGGCAAAGCCCATCTTCCTAATGAAGAATGCTTGGCACGACATCATCTCAAACAAGAGCCCGATTACTTGCACCTGAAATTGATTCAGAAGCATCATGTGATGTTTCAAACTCCTTTCAGAAACATCAAAGTCAAATTCTGTTATATGACACTCAATCATCTAATCTACACACGGCTGCACTCATTAAAGTATCTAGTCCTCCTGCACACCACTGGGGTCACGGAACATTAACGATACAATTTGTACATAGGACAGATCTTGTAACAAAATTTAGAACCCAGGGGGCCATTTTCCACAGTTTGTATCTTGGAGGCTTATTTTATAGGAAAACATATTTGTGTCCACACTTATAAATATGAAGGGAGCCAGTTCTTCATGCTTTGGTTTTTATTTTCCTTAGGAAGCAAGCTCTTAATTAGAATGAGGGCGGCTCATTTTAATTGTTTAAAAAAAAATTACATTTATTATTTACTCACGTACGCACATATGCATTCACCCCTGTCTATGGGTGGGATTTGTGGAGGTCGGAGAAAATCTGTGGAAGTCATTCTCTTCTTGTACCATCCAGAGACAAAAGCCAGGTTGTTGGCCTTGGCCAGTTTGTCATTCCGTTTCTCTGATTTTGTTCATTTTCTTCTCCTGGGAAATAGGATGCTATGCTCCTCTCCTGTGCTCTTGAACTTAGAGGAAGAAGATCTGCCATGTGTTCGTCACGAGTCTGTATATTCAGAGAGTTCAATAGGGCTGGGGATGTGGCTTGGTGAGTAGAGAGCTTGCCTACCATGCCCAAAGTCCTGGATTTGATCTTTGTCGTCTATAATCCCAGAGCTCAGTTGGTAGAGGCTGGAGAATCCAAAGTTGAAGGTCATCTGCAGGTTAATAGGGATGTGTACTGGCTAGTTTGGTATCAACTTGACACAGGCTGGAGTTATCGCAGAGAAAGGAGCTTCAGTTGGGGCAATGCCTCCACGAGATCCATCTGTAAGGAATTTTCTCAATGAGTGATCAAGGGGGGAGGTCCCCTTGTGGGTGGTGCCATCTCTGGGCTGGTAGTCTTGGTTCTATAAGAGAGCAGGCTGATCAAGCCAGTGGAGGCAAACCAATAAAGAACATCCCTCCATGCCCTCTGCATTAGCTCCTGCTTCCTGACCTGCTTGAGTTCCAGTCCTGACTTCCTTTGGTGATGAACAGCAATGTGGAAGTGTAAGCTGAATAAACCCTTTCCTCCTCAACTTGCTTCTTGGTCATGATGTTTGTGCAGGAATAGAAACCTGACTCGTTGGGGGAGAGAGAGAGAGAGAGAGAGAGAGAGAGA
>NC_034612.1:16956095-16986095 GCF_900095145.1 Mus pahari | reverse complement strand
GTCTTAGATTTTAAACCAGCTATAACATTCACTTTTATCAAATCGTTAAGGCATTTAAATTTCTCATGCTGAACATTGGCTAGAGCATGAGGCGTGTGGGTTTTTTTTTTTTTTCTTTCCAAGAGTGTGGACAGCAATGGGGAAGGAAAACAGAGTCTGTCTAAATGTACAATCCATTGTCTTTGGAGAATTTAGGTAAACTCTCCCTCAAAACCCTAAAGAACAAATGGCTTGAAAAAGAAGTGCGCCTGTGTTTTGTCAAGAGCAAAGCCCAGGGCAAAGACACTATAGAGTCAGTACATCCTTAAGGCTCAGGAACCTGATAGCAAGCAGCTCCCATCTTAGTGGGTATATCTGAAGAGCAGAGGATGAGGGTGTGTTTAGAAGGGGTGGTGGAAGGAGAGGGGCACGTGTCACATTCAGACCCACACCCACTTTATAGAGCTTTACTGGACCACATCTGTGCCAACTCAAGGATTCATTTCTTTCTTTCTTTAGGACAAGAAGATCTCATGCAACTCAGGGTGATGTCCCACTGTCTATGTAGCTGAGGATGACCTTGAACTTCTGATCCTCCTGCCTGCATCTCCAACTGCTGAGATTATAGACATGAACCACCACTCTTACTGTATTCCGTGTTAGGGGTAAAAACTCAGCAAAGCGAGCACTGTGGGCTCTGAGCTGCCCCAAGCCCACCTTCTGTTCTGGAACTGTAAGGAGAGTGTGGTGACAGAGGGTTGCAAGACTGCACCAGTCTTCAGGCAGGTCCAACCTGCAGCCCAGAGTCCTTCGTGCATCCCAGCAGAGCTGTGGCTGTGACTCAGTGCATCTGTAGGTAACAAGGCATGTTGCACGGTCCAGAGGTTGGGGTCTCCCAGAGACCTGTAACTGCTCCTCCTCTAGCAAAAGGGATTCGAGGCATCTAGATGTTGATAACAGGCTGCTTGATCGCAAATCTCTTACTTCTCAAAAGTGAACGGTTGAGCCACTGAGGTGGCTCAGCATGTAAAGGAGCTTGTTGCCAGGAAGGGATTGGCATTAAAATGACTTTATTGCCAGTTGATGACCTGACCTTGATCCCTAAGACCAGTGCTGTAGAAGGAGATAATGAAGTAAGACAACTTGACTTTTGACTTCCATATGAACACCATAGCACATGCACACACACAAGAGGGTGGGGAGAGAGAGAGAGAGAGAGAGAGAGAGAGAGAGAGAGAGAGAGAGAGAGAGAACACGATTTTTCTTTTTTTTTTTTAAGAATGACCCTGTGGTAGGTAGAAAGAAGGCTAAATGGTTAAGATCCCTTGCTACTCTTACAGAGGACCCAAGGTTGGTTCCCAGTATGGGGACTCCCAACCATCTATTAACACCTTTTCCAGGGGGGGAGTTGACACTCTTTTCTGGGGTGGGCACTGTATGCATGTACTGCAAACATACATGCAGGCAAATAAATAACCATATGCTTAAAGTAGTTTGTTTTTTTTTTTTTTTAATTTAAAGAATAGATGCTTGGTGGTTTGGCGTCTGTAGTGGCTAATTTTGTGTCAACTTGACACAGCTGGAGTTATCACAGAGAAAGGAGCTTTAGTTGAGGAAATGCCTACATGAGATCCAGCTGTAAGGNATTTTCTCAATTAGTGATCAAGGGGGGAGGGCCCCTTGTGGGTGGGACCATCTCTGGGCTGGTAGTCTTGGATTCTATAAGAGAGCAGGTTAAGCAAGCCAGTAAAGAACATCCCTCCATGGCGTCTGCATCAGCTCCTGCTCCCTGACCTGCTTGAGTTCCAGTCCTGCATCCTTTGGTGATCAACAGCNGTTTGGAAATGTAAGCCAAATAAACCCTTTCCTCCCCAACTTGCTTCTTGGTCATGATGTTGTACAGGAATAGAAACCCTGACTAAGACAGCGTCTTTATCTAAAAGTTTGGATCACAGCAGAACCCATCTTTTGAAGTTGGAAGGGTGAAAGTTAGTTGATTCACATTAAATTGCTGTATTTTGGGAAAACCTTCAGCTTCCTGGAATGGCTCCATCTCCCCCCATGTTCCTCGGTGCCCACTGACTCCCCAAAGCATCCCATTCACCCGGCCTCCCAGCACATCCAGCCTCAGGGACGTCTGCCCACATAGGAGGTTTTTTTGTTCCATCCCTACATTTTTAACATCTAAACAGCTCCCAGGCCGAGGGCTGAGCATGCGGCCATTAGGAAAGTCCCGTCTTCTCAAATACTGCCATTCACTTAAGTGGCTGTTGGGCTTTATAGAACAGAAAAGCCTTTCCTCTCTAATTCACTTTCTGTTTACACAACAGGAGAGACACTTCATCCTCTCATTTCAGCTTTGATTCCGCCTCAGAAATCAGATATCCAGCCGCAGGCAGATATGGCGGCTCCCATTAGGGCCCCATGCTGGGGAATTCATTGCCACAAATATGCTTGATTTCCTGAGCTGGTAAGTCTTCCTAACATCAGCACAAAACACTATCAGCAACAACAAAAGCACTTATTTATGATAGTATCTGGGAAAGCTTTCTGCCTTTCTTCTCTTATTTTCCCCTCTCCGAGTGTTTACTCTCTGCCTCTTTATAGTCTGGGCAATGGAAGTTGGTAGGCGCAATCATAAAAATATCTCTGCCGTTGTAATTTGCTTCATGGCAAGGCTAGCATCCGAGGAGCTGCAAAGTAACTGCTCTAATCTGGGCCACCTTGTTTCTTGATGAGTGTTTAGCAAAAGGAAACGTGATGCGTCCTGGGAGACAATTTCAGAAGCAAGGAATCATCTCTCTGCAGCCTCCTCCGCACGTATTGTGGCACGGAGGAAAGCCGCATGTCACAATTTCATACTGGGAATACTGCCTTGCATATGAAATCTCCTTTCAATGTACACCTGGTTTTAATTAAAAAAAAAAATCAAGAGACTGGGTGGGGTGGCTCAGCAGTTAAGTGTTTTAATTCACAGCACACATCTTGGGTGGCACACATCTTGGGTGGCTCACATCCAGTTTCAAGGGAATCTAGCACCCTCTTCTGGCCTCTGCAGGCACTGCATTCACATGCACATACCCACTCACAGAAACATACACTTACACACAAATAAATAAAAATAAATCTTAAAAACAAAACTAAACATCTTTAAGGGCTTCCTCTCCCCTTTAGTTTGGTTCCGATACACACAAATACAATTTTTTATTTTCCAAAACAAAAAACAACATTTTCCTCTGGCCAGCACCACTGACTTTTAGCTTCCTTCCTGCCAGAGACAGATAAGGAAATGTGCTGTGATCCAACCTTCTAACAGCAGATGCTCTTGGTGTAGGGTTGGGGGTTACAAGCATGTTCCTGCCATGCAGAAAGCATATTAAAATGACCAATACAAAATTTTAACATCTCTGATTTCTATAGTCAGCCCTGAAGTGGAAACTTAAGGGTTCTTTGGAATGTCAGTTGTGCCGGATGGTGTTTTTCTGGGGCAAACACATGAAGCAGTAATCTCCTAAACCAGACACAGGTGAAAGGATAGTTTGCTAAAGCAAGCTCATGAAAGGATGCATGAGGAAGGGCTCTTCACTAACAACAGGCACATATTAGTCTGCATTACATTGTGTAGTTGAGCTCCATTTGTCATGACTCCAATAGAGAGAAACACACCAAAAAAAAAAAAAAAAAAAAAAACTCCTGGTGGTGTGCTGGTGGTGCTGGTGGCATCTTGCTGCTTTTGTGGACTCGGGCCAATTGGCAGAGTGATGTCACCTAATAGACTCCCGTAGAGTTTGCTTAGACAAACTCACATGCTGAAGAAAGACATGTGGTGAATCAAGACCCCTGGAGGACTCAACAGACTATAAGAGGGCCTTGCTTGTAGAGCTTGCTCTGCAAAGCTTCTCGGTCTTGTGTCTTTGCCGATCTTCCCTTTGTCAATAAAGGTGCAGCCAAGAACTGCTGCTGGCGTTCCTGGTGGCCCTAATCCCTCCAGTTGATGCATGCTGACTCGACTAAGGTATGTCTGTCCCTGCTAGGTCATGCCATCGCTGCTGCTATTCCGACACTCCTGAACCGGGCTGCTGTTATATCCATGAAGTGTCTGTGAGGGGATTAAGCTGCCACTGCTGACCACTGAGTGGCTGATTTCTTGACAATGCAGATGGGATTGGCTCCAAAGAACCATGTCTAAACAGGCCCACTTTCCCAGTATCATAATAACCTTTCTTTTCCCCTACCTCTGGAGGATAGTGGGCTAGAAGGGAGGCGAACACATTTAAGAACTGTCATTAAAAATAGGGATTGAGAAGCTAAATGCCACACAGCACTGTTGTGATGAGAACCTTGTCATTTGGGCTGCTGGCTTAGTTTGGATTCTATTGCTGTGATAAACACCATGTTGAAAAACAACATGGAGAGGAAAGGCTTACGTATCCACATCATAGCACAGCATGAAGAGAAGCCAAGGCAAGAACCTGGAGGCAGAACCCAAATTAGAGGCCATGGAAAGGATGCTGCTCACTGTTCTGCTCTTCATGATTCACTCAGCCTGCTTTCTTATAGCACCCAGGACCAACTTCCCAGGGATGACATCATCTACCATAGGCTCAGCTCTCCCACATGAGCATAGGACACAATCATAAAAATGTCCAAAAGGCTTGACCACAAGGTCAATTTGCTGAAAGCATTTTCTCAATGGAGGTTCCCTCTTCCCAAAGGACTCTAGCTTGTGTCAAGTCAACCAAAAACCCAAGCAGCAAAACAACCCTCCTATTTAAAACCTGGTCCTGCATGGATTTCCCTTGTCTAAATCATCATTTTGTTATCGTATTTATGAGACATACTTGTGAATCAGAAAATTAACCCATTTGTGGCCACTGGGCTACTTGTCTAAATTTGTAAAAGGATCCAGGTTTGGTCTTTGCCGTTGCTGTAGTCCTGGTATCCTGATGAGGTGTGGATTCCTAAATTTTGCTTCACTATAGAAGCTTGATTTATGTCTACACGCATGAGACTCACATATAGAGTTGATGCCAATTGTCTCTACGTTGTATTCAGAAAGCATATACATTCCCCATGTTTAAAGTTCAGGACATCACTTTACCAAGCTGGTGTCCTCTAAATCATAATTGTTATTGATGCTAATTTTGTCAAGTGTGGTCATGTGTTCTGAATTGTATCATGACTGTAATGCTTACACGAAGTTAGTCGGAGTTGCCCTAATTCAACATACTTGTTCAAATAGAGCCTTTCTCAGCTCACACACATTTATAAACCTACTTTATTAGAAAAAAAAAGTCTTTTGTCTCCTTGTATTCAAATGTAGCCTACTGTTGATAAGTTTGGCTGTCCCTTGCTTTGGAATAAACTCAATTATATTTCTGAAATGAGAATTAGGGAAGCCCAATGGTCCTAGCATATTGCTTCCTATAACAACTCTTACCTTAAAATTCTGTATATAATGAAAGTACCTAGACTAAATTATCACTTGCTGAGCATCCAGAAAGTCCTGATATGGTCATTCTACAACGTTCTAAGTCTTCAATCATCTAACAGTTTGGGTATTTTTCTGAAGATTTGTAATCAAACATGAGGGAAATGACACCAATAAATACTTATTTTTCAGCCTAGAATGTCTGTAAACATTTTCTCTTGCTGGTTGTGTTCTGTACTCTCTGTATTTGTGGATGCTTTTTGTAAGTATAACTTCTAACAAAATGACCCAAGCAGTGTTTGTTTGTTTGTTTGTTTATTTTTGAGACAAGTTTTCACTGTGTAGCTCTTGCTGTTTCGGAACTCACTCTGTAGAGCAGACTGTCTTCAAACTCACAGAGATAACACCTTCCTCTGCCTCCAAAGTGATGGGATTAAAAGCATGCACTACCACTGCCCAGCCCTGAGCAGTACTTTTAGGATGCTAGGACACCCACGGGGCAGACAGAATTAAATTTGGGAATGGACTGCAGATAAACCTGGTTTAGGATTCCTAACTTCTATCTCTTAATTACTTAAAATTGGCAAAAAAAGGGGGGGGTTAATTAACACTGATTCTTTCTTTGACTTCTGTCAATCCTCCCCTGATGTGGGATCAGATGAAACCAACCAGGACAGATGTCATCTCCGTGAAGAGGGACGGCCAATATCAAACTGTTAGGTGGTGAATCAGAGAAAACTGTCCAGAGATACAAGGGTGTGGGTGAATTGTCAGAATCAAAGTAGAGTCAAGCCGGGCGTGGCGGTGCACTCTTGTAATCCCAGCACAGAGAAAACTGAGGCAGGAGGATTGAAATGAAAGTGAAGCCATCCAGTCTATATAGTCAAATTACCCTCATTCCAACCACAACTGACAAATGCTACAGTAGATCCTGAATCTTAAGTCATATCAGTGTGGTTACAATAAGCATAAGAAATGTCAAGCATGTCTCCACCAACTGGATTTTGTTTTCTTTGAATGAATACACAGCCGTGGAACTGGATCGAATGGGAAAAACTTTTCAGCTTTGGAAGGAGTCTCTGACCTTGTTCTATAAAGCCGATACTAACTCACCTCCCTATCAGCAATATGAGAGGGGCCCCCTCTCTCCACATCCTTGCCATCTTTTTTATTGTATCCACTCTAATACACATATGAGGTTTTAGTTTTCGTTTCGCTAACCATTAATGATGCCGAATTATTATTTTTTTTCACATTTCTCTGGTTAGTTGTTTGCCTCACTCTGAAACAAAAATATCTAATCTGGTCCCCTATTCATTTTTAAATTGGTTTATAGGTTTTCTCACTGTTTTGAGTTCTTTGCATGTTGGGACAGCAATAATGAAATGAAAAATTTATGCAGCGCCCAGCGGAGAGTACTGAGAATACAAAATAAATAAAGATATATTCCTACCTTCAGAAGATCCAGCCTCACAGAGGAGATATATATAAACAAAATCTGCAGTCATTAGCAGACAGTTGGAGATCCATATGGCCAGGTAAAAATTAAAAATAAGAGAAACACAATTTTGTTATCCTTTGTATCAAAGAACAGAAACTCTCTTTTCTGTTGGAGTGATTACTTTGGAAAATCTAATTGTGACTTTTTATGTGCCTCTTTGAGTTGGATGTAAATCTATTGAAAAATTAGCAAGTCTTTTTCCAGGTTTACAACCAAGCAATGTTTTTAATCCAGGACCTGGGAGGCATCTCTGGGGTGTGAGCATCAAAGAAGTGAGCCACTGTGTCTGCCAGGTAGATGCCTGGCTTCTGCTGGCATCCAAATCTAGACTGCATCTTATAAAGAGAGAATGTAAGTCATGCTTGAATTCAGATAAAGGCAATTAGAAATCACAGATACTCCAGATATCCAGTGTATAACAGAGGTGCATCAAGCTTTGAGATTGGTTGTCACCTCATTTTCAGATTGATTGATGGCTTGATTGAAACATTTCGAACAGGACCTGGGGCCTCATGCCCCTGACCTACATCACCAGCTCTCCATTACTTTTTTTTTCTTTATGATTTTTTTTGTGTTTAACTTCTTTCTTTCTTTCTTTCTTTCTTTCTTTCTTTCTTTCTTTCTTTCTTTCCTTCTTTCTTTCTTTCTTATTTTCTTTATTTACATTTCAAATGCTATCCCGAAAGTTCCCTATNCCCCCCCCCGCCCCTGCTCCCCTACCCACCCACTCCTACTGCTTGGCCCTGGCCTTCCACTGTGCTGGGTCATATAAAGTNTNCAAGACCAAGGGGCCTCTCTTCCCAATGATGGCCGATTAGGCCATCTTCTGCTACATATGCAGCTAGAGACACGAGCTCAGGGGGTACTGGTTAGTTCATATTGTTGTTGAACCTACAGGGTTGCAGCCCCCTACAGCTCCTTGGGTACTTTCTCTAGCTCCTCCATTGGGGGACCTGTGTTCCATCCAATAGCTGACTGTGAGCATCCACTTCTGTGTTTGCCAGACACTGGCATAGCCTCACAAGAGGCCGCTATATCAGGGTCGGGTACAGAGCTAAACAAAGAATTCTCAACTGAGGAATACTGAATGACTGAGAAACACCTGAAAAAATGTTCAACATCCTTAGTCATCAGGGAAATGCAAATCAAAACAATCCTGAGATTCCATCTCACAACAGTCAGTATGGCTAAGATTAAAAATTCAAGTGACAGCAGATGCTGGCGAGGATGTGGAGAAAGAGGAACACTCCTCCATTGCTGGTGGGATTGCAAGCTTGTACAACCACTCTGGAAATCAGTCTGGTGGTTCCTCGGAAAATTGGACATACCAGAGGACCCAGCAGTACCTCTTCTGGGCATATACCCAGAAGATCTTCCAACTGGTAATAAGGACACATGCTCCACTATGTTCATAGCAGCCTTATTTATAATAGCCAGAAGCTGGAAAGAACCCAGATGTCCCTCAATAGAGGAATGGATACAGAAACTGTGGTATGTTTACACAAAGGAGTACTACTCAGCTATTAAAAACAATGAATTTATGAAATTCTTGGGCAAATGGATGTATCTGGAGGATATCATCCTTAGTGAGGTAATCCAATCACAAAAGAAGTCACTAGATAGGCACTCACTGATAAGCAGATATTAGCCCAGAAACTTAGAATACCCAAGATACATTTTGCAAAACACAAGAAAACCAAGAAGGATGGCCATCGTGTGGATACTTCATTCCTCCTTAGAATAAGGAAGAAAATACCCATGAAAGGATAAAGGTACAGAGACAAAATTTAGAGCTAAGATGAAAGGATGGACTATCCAGAGACTACCCCATCTGGGAATCCATCCCATCATCAGCCACCAAACCCAGATACTAATGCACATGCCAGCAAGATTCTGCTGAAGGGACTCTCCATTACTTTTACTTTGAAACACTCTTACTAAGTTGTCCAAGGTTTATCTCGAATTTGGAGGCAGGCCTAAAACTACAGGCTGAGGTGGCTTAAGCAGTCCTCCTGCCTCAGCCTTCCATGGAATGACAGACCTGTGTCACCAGGCCCCATTATCAGCATCCCCTCGCATCTACCCTCCAGTGCTCTCGGAGATGGCAAGATTTCAGAGCTCAATTCTTTTGGACCATCTGCAATGGCTACCTCTATGGGAAAATGAGAAATATTGCCTCCTCACACAACACATTCAGTGTATTTCTGTTCCAATATTATAGACAATTGTCTTCTCCAATTCCATGTCAGTATTTGAGGGCAAATAGACTCAAGTCTCAGTATACAATTTCCCACAGGATAACCTGCAGGAAGGCTCAGCTTACCCATTTTAACCCTTCAATTGGGAGATTTCAAAAGTACCAACTTATAAACTTGGGAAAATATCCAAGCCTTTGTATTCAGCCAATGGTGTCAGGATGGGATAGTGAGGTATCCGCTTGGCGAGGTCCCAACTTCCTGTACAAGGCAAACCTTACAGGAGCTGGAGTGAGACTGCAAGCTGAGGAGCCAGGGGTGGTACAAACATCAATTATATACAAGATGAAACCATAGTGACGGGATGACGAAGTTCTCAACAGGGAAAGCAAGAGAGGGTCTACAGAGCTTTTAGACTCCTGTTAAGTCTATTTAGGATAGGGAAAGGAATGGAGAGATGGCTCAGAGGTTAAAAACACATGCTGCTTTTACAGAGGACCCAACTCTTTGGTTCTCAGCTCCCACATCAGGAAGCTCACAATCACCCATAACTCCAGTGCCAAGGGACCTGATC
Organism: Mus pahari; assembly: GCF_900095145.1. NCBI lineage: Eukaryota > Metazoa > Chordata > Mammalia > Rodentia > Muridae > Mus > Mus pahari. The sequence continues at coordinate 16,976,415 of NC_034612.1, read as the reverse complement.
CCCTCTTCTGGCCTCTTTGGGCATTGCACCCACAACACATGGCACACACACACATATATAAATAAATAAAAATTAAAATCTTTAAAAACCAAAATTACTTAGTATAGGTTCCGTGATGGAGGAAAAATACTCCCTCTGAAGAAGAAAAAAAAGAACAAAAGAAAGAATACTGGGCATCATGTTTACTTTTTTTGCATGTGGTCTAGCTGAGAAGGAATTTTTTTCTACCCTGGAGGTTGTCTATTTACTCCGCTAGCACGTGTTTGACTGGGCAGAACCTTTTTAATTTCATGTAATCGCCTTTGTCAATTCAATACGTAAAGCTGTAAACACTAGCAGTTTATCTCTGTGGTTTCAGCTACAGGATGACGAGGGGACAGAAATGGTGGCTTTCAATCCACCTGTCTCACCAACAGAAAGTAGAACAGAGGGCTTTTGAAAGACAGAAGCTGATGAGGCCTGGTGAATGCCAAATGTGCCCCCCCTTGCCGAGGGAATGTGAGCCTTCTCATTTCTTTCTCTCCATAAGTAGTTTCAAGATACAGGAGTTGTCGGACCACAGATGCGCCTGAGTGTACATGGCAAATAGTAAGTGCACACACAATGGTTTTAGTGTCCTGGAGGATTTATGGACTCTTGATCACCATGGTTAGAACAGGGTGGAATCTGTGGCAGTGCCAGCCTTTTCCAACAGAAGAAAAGTTGAATGAAGCTTGCTACAGAAAGCCACCCGTAAACCCTGCTCCTTGACATTCAGACAACCATGATAAAATTATTAATTTGCTTACTTTATAATTCTGCCTTTCATTGCCTCTTTCTGTGTGTCTCTTCCTTACAGTCTCTTTGCTATCTTTCTCACAGTCTCTTTCTTTCTCCTTTTGTCTATTACACCCGAACACAGAGATACATAGATACATAGATAGTTAGATGATAGATAGATAGATAGATAGATAGATGATAGATAGATAGATAGATAGATAGATAGATAGATAGATAGATAGATAGATAGATTCATAAATAGATTAGATAGCTAGATGATAGATAGATAGATAGATAGATAGATAGATAGATAGATAGATAGATAGATAGATAGATAGATACTGTGATGGTTTGTATATTCTTGCACCAGGGAGTGGAATCATTGGGAGGTGTGGCCTTGTTGGAGTAGGTATATCACTGTAGCTGTGGGCTTAAGATCCTCACCCTAGTTGCCTAGAAGTCAGTCTTCCACTAGCAACCTTTGGATGAAGATGTAGAACTCTCAGCTCTGCCTGCACCATGTCTGCCTGGATACTGCCATGCTTCCACCTTGATGATAATGGACTGAACCTCTGAACCTGCAAGCCAGTAAAGAAGATCCCTCCATGGCCTCTGCATCAGCTCCTGCTTCCTGACCTGCTTGAGTTCCAGTCCTGACTTCCTTCAGCGATGAACAGAAATGTGGAAGTGTAAGCTGAATAAACCCTTTCCTCCCCAACTTGCTTCTTGGTCATGATGTTTTGTCCAGGAATAGAAACCCTGACTAAGACAAACAGATAGATAGATAGATAGATAGATAGATAGATAGATAGATAGATAGATAGATAGATAGATAACTGTAATGCTACTGGTTAGCTAAAGAATCAACTCAGCTGTTGTGTAAGGAGACAGCAAAATCACCTGGGACATGGCCTCTGAGCTTACCTATGATGGAGTTTCTTATTTGAATTAATAGAGGTACAACTACCCATCCTAACTCTGGGCAACACCATTTCACAGGTCCAGTTCTGAACTGAGTGTAGAGGACAGATGGAACTGGGCAGCAAGCGTGCATTCATCTTCCACTCTCTGATCCTTTTCTTGGATATAGTGTGACTCACTGCCTCAAGGTCCTAAGGTCCTGCTAGCTACATAACCTGGCAGGCAGCCCAGGAACGAGGCATAGTTCAGATTCCTAGAGGCAACCATCACTACTATAGCAAGCTTACTTTAACCATGGTAACTATGTTACCTCTTTTCTTTTTCTTTCTTTTTTTTTTTTTTTTTTCGAGACAGGGTTTCTCTGTGTAGCCCTGGCTGTCCTGGAACTCACTATGTAGATCAGGCTGGCCTCGAACTCAGAAATCTGCCTGCCTCTGCCTCCCAAGTGCTGCGATTAAAGGTGTGCGCCACCACCACCCGGCTTATGTTACCTCTTTTGTCTCTTGAAAATACATTTTAAAATTTAAGTGTGTGGGGATGTATGCGCACATGAGCACAGTGTCTGCAAAGTCTAGAAGAGGATATCTCCTAGAGTTGGAGTTCCAGGTGGCTGTAAGCTTCTCAACACGGGATGCTTGGAATAGAACTTGGCGCTTCTGCAGGAGCAGAGTTTTTAACCTCTGAGCCATTTCTCAAAATCGTCCCCCTTTTTTGTCTCTTATGCATTGAAATGATTATTGATTATGCTCTCTCAGAGCAGAAGAGAATGCAAAATTGCAATAATCCCTTTTAATACAGATATACCATTTTTCTGCCATTCCCCCCAGGTGTCCTTATCAGAACATACAGTGAACTGTACCTACAAGAGACCCGAGTTCCACTGAATGCCTCACAAGCAGGTGGTTCGGCTGCTATTCAAGAGTTCAGAATAGCCTTCAGAATGAAGGTGGGGATTTCCCTGGAAATGGATTTCGCTCTTTTGTTTGCCTCTCTGAACACAGGGAACCTGGTTGTCAACCTGCTTACCCAGCATGACGGCACTCACAGCTTTTGCAGGAGACCCAGAATTGTCTGTGGCTCTCTGCTTGCTCCTTAGTGCTGTGTGGTTTCCGCATAGTTGTCAGATGTCACATTAATAACAAAAAAAAATTAAATAAGATAGGACTATCAACATTAGTAGAATTTACCTTTTTACATATTTCACATCCATAACTCATAGCTCCTGAACTTTACACATGACATCACCAATATTTTTACTATATTAACATGTACCATTTATAATATTACTAATCAAGTAAAAACTCAACAGAAAGTTGACTTTAAAATTTCATTCTAAAATCCTCTTTTAGTGATAACCCCTCCATTACGTGGTCATTTTGTATACTTGTGTGTATTTCATCAAAGAGCAAAAAAATCATAGTTTGCTTTCAAAGTTTTTTTTAATTGGATATTTTCCTTATTTACATTTCAAATGATATCCTCTTTCCTGGTTTCCCCCTCTCCCAGAACTTCCCTATTCCATCCTCCCTCCCCCTGCTTCTATGAGGATGCTTCTCCACCCATGCACCCACTCTCATCTCCCCACCCTTGATTCCCCTACACTGGGGCATCTGACCAGCCTTCATAGGACCAAGGAGCTCTCCTCCCATTGATGCATGACAAGGCCATCCTCTGCTACATAGACAGCTGGAGCCATGTGTATACTCCTTTCAAAGATGTTGTATGTGAGAACAGGCACTGACACATCTCTAAAGAGACACTCGATTATTTGTGGGCTGTTTTGTGGGCACTGAGCCTGGAGCTGTTCCATAGAGAATATATGTCTGGCACTGTCTGAGACTCCCTCTTTCCCAGCATCCAGCTGAGTAAATCCTCTATGAACTTCACATCCAATGGACTTTTGAAGAGAACCATTTCACCTGGCCAATAAACCCTTCCTTCTTCCTGCCGATTGGTCCAGAAACAGTCAGGTAGCTAATTCTGGTCCTTGGGATGTGAGGAGAGTCTCCCTCCCTTCTCCTCCCTGCTGGTATTTGGAGAGAGACCTTCAGACCTCTCTCTAGGACCTCTAGGGATGCTGTTTGCAGTCATGGAGAGTTGCTTAGGAAGAAGGCAGAATGCAGCAAAGAAGCCCTAATTTGACAGGGAATTGGTTTGTGTCCGTGTGCGATCCTTCTTTCTATTTTAGCACCGTGTATTAATTGTATAAATTAAATGAGTTTCATTGTGACATCCGTATAACATGTCCTGTGAGAATCTTTTCCTGAGGAGATACAATACATACATCTGCTCATCCCAGTTGGGGAATCACAAGAGATCAAAGTGATGAGTGCTCACAAGTCCAACTTGGTGAGCCGGTGAGCTTATTGAATTTTCATACAGGATTGTGGCTGTGAGGGGAGTTGCTGAAGGACCAGGGACATCTGAAAAGCAGCTACAACCATCATGGGTGAGGATCCACAGAAGCTACACTCAGGATGTTCTCCGTATCATTTGCAGGCTGTTCCACGGGTCTGAGAATCTCCTCTTGGCAGCTATGCCAGTCAGTGTCTCCTCCTCAGCCAGTGTTCATGGCTTCTATAACCCTGAGGAGAGGCCTCGTGAATTTTGCAAGTTCCCTATGCATGAGACATTTGTTTATCCCCTGAGTCTCATGAGTACTTTACCCTCGGAGGCAGTGGTTCAATGGAAGAAGCTACTACACAAAACCTTCTAATTATGTTCACCTCTTGTTGTCCTCTCCCTCTCCATCCTCTTTCCAGTGTCCCTTCCTCCTGCCATGTCTTTTTTTTTTTTTTAATCTCAATTCCAAACATGAGGGGGATAGGAAACGTGTTTTTTGTGTTCTGAGTCCGGCCTGTTTCACCTAACACACCAATTCCTAGTTCCAGATCCATTATCTCAGTCTGACAAGATTTCTGTGAGGTTTCCATTGATTAAACCCAATAATCATCAAATATATAACATATCCCTGACTTATGATGATGTTTTTCTAATAAAGCTATAGTTAAGACAAAACAATGTAAGTCGTGTGTGTGTGTGTGTGTGTGTGTGTGTGTGTGTTCAGTTGTGCCTTACCAACCCAGAGGACAACTGGTAACACTGTACTGCCAAGTGTTGGTTGTTTATTTTCATTATGGTCTGGTTGCCTGCAATAGGTTTCACAGCTATACAACTTCATAAGAAGAGTATAGTGGCTTGGTATGGTAAGGGGATGTAATCCCATCTATTGGGGCCTGGAGGTAGAGGAATCAGGAGTTTAAGGCCAGCCTTGGCTACATAGTGAGTTTGAAACCAGCTACCTGAGACTCTGCCTCAAAAACTATTATGTACATGATAGATAGATAGATAGATAGATAGATAGATAGATAGATAGATAGATAATGTTAGATAGTTAGATAATAGATAGATAGATAGATAGATAATGTTAGATAGTTAGATAATAGATAGATAGATAGGTAGATAGATAGATAGATAGAGGATAGATAGATAATGAATATGCTAGATAAATAGGTCAATATATTATAGGTAGATGTAGATAGATTGATAGATATGTTAGATAGGTAGACATGCTAGCTAGCTAGACAGACAGACAGACAGACAGACAGACAGACAGACAGACAGACAGATAGACAGACAGACAGACAGACAGACAGACAGACAGACAGACAGACAGACAGATAGACAGATAGACAGATAGACAGATAGACAGATAGACAGATAGACAGATAGACAGATAGACAGATAGACAGATAGACAGATAGACAGANAGATAGACAGATAGACAGATAGACAGATAGACAGATAGACAGATAGACAGATAGACAGATAGACAGATAGACAGATAGACAGATAGACAGATAGATAGATAGATAGATAGATAGATAGATAGATAGATAGATAGATAGATAGATAGATAGATAGATAGCTGGTAGGTTATAACACCATCAGGGACAGATTAAATCCAGAATTAGAAATATGGCACCTACTGAATGCAGATCCATTTCCTACCACCACTAAGTTTAAAACTATCTGATCACTGAATGAAATCATCTGCAAGGCAACGTCTTCTGTGGTAAACACTACAAGGTGCCCTTGTCAGGGAGCTCAGCCCTCTCCCTAGCACCATTTTTCATGAAGCCATTTGTGAGTTCTCTAGACACACAGTGTGTTTAATGGGATGAGGAAAACTACCAAGGTAACTTCAGGTTTTAAACCTTACTTCCCCGAATTCACCTCTTTTAATCAAACGAACCCAGTCCTCGGTGTTTCTGAACCCTATCTCCAAAGCTCTTCCAGACAACTCTGGCTGTTTGTTGTTTTGGACAATGGGTTGTTTTGAATTCATTCAGCATGATGGATACTTCTCTCAGATCTGGCCATTCGTCATATCAAATTCCCTTGTCCAGAGCTGATAGTATATTGAACAGAGTTCCTCCAGCAGGGGCCAGTGAAAACCTATAGATCCAAACAAGGATACGGGGAGAGGACGTGCTCTGTTCTGCAGGACAGATGCCTGGTGTTCCAGGTAGCTGTAGTCATGGAATCAAGGAGGAAACAACAGCAGTGGAGGGAGCTCATGGCCAAAGAGAGAGATGGAGATGGGATGTCACAGAAATGAGTTTACAAACTGTGTAAGCTTAATGGTGTTGGCATATTTAACAACAGATTCCAATCCATTGGATACATTTTAGGCATGACTCAGTGTCCCAAGTTTATATTAATAAAGAAAGAATTGGTGTTCATACCCCTGGGTCCAGTCTTGCTTGGCAACAGGTCCATACATGCACACAGACACACACACACACACACATACACACACACACACACACACACAGACACACAGACACACAGACACACACACAGACATACACACAGACACACACACACACACAGTGCAATACCACACTGCAGACTTTAATTAGGTTCCTCTCTCAGCATAAATGGCCTTTTCCTTTCTCTCTTCATTCACATTTGAACTCCATCATCATAATCTTGTGTCTGATGCATGTGAATTGGCACATGTCTCCTGGCATCTGTCTCTAACACTCCAGGGTCTCAGGTGCTACCCAGAGGGCTCAGTGGCTCCATAGCCATGAGACATTAGCTATGCTTACCCCAGTTTCCTCCCTCTGGACATATCGGTCTGTATGTCATTCAAGCTCTGATTTTTCTGCTCTTCTTTCTCCCACATGTTTAAATTATATCATCCCTTTGAGCAAAATTCTACTACCATTTATCTCATGAATATTTTACTGCTGGCATTTGCAATCCCAATACAGCTCTCTGTGAACATCATTTCTCCACTTGTCTTTTCTCCTCTTGAGATCATCTTCTTTAGACTGATAATGCTAACTACCAATGTCTCTCAGAAGACAAGTGTTGTCTTTGAAGGTTGGCCACACCTTCCTTCATTCAATGAACCCACTGTACCCCAGGCATTGTCCCACAGTCAGCTCACAACCTGCTTCAGGAAACCCAGCCTCTCCTGTTTCCCCCAAGAGCTCATTAGTTAGTAGCCAAGAGTTTGCTTTGGGAAGAACACCTTATTCTAGTGCCTTCCTAGCCCACTGGTTTTCGACCTTCCTCATGGTTCAACGCTTTAATGTGGTTCCTCATTTTACAGTGAAACCCAACTTCTACATTATTTTTGTCACTATTTCATAACTGTGATTTTGTTATCATTATGAATTATAGTGCATTTTCTGGTGGTTTTAGGCCACACCCGTGGAAGGTTTGTTCAACCACGTAAAAGGGAGGTAACCACAGGATGAGAATCTCTAATCTAGCAAGAGGCTGGCTTCCTTCCACTCCCCTTGGTATCCTTCTCAGGTCTGTTGAATATTTATTACACACCCTGCTGAGCTGACCTTGTCCATCACAACTCTGTATTTCTTTTAGCAGCAAAATAAAAGTTGTTTCTTTTTCACCTTTCTATGGGTGTAGAGGGTGCATATGCAGGTGCATGTGTGTGAGGAACACTGACTACACATGGGTTCATATATGGATAGCAGCTAGAAGACTGCCTTGGGTACCATCCTTATGAACATTATCATCACCCATCTCCTTTGAGACAGGGTCTCTCAACAGCCTGGAACTCACCGGTTCAGCTAGTCTGGCTGACCATCGAGTTTCAGAGACTCCCATCTCCTCCACTTCAACACTGGGATTCCAAGCGTGCGCCACTGTGCCTAGTATTTTTGTGTAGGTTCTGGGGATCAAATTCACTTTCTCGTGCTTGTGTGGCAAATAGTTTGCCTACTGAGTCATCTTAAAACCAGATTTCTTGATCCTCATGCCCTCGGGGCTCAGTGTAGAGAATGGCACACAGTGCACCCCTGACTGATAGCTGTAAAAGTAACTTTCATTCTCCTGAATTAAGTCTCCAAGGTTTCCTTCCTCGGTTGGCTAACCTAGGCCTAGTCCTGGAGCTTTTAGCCTCTGCACAAACTTATCTAGGCCTAGAATGTTTTCAGCCTCTGAGACTTACTACTGAATGAGAGCACCCTTTCTAGTTCTTTCTGAGCTCTGGCTGTTCTGGCTCAAACTCCTCCCCAAGCTGACCGATTCAATCAAGTCTCTCTGACTCTCTGTCTCTCTGTCTCTCTCTGTCTCTATGTCTCTCTGTCTCTCTGTCTCTCTGTCTCCGTCTCCGTCTCCCTCTCCCTCTCCCGCCTCTGCCTCTGCCTCTGCCTCTGCCTCTGCCTCTGCCTCTGCCTCTGCCTCTGCCTCTGCCTCTGCCTCTGCCTCTGCCTCTTCTGAATTATTCTGCTTGGCCCCATACTAACTTTAACAATATGTTCTAATCTTCTGGTTCCTTCTCATTCTCTGACTCATTCTGTCTTTACCTGTGTCTAGCTTGTTCACTCTATGTAACCTGTGCAACTGCCCTTGTAAAACTGCTCCCCCTTCTACACTACTCTCTCTTAAGTAGCTTTTTTTTCCCTCTCTTTTCTCCTGAGAGTTGGGCATTTAGTATTCTGTCAAATCTTTCTCTAATTTGTCGCTTTGTCTGCCACTCAATTAGACATTACATGCAAACTTGAGTGTTTCTTTCTACAAATTAACTTTACCTTCATTGTTTGGGGTTAAAGGTGTGTATTAAGGATGTGTCTATATTTCAGCTAGAGGGATTAAAGGTGTGTGTTAAGGCTGAGACATACCACAGCTAGAAACAGATTTTTCTCAGTAGATATCACATTCTTGGGGGAAGAGGTCCCAGTGTGATCAAATACCCTGCAACAGATGGCTGAAGAAATGAAGGCAAGGTTGGTAGAGAAAACCCTTTTCTGTCTAACCCAGGAAATACCCACTCAAATGAAGATGCAGTCAGCCAATCAACACTCCCCCAGAGACTTCTCAAAATAAGCAGATGTAGAGATGAGCACTAGCTAAGTGGTGGTGGTTAATGCCTTTAATCCCAGAACTCAAGAAGCAAAGGCAGGTGAACCTCTGAGTCTGTGGCCAGCCTGGTCTATAGAGAGAGTTCCTGTCCAGCCAAGGCTACACAGAGAAGCCTTGTCCCAAAACACTAGGGTGTGGGCAGAGGGAATAGCTACACTATGTCCCTTCCTTGGAGATTTTGATCTGAGCTTAAGGAAAATTCCTGTCCTTCATGACTCTGATGAGAACATAAAACTCACATATAGAAACAAGCAACAAGTCCAGGTTGCTTCCCGTGGGTCTTACCATCCCTGAGTCTCATCTATTAGCTTGTGACACAATGCAACCCCTCCCTGGCCTTTATGCTGGACCAAAGTTCAGTGGTTTTCACCCTAGGACATTTTGCTTCCAGGGACATTCGTTAATGTCTGGAGATGGCTTTGGTTGTCACAACTCAGAGGACTGTTTGACACTGGCAATTAAAGAGCAGAGGTCTGAGATGCCGATAAGCAACCCTGATACCACAGATAACCACCACCCTTCACAGGTCAGGTTGGAAAGTCCTGGTTTGCTTCACTGGTCACTAATAACCAAAAGCCAACAGAAGGTTTGTACCACCATGGATTCAGGCAGCCATGCTGGTCTTACCGATGACTCTCCAGTAGTCTGAGCTTGTTCTGGCTCCAGCTCCTCCAAATCCCATTGCGTGAATCCTGAAACTGATGCCCCACCATGATCTCTGCACTTGGTTATGAAAACCAAAACCCCTGAGATTCACACAGGGGTTCCTCAGTTAACAGAGAACACAGATTCTGCAGGACTGTGAGTGGGGCCATTTTCCTGTTTAACACCTTTGTGTTCCCCAGCCAGTAAATGTCAAGAGCCTTGGACTCGTGCTATGAAATGTGGGCAATGTCACTTACATCTTAAAAGGCTGCTGTGCCCATGTGTGATTGAAATGACCAATGTTAAGAGTTGCCGGGAGATCAGGCACCTGAGGCTCATTTTGCAAGTTGGCTTCTTTCTTCCTTATTTTGTGGTTGCTGTAAACCGAAGACAGTTGGATGGAAAGGTTTGGTTTTGTTGTTGTTGTTTTGTTTTGTTTTGTTTTACGATCTTGAAAATGCTTTATATGTTTGTTCCAAGACAATGTTAAATTGAATAGAAGACATTTTAAGACTTTTATTATTTTTTTTATTTTATGTGCATGGGCATTTTGCCTGCATGTGTATCTGTGCAGTGCATGAACACAGTATCCATGGAGGCCAGAAAGAGGCACTGGATCCTCTGGGACTGAAGTCACAGACAGTTTATGAACCACCATGCGGGTGCTGGGAATTCAACTTGAATCCTTTGGAAGAAGAGCCAGTGTTCTTCTCACGGAACCACCTCTCTAGCCCTAAAGAACTATTTTAAAGGGACTGAGCAATGATTTTGGAAATGCTGAAAGATACACCCAACAGGACTTATGATACCCAAGAATCCCAGTTAGTAATATGATGTGCATCCAGAACCTGTACTGTATACAGATCCACATACAGGGCTTTTATGCAGACATTGCCATAGCTCCAAGGGAGCTTTGGAGTATGTCAATAACAACATGAAATGGAAACGTACTGGTATTTTAATTCAGTCATGAGATGAAAACGTGGTTTCAGAAACAGAAGAGAAAGAGTCAGGCAGGAGACAGGTTCTTAGGGCTTACGGCTTGGCCCCACTTCCTGTCCCATGGGTCTGCTTCCTATGTGTGGACGATATGTGATCTCTCTACTTCCAGACAGCCATGTCAGCTCCCATTGCCCCGCCTTCCCTGCCATGATGTTCTCTATCCCCCAGGAACTGTGAGCCAAAATTAAGCCTTTTCACCTCTATGTTGCTTTGGGTCATGGTATTTTATCAAGTGATAGGGAAGTAACCAGTGAGATCAATGTCTACTATTGGTGTGAGGAAAGGAAAAAGAATAGACAGTAACTTCCAAATCACCCTGTAATTTATGGCTCATGCTTTAAGCCAATGTTAAAAGAAGGGCATAGAATTTATGCCCTGGAACTTAGGCATCTTCCCAATGGCCAAGAATACAGCACTGAACCTCTTCCTCTTAAAAAGTCTCTGCATATCCCACAGGAAGACCAACAGTATCAGCTAATCTGGAACCCTGGGAGCTCCCAGAGACTACCACCAACCAAAGAGCATACACAGGCTGGTTTGATGCCCCTGGCACATATGGAGCAGAGGAATACCATGTCTAATCTCAATGGGAGAGGATGTGCCTAATCCTGTGAGAGACTTGATGCACCAGGGAGGGGGGGGGATACCAGATATAGGGAGCTGCTCTCTCAGAGGTGAAGGGGAGGAGGGATGGAGAGAGAAACTCTGAAAGAGGGAATCAGAAGGGAGACAGCATTTGGGGAATAAATAAAAAAATAAATAAATAAAGTTGGGATTTTGTTCTTGCGGACTATTCAGAGACTACCCCATCCGGGGATCCATCTCATCATCAGCCACCAAACCCAGATTACTAATGCACATGCCAGCAAGATTCTGCCGAAGGAACCCTGATAGAGCGGCCTCTTGTGAGGCTATGCCAGTGCCTGGCAAACACAGAAGTGGATGCTCACAGTCAGCTATTGGATGGAACACAGGGCCCCCAATGGAGGAGCTAGAGAAAGTACCCAAGNAGCTGNAGGGGGNTGCAACCCTGTAGGTNNAACAACAATATGAACTAACCAGTACCCCCTGAGCTCGTGTCTCTAGCTGCATATGTAGCAGAAGATGGCCTAATTGGCCATTATTGGGAAGAGAGGCCCCTTGGTCTTGTAAACTTTATATGACCCAACACAGGAGAAGGCCAGGGCCAAGTAGTGGGAGTGGGTGGGTAGGGGAGCAGGGGCGGGGGGGGGTATAGGGAACTTTCGGGATAGCATTTGAAATGTAAATAAAGAAAATAATAAATAAATAAATAAATAAATAAATAAATAAATAAATAAGAATTTCTGCATATCTCCTTCCAAATTGTACTCTCAATAACAGGGTTCTCCTTTGGAACACTACTCTAAACCACAGAGATCAGATGACCTCATAGGAAAAATGAGCATGAGGAGGGTGGCAGAAATTTCCCTCTTTAGTCTGCATACTCTCAGTTGCCTGCAGAATGCCTGAGGACCTTAGAGGTCACTTTCAATATTATCACATCTGTAATTGAAGATCTATCATTCACACCTTTATTTCTTTTATTTAAATTGCTGTCAGACACTGAGGTGGAGTCAAAATTCATTTGCAGCACTCCCTAAGTGGACTGTGCTGTGTTTTACTCTTATCTTGATAAATTACCAGCATTTAAAAACTCAACAGATAAGAGAAAAGCTCCCAGAATGGCCAACATCTGCAAAAGAAATGGGAACCGGCCGGCGACTGTCAAAAGCACTTTTATCAGAACTAAAAACTAATCAATTATAGTAATCACAAGAGGATTTGTGAGAAAAATTGCTAAGTCTCATAAACAGTGGGATTTGTAGCATTTTGAACTGGCCTGTCTCCAGGCCAACTCTCCAAGCTCTGGAATAACCTCAAAAAACAAACAAACAAACAAACAAACAAACAAAAAAACATGAGCCTTAAAGGCACAGTAGGTGAGTGTAGTGGCTAGTTTTGTGTGTCAACTTGACACAAACTAGAATCATCAGAGAAGAAGGTGCCTCAGTTGAGGAAATGCCTCCATGAAATCCAGCTCTAAGGCATTTTCTCCATTAGTGATCAATGGTGGGCAGTGCTATCTCTAGGCTGGTGATCCTGGGTTCTATAAGAAAGCAAGCCCAGCAAGCCATAAGGAGCAAGCCAGTAAGCAGCATCCCTCCATAGACTTTGCATTAGCTCCTGCCTCCAGGTTCCAGCCCTGCTTGAGTTCCTATCCTGACTTTCTTTGGTGATGAACAGCAATATGGAAGTACAAGCTGAATAAATCCTTTTCTCCCCAACTTTTTTTTTTTTTTTTTTGCCATGGTATTTCTTCATAGCAATAGAAACCCTAAGATGGTGAGACAACCATCCTTGACCAGGGTGTGCATTCACACTGGGTCCTGAGCTTGCTTTGATGCTCTGAGTTTGATTTCTTGAAATTTTTAATGATATGATCTTAAAGTGCTTCTTGGAAAGAGAAGCTTGGTGGGCCAATGAGCCATAGGCATGCACACAGGGGACATGTACAGCTTGCCCAAATGCAGGACAAAGAGTGTGGTATTCCAGAAATATGTTCATATAGGAAAACTTTAACAGATCTTATTCTTGTTTTTTATAACCCACAGATCTGCCAACTACCTGCTCTGAAAGGACATGGAGAGGAAGGAGAGGGTGGGTCACCCACAATTCTCTTTTCTATTGTCAGCCAGACAAAGGCAGAGCTTTGGTGCAATGGGCCTGCTGGTAGAAATAAAAATGAAGAATATTAGAGGAGCTTTCAAGGATATATCATGTGTGAATATTTTGCTTCCGTGTATGTCTATGCACTACACACATGCCTGGTTCTTCTGAAGGTCAGACGACAGCAATTGAGATTCCTGGAACTGGAGTTATGAATGATTGTGAGCCAAAATGTGGTTGTTGGGAGTGGAACCCAGGTCCTTTGCAAGAGCAGCAAGGACTTTTAACTGCTAAATGTCACTCCAGCCCCTGTCGTGTTAATTGTAGTATGGTATTTCCATTGTTCTGTTAGGAACAAATTTTTTTTGCCTTTATAATTATGAGTGCAAATTGCTTAATTTTAGAGATTTCCATATGCATGTTGAACTTTGTTATATCTCTTTGAATCTGCCATTATACAAAATGAATATAAATTGTAACATCCATAATAATTTAAATTGCAGATTTTCCTTAATGCCATTTACATAGCATACTAAAACATCATGCTAAGCAGGGTCTAGTGGCACACCTGCAATCCCAGCACTTGGGAGTCTGAGATAGAATCGTTGCATGTTCGAGACCAGCCTGGGACACCCAGTGAGATCCTGTATTAAGAGTAAAACAATAAGAGACACCATGTTAAAGCCTGTGGAGAGTCACAAACAAGAGAATATTGCATAATTTAGAACTCAATCACGATGGTAGTTTTTCTTATTGTGTGAAGGTGGCTTTCATTTTTGTCCCCAGATTATGGGGGTACTTTGACAACAGACTCACCATGTGTCTCCATATTTAATAGACAGGAGTCTGTATCTAAATGAAGCCCTTACAGTGCACTTGTCGCATTCCTTGTGTGGATACCGCAGATGCCACTTGCATGCTGAATATCTCAATGCTTCTAGTTTATACTAGGTCATATGTGCATTTCTGCAGACTCACCTCTGAACCATCGTCTCCCTTTGGTTCCCAGAGGACCTGGCGTAAGGGTGGATACACAATAACGGCATGCTTTGTTGGTTTTTATTCTCCAACACAAATGCCAAATGCCTACCCAGTTTTATCATCCTCGCCATCTCGCCTCCATGTCCGGTGTGGCATGCATTGCAGAGGAGGACACTGAGCCACTGTGATGTGTTCTATGTCTTCTGAAAATTCTGCAGAGCAGCAGCCACTCTATCTTAGTGGACAATCCTTAGTTTTTCTCTGATCCTTTGAGGCTTCCTTGGTATCGTAGGGCTAACTAAGGGTCAGGGTTCACACTGATTAAGCATTCTGCAGTCCTAACAGGTAGAGGTGGAACCTGTGGCTGGCTAGTCCATATGGTTTCCTCTCATCCAAAGAAGACATGATAAAGAGAAAGCATCAGGTCCAGTTGTTCCTTCCTGTCTTCTTGTTCTGATCCCATTCAATTGGACTTAACACTGGGATGCTGTAAACCATGGAAATGGGTGAATGACATACAGAACAAAGATGGGGAGGAGCCTCATCCCCAAAGTCCTGGGGTCCCAGCTTTCCCTACAGTCATCTGCTGCTCAAGTTCCTCCATGTAGACTGAATAGACTTCTATTACCCCCAGCCAACATGCTTGACGTGTCTTGCATGGCAGTCTTGCAGTACCACCAGGCTCTCCATGGAGGTCTCCTCTTCCATCACTAAAGCTTGGGCCTTACTTTCAATTGGTCTGCATTCCAGAAACACACCTCCAACCATGTTAGACTCTATGTACATTCCACTCCTTAAAGACACCTTGATATGGCCGCCCTGGAAAGAGATATCATATTCTGGAGAGACTGGTATCCTTTACTTGGTTATCAGACAATAGACCTCAAAGGCTTAAAATTTCTCCAGAACCCCATGAGGAAGGGAGAGCTGAGGCCCCAGTGCCTGTCAGAGGAGGAACTTGCTTCCCAGGAAGAGATTTCATAGCTATGACAATACACCAGACCACCTTTCAGGACAGAAGAGGGCCCAGACATTGATAGGTCAGTGTAAGACAGGACCATATCATGGCCAGGACTGCTTAGTTATGCGTATCTAGTGCCTTCTAGTCACCCCTAAGCCTCCTATCAATGCCGCCAAACCAGTGAACCTTGTTTGTGTCTCTTGCCTGTGTGGTCATTTTGAATAAAACTCTTTTCTCTGCTTCCCATTCTTTCTTGAGATTTTATTGGCATACAGGAGATAGTGGCCCAGTCTTGCTAACCAGGCTTGGACCCCACTGACTCTGGAAACCCTGTGGGCACTCTTTTTGCACCCTGCTCCATATTAATCCACCAACAGCAACTGTTGGATTGAAGCTGCCGGCTTTCTCCAGAACACAGAGGGGGTAATTTAGGGACCCGCTCCCAGCATCCCTCTAGACAGAGAGTTCTATCTCTCTTCAGACAGTGCATTCATCTCAACGCCTTCCTCCTTACAGTCCCCTTGTGGACCAAGTTTGGAGAGAAGATAGTTCCCTGGGGGCTAGGAGGGCTCTAAAATGTTAATGGTCCTTTATGAGCCTTTTAGTACCTCATTAACACTGGGTCTAAGTGATACTGGAAGCCTGCGAACTTAATTACTTCAGAGACAAGTTGGCCATCAGAATCTTCCAGAAGCAGCCCCAGTGTTTTATTTCTCCCTTAGAGTGAGAAAATCCAGCCCCGTGCTAATGGTGAGGCTTGATTGGCTTCAGGTATTTCTGAGACTGATTCTCCTTGGCAAACAATTTGGGCTTCTAAACACACTAAAAGCCTGACCTCATCCTATAGCCAAAGAGAGACAAAAATCACCCCCGGAGAGCAAAATCACACCCAGGAAATTCCTTTTTTTTTTTTTTTTTAATTTATTTTCTGCATTTCAAAGAAATTTACTGGTAAGAAGAAAACATGCTTTATGGGTGATGTCTTGGAAGATGCAAGTGTTTTGAAAATCCAGGAAAAAAGAAAGAGAAAGAAAGAAAGAAAGAAAGAAAGAAAGAAAGAAAGAAAGAAAGAAAGAAAGAAAGAAAGAAAGAAAGAAACCTTCTGTTCTGTTAAGTAGGAGCACAGCTTCCTCCACAGGGACTGATCAATGAGCATCCTGAGATGAGGCTCACTTGGGCAACTATATAGTCAGTGGTTTCAAATGTATCTGTTTGTTTGTTGTGTTCTTGTTACTATTGTTGCAACGTGGGTCTCTTTCTGTAGCCCAGACTTGCCTGGAACTTACTTGATCCTCTTACCTCAGCCTCTGGAATAATAAATGAAAGTCACCCCACCCACCGCTGTCCCTTAATGTGTAGTTAATATAAAGGTCGTGTTTCTCAGTTCCCTGCTGATGCAAAGGAGTTTCAAGTCTACAGTTGCCTCTAGGCCATTGCCTTACGCATTCATCCTATTGGATCAATAAAGTAAAAAAATGTCATAGACCCAAAAAGAAATCTTTGATGGTCAAAGGATGCTGCGGTAGTTTGACTATGTGTGACCCTGGAAGTGGCACTATTAGGAGGTGTGGCCTTGTTGGAATGGGTGTATCCTAGGGGGTGTGTCCTTTAAGACCTTCATCCTAGCTGCCTGTAAATCAGTCTGCTCCTAGAGCCCTTCAAAGGAAGATGTAAAACTCTCTCAGCTCCTCCTACACCATGCCTGCCTGGATGCTGCCATGTTAATAAACAGAACCTCTGAACCTGTAAATGTTGTCCTTATAAGAGTCACCTTGGTCATGGTATCTGTTCACAGCAATAAAACTCTAATTAAGATGAATACCTTCTGCTATACTGAGTCTTCTAGAAGTCATGGAGAAGCTTTACACAAGAAATCTCAACAATAAGCTCATCTAAACAAGACAGGCACATGGACAACACCAGTGATGTTGCAGGAGGAACATCTTACAAGGCTCCACCCTAGATAATCGGTACAGGCAGGCAATGGCTGCTGAGAGGGAGGACCCCCCTCCTAGATTATCTCTGATGACACAGTTGATCTTCATTGTCAACCTGACTGTATTTAGAACCACCTAGGTCACATCTGAGAGTTCCCAGGGAGATTAACCTACAAGTAAAACCCGCTCCCCTGAATGTGAGCAACATCAGCCCCTGGTATGGGGTCCAGGATCAAATCAAAAGGAAAACTAGAGAAAGTCAGCTGAGCATCAGCTTCATTTCTCTGCTGTCTGGCTGCAGATGTGATGTGGTCAGCTGCCTCACTCTCCTTTAGCCACGCCTTCCCCTGCCTTGATGGACTGTTGCTATTGTTGCTTGGTTAGCGTTTCTATTGCTGTGTTGAAACACCATGACCAAAAAGCAAATTGGGGAGGAAAGGGTTTATTCAGCTTACACTTCCATATTGCTGTTCATCACCAAAGGAAGTCAGGATAGGAACACAAGCAGGGCTGGAACCTAGAGGCAGGAGCTGGTATAGAGGATATGAAGGGGTGCTGCTTACTGGCTTGCTTCATATCGCTTGCTTCCTATGGCTTGCTTTCTTATAGAACCCAGGACTACCAGCCCAGGGATGAATGGCCCCACCCACAATGACCAGGTCCTCACCCATTAATCACTAATTGAGAAAATGGCCTACAGCTGGATCTCATAGAGGCGTTTTTCTCAACTTGGAGACTCCTTCCTCTCAGATAGCTCTAGCTTGTGTTAATTTGACACCTAAAGCCAGCCAGAACAGACTGCAACCTGGAATTCTGAGTAAAAACAGACTCTTCCTTACGTTGCTTAAGGGCAACAGAAAAAGTAGTTAAGACGGTGACAGAGTCAGGACTAGTTCAAGTTCAAAGCGCCCTCTAACCTTCCATCCTGCAGCCTTGACAGGAATCACACCAAGGAACAAAGTGACTGCCTGGGTCATCCACATCAGCATAAATGTGCCTGACTGGGTACCTGAGCATAGCTGTACAATGTCACGGTGAAACTTGAATTAATGTAACCTTTGGTTCACCTTCCCTCAGCACCCTGGTTCTTCCGCGCCCCCCCTCCCCGGGCAGGCCAAGAGAGGGGATGGGGGAGAGAGAGAGAATGAGAGATAGAGCTTGCACAACCCTTAGGTGAGAATACTTTGGGGATCACAGAGGTGTGAAGCCAGACAGGGAGAGTAATGGAAACAAAGCAGGAAGAACAGGATCTGTTGGGATTACTTCGGGAGAGCTTCTGGGCTGTGTATAGCCAGGCCCTCCCAGAAACTCCACCGCCACCACCCCAATCCCCACCCTGGCCCATACACTCTCATTCTGGTCTAAACTGCTCGTACCTTTGAAAGTGTGAATTTATTCACACTCATGATCAGGACCACTATACATGCTGGCACTTCCCTTGAATGCCTCTGGCTCCTCCCTAAGTGTCCTTGACCCCTTTCTTGAGTGTCCCTGGCCCTTCCTGTAAATATTCCTGGCCCCTCCTTAGTATGTCCCATGCTTCTCCCTTGAATGTCCTGGCCCCTCCCTTAAAGGCCCTGGCCCCTCCCTTGAATGCCCTTGGACCCTCCCTTGAATGCCCCCGGACCCTCCCTTGAATGTCCCGGGCTCCAGATGTTGGTTTAGCAAACACCACCATGCTTCATATGTCTCTGCTCTGTAGCCACTCCCTAACCAGTAAAACCCTGACCAGATTGCCTGCCCTTCATTGTCACTGATGCCATTTTGTTATCTTTCCTCCCAAGCCCACGTCACATCACAGTCTGAAGACTCCGGTGCTATTTGTTCTTTAGCATAGGATTTCATTAGGGAAGTCACACAACGGGAGTCTGAAGAATCGAGTCAGGACTCTGGGACACTGGCGGGGACAGGACTGGGTGAAAATAGGATGGGGGCTGGCAAGATAGCCTGGTAAAGGCTACCAAGGCAAAGCCCTGAGTTGGATCTCCTGGGACCCATGTGATGGAAGGAGAAAACAGACTCTGGCAAAATGTCTCTGGCCTCTGCCCATGAATGCTTGCCAGTGCGCACACACGTACGTGTGCACATAAACACTAAATATAGAGAGGAGATACTAAGGTGGATGATAAACATCTATGGTGGGAGGAGCAGATGCTAGAGGGTGGATCTATCAATGACTGACACAAGGGCTCATAATTACGTATGCGGCAAAATAATCAAGAGAATGAACATAAAGCATCTTATAAAATACAATGTAAGAAAGCACGGAGGTGGATGTGTCGAACTGTATAGCTACAACAAATAGCACAGCGAACCCCATAACATTTTCAGCAGTGGCTCTCACACTCGCCATCCTAGCCCATGGGAGTCTGAGGTGTGTGTGTGTGAGTGGGGGTGGGGGTGGGGGGNGGGGGGAGAATGCTGTGAGTTCAAGGTGAAGCTGAGCAACACAGTGGGACTTTGTTTCTGAAATATAATATAACAATCATAATCATAGTAAAGAAGAGGTTCCCCTTGCAGCTTTAGGAACTGTTGATCCGTATCTTTGTAGATTTCATGATTTCAACGTAAGATCTGGCTTCAGCCACCCAGTTGTAGGGGGAAGTCAGTTGGCATACCCAAACATGTAAAATGATGATGATGATGATGATGATGATGTTTATAGCTGATTATATACTAGCCACTTTATAGTTACCATTGTTTCATTAGCTATATGATTTGGTTAACATTGGAGTTAGAGAAGTTATTTATGTAGCTCTCTTAGCCTTCTTCCCTATGCTTGAATACAGATGCAGTGCCTAGGACCCAGCAGCTATTTTGGCCCCATGAGGAAACATAGGAGCAAAAGGCCCAGAGTGTTTAATGGGATCTGATCTTCAGGTCACAGGGCAGAATGTCTTCTCCCCAGACCTCTCAGTGACTGAGGTCAGTACATCTACCCTGCTTTTTTTTTTTTTTTTTGTTTTGATTTGTTTTTTGAGACNGGGTTTCTTGGTATAGGCCTTGCTATCCTGTTTTCTTA
>NC_034612.1:16920883-16956049 GCF_900095145.1 Mus pahari | reverse complement strand
TTTTTTTTTTTTTTTTTTTTTGCATTGCTAACTAAGGAAGGCTGGCTAAGGACAAGCTAACCTCCTTAAGGGCTTGGAGAAGCTCGGAATCTTGGGATGCTCAGAAAACCGAAACAAGCCAGGGAGGAGAGAAGGTAGACTTTGGTAGCTCATTCAGTGTCTCCGCGCATGTGTCAGTGAGGTACTGTCACCGCACTGTCAACCACAGACAATAGCTAATGCAAAGAAAGCTGTGAACTGTGCCCCTTTCCCACGAGAAATCAAAGTGAGCTCAAATGTATTTAAATCTAAATCTTTCTCCCCTAAATTCAGATGTTCTTTTGATAGCAAAACAAACAAACGAGCTAACAAGCAAACAAACAAACACAACAAACAAAACACACAACCTGTTGCTGTGGTGGACGACTACATTTTCTTGGATTTTCACCTTTTTTAATCCTTTGGTGGACGACTACATTTTCTTGGATTTTCACCCTTTTTAATCACTTCCCTGTGAACTCCTCCTCCATTTGAGACTTATTGTAAAGAACTGGATATGAGAAGAATGTCTTGTTATCTTCAGTATTAAAAATAACCGTTTGTGGCCTCTGTCAGCTGGAAATGCAGTGCGCCCAGGGGCTATTAGTTCTTGATCTCAACTACTGTCATCTCTGTATTTTAACCCTTCAAAGGAGCTTGCTAATTGTTTTCTCTGGTGTTGAAAGGAAACAGTTTCTACACTGAATCTGTGTTATGATTTTAATAGCGTGAGAGACTGGTCCAGCAGGAGGCTTGACTGGGTCACATTTTTAATGGCCCAGTCACCACCAGTAAATAGACATTTGTTTTTGAGGGTTGCAGATTCATACATATGGGTTGGCTGAGGGTCAGGTGTGATGACCATAGAACAAGGACCATACCTGTCGCAATGGCTCAGTTCCTACTCACACTGTCACATCAAAGACATAAAAACCTATTGGCTAGTCAGTTGGTGTACCCTTCCCTGGGAAAAACCTATTTGCAGCTCCCTCCACTCCTTAGTTGCCTAGAGTTCTTTGCAGAGGGGTGAGGCCTCATGAGTGTTTCCCCACCCACTTGTCATGCCCGTTAGTGTTGTCCAGCTTCAGCTCAGGTTTAGACAGTCATGTTGGTGAGACTTTATGGGCAGAGCTTCTGAAATCACCAAGAGACACACTCTCACCGTCAACTCCCTGATCCTTTGGCTGTTAACAATCTTCCCATCCCATCTGCCCGAAATGATCCCTGAGCCTTACCTATGAGAGTGCTTTGTAGATATATCCACTGGGACAGGGCTCCACAACTCCACATTTGGATTGGCTGTGGTTTTCTATCAGTTACAAAGAGAGGATGCTTTGACAAGGATGATGTACAATAATCAGTCCTGAAAAACACACATACAAGTAACATTTTATAGACTGAACAGGAAGAGGATACACACACACACACACACACACACACACACACACACATATATATATATATATATATATATATATATATATATATATATATATAAAATGCAATTATATTACAATCTCAAAAAGAAAAGGAAAATTTTACAATGATATAATTAAGTCATCATCAGTGGAATAGTCCCAAGGTAGCTGAAGACAACCAGATCTGTCATTCATGATGCTGGGGACAGTGAACACAGACAGGGGTTGGAATCTGAGTCTAGGGGAGACAGGGACCACTTGTCCACCACTGTCATGGACCACTACCCATGAGTTTCTTTTTCTTTTTTCTTTTTTTTTTATTAGATATTTTCTTTATTTACATTTCAAATGCTATCCCAAAAGTTCCCTATACCCTCCCCAGCCCTGCTCCTCTACCCACCCACTCCCACTTCTTGGCCCTGGCATTCCTCTGTACTGGGGCATGTAAAGTTTACAAGACCAAGGGGCCTCTCTTCCCAATGATGGTCGATTAGGCCATCTTCTGCTACATATGCAGCTAGAGACACGAGCTCAGGGGGTACTGGTTAGTTCATATTGTTGTTCCACNTANAGGGTTGCANNCCCCTTCAGCTCCTTGGGTACTTTCTCTAGCTCCTCCATTGGGGGCCCTGTCTTCCATCCAATAGCTGACTGTGAGCATCCACTTCTGTGTTTGCCAGGCATTGACCTAGCCTCACAAGAGGCCACTTCAACGCAAAATCCTATTCTAGTCTCAGAGGGCATAAGGAGCTATTTATGCATCTGACAGTTTTGCATGACCACAGCAAATTACCTGTGATACTTAACTTCAGTAGTGAAAAGTTTCATTTTGACTGAAAATCTTTTTAGTGTTTCGAGAACTCCATGCATCCACACAATGTGTTTTGAGCAAACCCATGCCCCTATTCTCTCTCTTCTCCAACTACTCCTATCATTCCCCTGTAACTTCCCCACCCCCCCCCCCATGGAATCTACTTAATGCTGCCTGTATGCGCATGGGGGTAGGGCCATCTCCTGGAGTGTGGGCAGCCTCTCAAGGGTCACATTCCTGAAGGAAACTGACTCCCAGCCACCATCAATTGCTGGTAGCTCCTCAGTTAGGAATGGGTCTGATGGGCCAGGCTGACTCCATCTTAAGATTAGAAGGCATCTTGTAAAAAGGTCAAAACAAACCCATTCCTATTTCCTGTAAAACTTGAATTTGACCCGTCTTGACCCATGTTCTGGAATTTGACAGGTTTCACACCCTACACCCTGACCTCCACCCCGATAAGATAATGTGTTCTGCCAAACAATTTTTGAGATGCTCTGCTAAGTTCCTATGTAACAAAAACCCCTTGGAAAATCCCTGACCTCGCAGTTTGGGGGAGGGGTGGCTATATAAGCCCCACTTTTTTTCTACTTTCAATGTTATTTTCTCAATCCCCACTTGAGAGAGACAGCCCTGTCTGATGGAAAATAAAGTTTGCATACTTTGACCTTAAGAATTTGGGAAATGGTCTCTACTCTCATTTGGTGGGATTAGCATGAGCCTACTCTTCCCTGTTAGGGTGGTTACACTACATAGCTCTGGAGTCAGAGACACTGACCCTTGTAGAGCTAAGGTGCCAGCCAGGGACACACTACAGGTATTGATGGAATTACCATCTGAAAGAGAAGACTCATATGATGAGAAGAACATATGAGCGACACCAGCCACCCTACAACTTCAAATCCTTCATGACCACAATTTGCCCAGGGCCAGATGTCCACAGCATCACAGTTGAGAGCCTTGGTAGACCATAACTCTGAACCATGCCTCACTGTCTATAAAGTCATCAAGAAGACAGCATCTCCCTCCACTCACTGAACATGAGAGCCAAGCCCCACCCCCCCACACACAGCCCCCTCTGCTCTTCTCACAGACTCCCCATTCCATCCAAGAGCATGGCAGTGTAACACAATGATGCTATCTGCTCTTGTAATCACTACATTTTCTTCATTTCTATCTGAAGAGAAAATTGTATGGGTTATTTTTATCAGATGGTGTTTGAAAGGAGTTTGGGTGTTCGGATGTAATGCGAAATGACGGAAGTATCTTTGAAAGGAAACAGAAAAATGAGAGCTCATTTCTACTCAAGAACCTAGGAGACTTAGGAAAAGACAGAAAAGTTGCATGGGTGCATATGTGCACATATATTTGCATGTATGTATCTCTATGTGTATGTGCATCTGATAGGTGTGCATGAGTGTGTGTGTGTGTGTGAGACCAGTGAGTCCCGGAGATCTTCCTGTCTCTGTTTCCACAACACTGTATTTATGAGCATGTGTTACCATGTCTGGTTTTTCTTGGGAGCTGGGGATGAAACTCAAGTCCTCATGCTTGGATGGTGATTTACCCACTGGATCATCTTCCTAGGTTCACACGTGCATCTCTTAGCTAATTTGGCCAACTCTACCATCTAATACAGAAGTCTGAGCTCTTTTTCCCACTCCACCCCCAGGACCAATGCTAAGGTACTGTTCAGCACCCCCACCTCCTACCCAAAATTAGCTGCATCAGCTTCTGTCATTTCATCTTTCCCACCTCTTAGGAGAGAGTTTTCTCACCTCATCTAAATTATAAGCCTTCTTTAAAACACTACATATGACTGGGGAGGCAGAGGCAGGTGGATCTTTGTGGATTTGAGATCAGCCTGTTATATGTAGTGAATTCCAGGCCAGACAGAAGTACACGCTGAGACACTGTCTCTGAAACAACAAAAGCCCCATTACATATACATATTCCCTTCCTTGGTTTTTGTTCCTGGTCCTTTGATTTCCCTCCTTAGTGCTTCTCATGACTTAACATACTCTGCCTACATTAGTTATATATTACATTAGAAAATAAACTAGTATATTTTTAGTAGAAGATAAATATACTAGTTTATTTTCTCTGAGTCCCAGAAGGACTGAGGTTAGGACTGTCATTTTGGTCCCTGCTACATACATGACTAGCACCTTCTCTGTAGATGGTCACTGTGTGAATTGTTGAGAAATAATCAAGAAAATTGTTCATCTTGTTTATTTTACAAGTGGACAATGGTAAAGAAGCTCAGTGTGATTATCAATCTGGGCATGGTGGCACATGTACCTTAATCCCAGTATTTAGGAGGCCAGAGGTACGTGGCTCTCTGAGTTCCAGGCCAGCCTGGTCTACAGAGTGAGTTCTAGGACAGCCAAGGCTACAAAGAGAAGCCTTGTCTCAAACAAAACAAAATAGCACACATACCTAGCTTCCCAAGAGATCAGATATCAGAAATCCATTTTTGAGAGATAGTCTCATATAGCCCAGGCTGACCCTAAACTCCCTGTGAAGCCAAAGATGACTTTGAACTCTTGATCATCTTATCTATCTCCAAGACCCAAATGCTGTGATTACTGGTGTGCAGCACCACACTAGATGTTTTTGTTCCTGAGGCCTCAAACACAGGGTTCATTGGTGCTAAGCAAGCATTTTACCCCTGATTTCAGCCCAAACACTAGGAGTTTCCATATGACTCCTAAAACACCTGATGTTCTGATCAATACCCAATTAACATCCAAGGCCAAATTCAGTTGGACCCAAGTTTTCTCCAACTGTAATTAAAACAGAAATTATTTGCTGTACACTAACAATATAGTAATGGAATGAAGCCTGGATTATCTCTCTGAGACGTCTCATAATCACCTTCAATTCCCTCTGTGCCTGTTAGGTAAACACAACAGAATGGCTCCCTTGTATCTCTGAATGACTCCAAAAGTCTGCTCTGTACCCTACTAGGTAGATGAACCTAGAACCCACCTTCATGTGTGTGTGTGTGTGTGTGTGTGTGTGTGATAGGGATGTTTGTATGTTTTCCCCTTCTTGTGTAACACAACAGAAGAGGTACAAACACAAAGTCTTACTGTCATTGATAATGGGGGAACCTTTGCAAGAGTTGTGGAGGTCACCAAGAGTCAAGGCCCAACTCTACACAGAGGAAGCTGATGTTTAGGAGAAGGTTCCAGAAGTATGTCTCTACAGATGAAGCATTGTCTCCACTTAGAAATGAGCTCAGCCTTGGTGCCCTGTGGCAGCTGGATGGATACAATCCTCAGTTCACACCCAGCACCATTATCCCTGTATCCAGAGCAGCATGACCCTACAGGCTGCTGTGGCAGTCTTCTACACTGGCACACCTATGTAGAGTTTACTAGATATGATTTGTGATAGAGAATATTGAGGGGGCAGATTTCCTATGGCGAGTGGTTGAGAGGAATCTCTCCAGTCTCATTATTTGTCAGAACTTTGGAATATCCCAGAAGCCTCCAGAAATGCATTCAGGTCAACTCATGTCACATGGAAGTGAGGAGAGAGAAGGCTCTTCAGGTGGTTCTTGGCCCTGTCTGACCAACCCACCAACCACCTCTTTTAGATGGTGACAGTGCCCCATTTAAAGAGTACCCACATACCATTCTTGCTACTTTTGTTCTACAATACAGCTAAACACAACCAGACTTCCCATGTCTTTAAATATGCACAGTGTGACAAGGTCACTCTCAGCTTAGAACCTTCCAGAACCTCTTACTGTTTGCTACAAGGAATTCCAAACTCTCTTCACAGTCTTGGGAAGCCCTGTATAATTGTATACATTCCATCTTGTATAAAACTTCCCAACAATTCTTACATATAGGCCCCACTGGCCTCTTCTCTGTTTCTGAAGTGTGACCAGCTCTGTGTCCGAAATCACATGTGCATAGAACCTGAAGCCCTCAGGAGTTTTTAATCTTATAACCTCTCTGCTTTGTAAGGTTTTGCCCAAAACCCACATTTTCAAATTGCAGACTTTTGTCAGAGCATAAATTGTCATTATTACTATTGAGTCATAATGCCAACTTATCTAATGATATAATGAGCAATATTTTCATAGTATAGAATAAAACCTGGTGAGAATTTGTCTTCCAGAGCTCTAGTCATCCCTCTGTCAAGCAATCTTCCTGTTCTCTGAGGCATTTACTACCCCTGGAGAACTCCCTGAGGGCTTATATGCTGACAGCAAGAAAGGATCAACTGGTCAACTCGTCGCTTGCACTTGCATACATAGACTCCTGATGTTTCAGATATGGAAAAGCATGGAGAATCTCTCCATCTCATACATACACCAAGCGAACTGAAGATGGAAAAAACTGGGCAAGAGGGAAGATGCTGTTAGTCAAGTAACTGTCATGTAAGCATGAGGACAAGAGTTCCACCCACCAGAACCCACCTAAAATGCCACCTGTGGTGGTGTTTGCTTGCTATGCCAGTGCTGGGAAAATAAACACAGAAGAGTCCTCATGGGGACTTATGGGCAAGCCAGACTAGCTTATTTGGTGAGTTCTAGACTAGTGAGGGACAATGTCTTTAAAAGCAAACTGGAGGGTCAATGATGTGACTTGGTGGGTAGAGGTGCCAATACTAGTGACCTGAGTCCAATTTCTGGAATTTATACAATGGGAGGAGAGAACCAGCTCTCACAAGTTATTCTTTGACCTCCACATGTATGTCATGGACATATGCATCTACCCATTCACCCACAAAATAATAAACAAATGTAAAAGATGTTTTTTAAAGGAGAAATTGATACTCACATATGTTTGTTCCCACATATGTGTGAATGAATGAATGAATAAATAACACCCATGGGTTACTGTCTGTTCCAGAACACATTGCCCTCCAGACTTTATGCTACCCAGGTGAGGGCAACGGTAACTTAAATATCATGGACTCTGCCCAAACAAAACCACAGTCTGTTTTCCCATTGGTCCCTCTGACCATGCCAGTAGCAGCCATTGCCCTGCTGTATCTGTGTGTTGTCTGAAATCAATACTCTACAAATTAGTAGTGCCTCTCTCATCCCCCAAACCCAGCTTCAAGTCTCTGCTTTGCTCTCCTAGCCTGCTTAACTGAGAGGAGCCGCTCTGGGCCCTGGGTCTCCTGGTGAACAAAATTGACTGTTTTCTGAGAAACGAAGTCCTCCACTGCTCTCGAAGGCCATTCATCTTCATTTCCGTGTTCCTTTTCCACACAGCTGAAGCCTTAACAAGTCAGCAGTCTTTTATTTCCAAGGGACCAGAATGTAAAGCAGTGACTGAAGCCATAAACGGAGAGAGGGAGATCCTCTCCCTACATCCCTTCCTCCCTTCTCTGAGCTCTCTATTCCTCCCCCTATCTCCCCATCCCTCCCTGCTTTCCATCCATGCCTCCTTCTATTTGTCCAACTCTCCCTCCCTCTACTCCTCCACCCTGCTGTTCATCTCTCTATCCTTCCACCCACCCATCTTCTCCCTCTGCCTTCTGTGTGTATAGCTGTCCTTCTGGGAAGCCCTCTCCATAACGGAGGCAAGGTGATGTTTAAAAGCCCTACAACCCAGCAAAGACAGGATGGTGCTAAATGGAGCACCTGGGCAGGTGGACATTGATGCAGAGGTCCTGATGAACAGAGAAATGCCCACTGTGTGCTGCCTATTCAAATTGATCTGGTTCCATTCCAACCACAGCTCGGGGTTTGAGAAAGAGTGATAGTGTTTTGTTTTGTTTTGTTTTGTTTTTAATATACAATTAGTGTGTGTGCCCACTGCTGTGTGTGTGTGTGTGTGTGTGTGTGTGTCCCTGCATATGCATGCCACGGTATGCTTGTGGAGGCCGAAGGACAATTTCCGGAGTTATTTCTCTCCTTTCATTATGTGGATTCTATTTAAATCATCCGGCTTGGTGGCTAGCTCCTTTACCTACAGATCTCTCTCATTAGCCCAGAAATAACAACTTTTCAGAGGAAAAGTAGTCTGATGAGGAAAAAACCAGAGAAAATGAATATTGGCCAATTTAAAAAAAAATGATAACAACAAAATGTGCTGTTTTAACAGGGGTGTGGTTGTACCTCACTGCAGCTTTAATTTGATTTAAATAAGGACATGACTGTGACAGTGAGCGCCCACTTGCCAAGGATCAATTTCATACTGTCAGATGTTTATGATCTGAGTTTTGAATGATGCCCTTTGACCTGGAACTCAACATTGAAGCCATGGGTCAATTCCCCTTGGTGTGGCAGGTGAAAGATGAATAGATCTCCAGCAGGACAGAAGAGAGCGTCTGTCTGAAAACCCTCCTGATTGACATTTCAGATTAGCGGCTGCTGGTTCCTGAGGAGCTAAAGGTCCGACACCTGCAATGTGACAGCTGATGGACACAGCACTCGTGTCAGCAGGGCTTCCTCACAGAGGCCATCCCTCTCCATGCTCAGAGGCAAACACTGCATGGTAGAGGGATGGACCACAGTGAAGGAGGTCCCTGGCTGATTTTGTGTATGTCTGGCTGGGCCATGACTTGGCTGTGTTCCTTCTAGACCCTAGGAAGAGGAAGAATGTGATGAGGAAAAGTCTCCCACACCACAGAGTGTGTGGGGGTGTTACTGTAGAAAGTCCTCAAGGTTGCTATGCAAATCAGATGTCTAACAAGGCTATGCGGGTAGATGTGTAAAGCAGGCTCTGGTGAGCTAGGGTGCCACTGAGAAGCTTGGTACCCAAAGATGGGTTCTGTGGATGGCCACGGTTCACTGTGTGTTGTTAGCAAGCTCCGTTGATGCAATAAGGAGCAAACCCACCTACTTAAGAGGAGTTAGTAAAGCGTTAGCCAGGTAATGCATGTGTGTGCAATTATTGTTGCAGCCACAGAGGGAATGGTCCAGTCTCGAATGTTACTAGGGAAGACAGCCTACTGCTTCCCTTCCTCCTCCTCCTCTTCCTCCTCCTCTTCCTCTTCCTCCTCCTCCTCCCACTCTTCCTCCTATTCCTCCTTTTTCCTCTTCCCTTTTTCTTCTCTCTTTCCTCTATCACCTTGTCCCCTTCTTTTTTTTCTCAATCAATTCTCCCGTCACCTCTTCCTCCTTTTCTTCTTCCTCCTTTCACCTCCCCTTTCTCATTCTTCCTTCCTCTTCATCTTTTAGTGACATTCTGGAAATGTGAGCCACGAATAGAATTCCTCAAGAATGGAATACCTAAGGTTTGAGTGCAAATCTACCAAACACCTTAGTAGACACCGCTATGTGGTGCACTCCTGGTACAGTTTTGAAGATGTCATCAGTTACCCTGAGGTCTGGCTGCTATCAGGGGACTTTGAGCGCTTTCACTCTTCCTCAGCAATATCATCTCCATTGAGCAGATGTGGAAATATGGGCCCAGAAGAATTCAGGAGTTTGACCAAGATTATTACAACCAGAGAATATGGAAGCCAGGCGTCGCCCTGGGTCTAGCTACTCCAGAGCAGAGTCAGAATGTCAATCTTCTCATTATCTCTCTGGCTCACCCATCTCTTCACCTCCCTGCACGTGGAAAGACAATGACCAAATGAAAATGAGCCCAGATGTCTACATGCAAAGCTGAACCGCCTGGCCAGAGGTTGACAGACATCACCTCAGGCAGGAACATCAGCTGCCTGCTCGACCTCCCTTTTGCCTTGAGTGTATGGAAACAGCCAACAGTAAAACAGAGCTGAACCAAGGCGGTTCATTCTGGCTACAGTCCTGATGAAGCAACATTAAGTCGAAGCTACAGTTTCCCCTACAGATGGTGCAGTTTGGGCATGCGTGTCTCTATTAGTGTACTCAGAAATACCATCCAGTTAAATGTTGAAAACTGGATCCAAACATTCCCTACAACAGGATGGCTAGGACTCACCCTCTTGTGCATCCCCATGGCAGATTCCAGGTTGGTGTGGAGCACAGAAAGTTTATCTGCCCTTTTTAGTGAGATGCTGGGTGGTCAGAGTAGGAAAGACTTAAGTTCAAACTATGTTTCAGCCATGATGCCATCTTGTGAAAGTTAACATTCTGTTGGGTGTGTTTGTTGTTGCTTTGAATGATTTATTCTATTACAAGGTTGGCCCTTCTTGATATTCTTTTTCAAAGATTAAATGTGTAATATAGTCAGATGACAGGACAAAGTACCAAAGGAAGAGGCCATTCTACCCTGGCCATGCCTGAGTCCTCAGCTGTGCAGCAGCTATACAGTTGCTTGATAGCAGTTTCTCACACCATAGCTACTTAGGCAGACACACTTGTTCTCATGAAGCATAGTTAATTACTTGGCCTGTCCTCAGTGCTGATCTTGAACCTCAGCATTGCTTCCTTTCTTGCTTTCTTGTTTATTCCCCAAAGCCATTCACATGATAAACTCTTTGCCACTTGTCACAGTGACCTATGACTCCAAGTGAGCTGCATTTTACTTTTATTTTTGAGAAAGAAAAATATTCTTCTGGATGTTCCCCGTGAGCAAAAAGAAAACTCTTGGTTGGTCACCATAAGGAGTGGATTACAGGACAGAGAGGAATTAAGCCTGAACTGAGCTAGAAGCTTCTTCCATAGTAGCCAATGTTTATGGTGCTGGAAGGTCCAAAGTGAGCTGCTGCAGGGCAAAGGTTATCAATGGCATCTTACCCAGAAAGCAGCAATAATGACTTTCCAGTTGTGATGTACCGGCTGGTATAATAGTAGTGTGACCATTATTGTGGTGTCTTAGTTGCTTTTTTCTATCATGGGGATAAAGTTTCCTGACAAAAGATATTTTTCTTATGGCTTAAGAGTTTGGGAGTGGAGACCATAATGGTGGTGGACGCCTGTTTTCAGATGCATAAGGCAGCTCACACTGCGTTCACAGTCAGGAAGAAAAGAGAGACGAATGTTGGTGCTCAACTGGCTTTCTCCTTTCTGTGCATTACAGAATATGGCACCACCCAGATTTAGAATAGGTTCTTTCAATTAAACCAACCAGGTAATACCTCACAGGCCAGGTCTGGAGGTAAACTAATATATATATATATATATATATATATATATATATATATATATATTCCAAAGACTTCTTCTAGATAATTCTAGAACATGTCAAGTTGACATTTTGGTTGGATTTGATGCCTATACTGCTGGAGGGATTTCACATCTGGCCTGTTATCCATGTTGGAACTAGAACCTGGGTTGTTTGGATGAGCCGCCAAGGTCTAACCACCAACCCATGTCTCTAGCATCTTTGGTGGGGTTTTGAAGCCACCAGTTCGTGGTCCTTTGTGAGTGGCACCCCCAGGAAATCACTCTCGTCCATCAGAACTTGGGCTTACAGGGAACCCTTCTAGTCAAACCAGAAGCCAGTGGTTTAGTGAAGCATCACATATGGTTATAAAATAATAAGTATTAAATATAAACATCTGGAGAACACAGCATCTGGGAATGAGCTTTGCAATGGGAATTTCAGAGTGTTGCCATGGGTATATGTGTGATGCAGTGAACATTGAATATGTTCAAGGTGTTAGTGCAGGGAGAGGATTTATAGACAAAACAGTGGGATTACATCTGGTGCTTCAAAACGTTAATTCCCGGGGGGTGATAATCGAGAGCAAGAGTGACATTTGTCTGATGATGAGCAACACTGTTGGACAGACATCCTCGTAGAAGCAAATTTTGGGTATGAGGTGGCTGTTCTAGTTGCTTCCTGTTGCTGTGATAAACACCATGACCGAAGCAACCTGAGGAGAAAAGGGTTTATTTGGCTCACAGGAAGGAAGTCAGAGCAGGAACTCAAGGCAGGAACCTGGAGGCAGGAGCTGAAACAGAGACGTGGAGGAGTGCTGCTCACTAGTTTGTTCTTCCTGGTTTGTGCAGGCTGACATTTTATACATCCAGAACCACCTGTCTAGGTGTAGCACCACGCACATCCATCAAGAACATGCCCCCACAGACCTGCCCAAGGCCAATCTGATGGAGACAAATTTTCAATTGAGGTCTCTGTTCCCAGATATGTCTATGTTTTTGTCATGTTGGTAAGAACTTCATGACAATGAAAATGGCCTGTGTAGGAAGCAGGTGACCCCAAGAGTCCTCAGTGGGGATTATCAACAAGCAATTATACATAAGAATCATTTCCCATTCAGCTCCTGGCTTTATTGACTTTGCTTTGATTGGGTTGACAAATCTGACTCCATTTTGATTCTGATGACAGGGTTCCCATTTTCTTTACAAGAACATAGAACCCAGTGGCTCTTGCCTCAAGGGGAGAAAGGGCAGCAAAGGTGACCAGGACATTCCTTTCACCTCAAGCTTCCTCTTGGCAAATATAGATTTCTGCTCTGCTTGCGTGTACTGTCTTCTCTGCATGATTCGCCAGTTTACTTCCCCTTTGACATCTGCATAAGTTAGGATTCTCTGGAGAGGGGAAAAAAAAATCAATGGAATATATAGAATTTCAGTCACCAAAGGGTTTTTAATCAGACCGTTTTACCCAATAGGAGGTTGGGTAGACCAAGAAATGCAGTAGCCAATAGCCACTGAGCCCAGGAATTTGAAAGACTCACAGTGGATGACAGAATGGGGCCACATGAGTAATATAGTCTTATCCCAACACTGAAGGCACAGAAACTTCCTAGAGTATGTTATGAGTTATGAGTCCACTCAGAAGGCTGAGGATGCTGGAGTCTGATTTCTACAGATGATGGTGGCAGTGTTAGGTGAGCTTATTTCAGAAGAGAATCTACACAAGTGTATCTCTGCGGATATTCTGGCTTCTTCCATTGCCTTCCTTTATTCTACCCAATGCCCAGAATACTGAAAGGTGCTGACAGCACTGAGGGTGGGACTGCTCCACTCGGTTGCTGTTCCACACATCTGTCCTTGTCTTAGAGTCTCCATGGCTAGGATGAAACACCATGACCAAAAAGCAAGTTGGAGAGGAAAGGGTTTATCCAGCTTACACTTCTATTCATTCCTGAAGGAAATCAGGATGAGAACTCAGGCAGGAGCTGCAGAGGCCATGTAGAGTGCTCCTTAGTGGCTTGCTCAACCTGCCTTCTTAACCCAGGACTACTAGCCTAGGGATGACTCCACCCACAATGGGCTGGCCCTTCCTCCCATGGATCACTAATAGAGAAAACGCCTTTTAGCGGGATCTTATGGAGGCATGTTTTTTCACCTGAGGCTCCTTCTTCTCTGATGACTCTAAGACTGTGTCCAGTTGACACACAAAACTAGCCAGTACAGTCCTCTTTGGAAATGTCCTGACAGATGTGTCCAGAGATGAGATTTACTAGACATCTGTCACCCCAGAGTGACCTTTACCATCAAAGTTAACTATAACACCTCTCACTTCTCCAGGGAATGGTTCTTGTCATGTTGTGGTCACGTGGGACTGTGCTGGAACACCCTCCACTGTTGTTTTCCTCACATATCAGCAGAGCAGTGCACTCCTGGTACTGCTGAGATTTAATCCCTTCCCCTGCAGATCCAAACAAGTCTCACAGAGCCGCCTCTTAAATAGAAGTTCTCAACAGCACTCAAGGGAGCCCCAAGAGGGAACTCTCATCAGATATAAAAATCATAAGATGGTTTTGTCTCGGAAAATGAGACCATGTTCTGTCCCATTAGGTTTTCTACTGCCTGGGCAGCTCCTTGTGCTGAGTGACTGTTACCATCTGCCAGTTCCTGTCCCCTGGAGAGAAGGCAACCTCATAGTCATCAGTAAGAGAGAGCTGCCTCATCAGACAAAGATAAATATTTTACAGAGTTAGATGTTTCAGGGGATCAGGGGTGAGAAAAGAAGACCCTTGAGGTCCACAGTGACTCTTCACACTGGCTTTCCAATTTCATCCCGGTCTTTTCTCACACCCTATTAAAAGCTTTACAGCTTCCATTATCTAATCTTGAATAAGCAACTTCCCTCCAGGGTATTAATGTTTTAAGCTTGTTTTGCAATCACAGAGTAAATCCTAAAGTAGATTGCAGTCACTGAAAGTGGACTGAAGAAGTCTTCACCATTATCTAAATGCTACATTAACACCCAGCTTTCCAAAGCAGGTTCTAAATTCCCTTCTAATTTTCAAAAGAGAAAACAGCGACTGCACTGTGAATGTGTCCATGTAGCCTGTGAGGTAAGGTTTCCAATGGATTCCGAAGACTTCATCTCTTGGGGTTGGAGTGAGGGAGCCCACTCCACACAGAGAGGCTACTGCAGAGGCTCTAGATAATGGTACCAGGCAACCACCAGATCTGTGAGCCTTCTGGTGCTTGTAGCTCCTGAGTCACTGTGTCAGTGAGGGTTCTCCAGTGGAGCAGGATGGATAGACTTTCTATCATTGTAAGAAGTATTCAATAGACTGCCTCACAAGATTGTGGGGGCTGAAAATCCCCCCCACTTCAATAATCTTCTTGTTAAACAAATAGACATAGTGTTTAATTGAAGAATCTGGGAGTCTCGCATTAAGAGAGGGGACGATGTCATGGAACCACAGCCTGAGGAGGGAGTCACATTCAAAGGCCGAAGACCCTACCATCTTAATTCTGGAGGTGACAACAACCTAAGTCTACTCCAGAGAGGGTGGAGCAGAACTGACAATTATTGCACCTTGTGCTTTTTTTTCCCCCTTGCCTATAGCATCAGCTCAGAGCATGCAGAACTTACGATAAGGAGTTTTTCCCACTTAGTTTTCCGAAGTTCCCAAGAGCTTTCTCAGGAAGCACCTACAAACACGCTGTCAACTCTCTAGTCACCTCTCAGGCCAGTCAGGTCGACACCCAATCGTAACCATTGCTATGATTTTAGTATCCCTTAATCTTTGGGTTTTCTTAGGGACCAACCCAGATTCCATAAAGCAGAAAGCTGCCAATTCAGTTGCCTGCTCTTCAAATTGAAAATTAATGGGCGGAGTGAACAGGTGTTATTTCTATAAACCTTCAGGCTTTGATCACACGGAGAAGTCTATCCAGAGCAAAGGCCTGTCACTCCTATTAAAGCAATGGCCTTAAAGAATTAAGGAACGTCAGCCAGCGGGCAGAACATACATCCGAGAGCTACACTGAGCTCACAGTGGTGAACTCTGGGCACTTCTTCCTGAAGGCCAGCCAGTGCCCTGAGACAAGGGACCCAGCCAGGGACTGAGTATCTGAGTGTCTGTGCTTCATAGCTGCATGACAGGTTGTTGTTGGTGTCTTCAAAAGGAAATAACCACAAAAGCAAAATCTGGAGAGAATAAGACTGAAGAGTCAGCTCGGTGGTTAAAAGCATGGGCTGCTTTTCTAGGGAATTGGGGTTGGATTCCTAGTACTCACATGGCTGCTTACAACTGAAGTCTGTAACACCAATGGCAGGGGGGTACAATGCCCTCTTCTAGCCTCCAAAAGTACTGCACACACATGGTATCCACATTGCTCTCCCCTCCCCCGACACACACACACACTTAAAGGAGAAATAGAAGGTATATTTGGGCTCAGATTAAATATAGTCCATCACACAGCAAAATGTGACAAGAGTGGCCTGCCATGAGGCTTGTTCAGAGCAGGAAGTAGGGAAAGGAAACACTTGTGCTTGCTTCTCTTTGGCTTCTACTTTTGTTCTGCCAAGCCCCAACTCATGCCACGTGTGAGTCTCCTTGCCCACCTAGTAATTCATCATCTCTGGAAACAGCCTCCCAGATTCACCCAAAGTGTGCCTCACCAGTGCCCTAGATGTTTCTTAATCCAACCAAGCTGCCAATCCAAATCAGCCATCTTGGTGCCATGGAGGAAAGTGAACAACAAAGAAATGATTTAGAGCCAAGAGCATCATCCATGTCTGCATCCAGAGACATTCTGTGGAAGGCAGAGAGCAAGCTGTAGCTCAGCTAGATGCTCAGATTTGTAGGAGGTAGTGATGTGTGGGTGTGGTCATGCCATGTTTGATATTCAGGACTCTGGGTCTCCTAACAGTGAGGGTACATTAAAACACTGCCTTGAGAACCCAGGCCCTTTTTGAGGGGCCGTAGTATGGTACAATAGCTGAACCACCTTTGTATTATTTCTTTGTCTCCACAGTAGACACCACCCAACCAAGCAGCATATAGCTAATGTTGATGTGGCCACATTGGCTGTTTTAAAAGTCTATCATAAATATTAATGTTGTGGATCAAATCTCACTAGATGGGTCATGTCCCATTCTTACCACAGAAACCTCCCGAATTCTGCTAATGGCTGAAGGACAATTTCTCTTGAAAACATATTCATCTGAGTCTGTTCCCAGGCTCTCTCAGGAAGCCGTGTGTCAGGACTGAGTTTTCTGAAAGCGTGCAAGCCAACAGAAGCTTACAGTGCATCTCTCCTCCTTTCCATGTTAACTGTCTCAAATCTGATTGCTGGGATCAATCCTGTGGTATTTTGCATTTCGGAGGAAATGGCATAGAATATTAGCCCTGTTTTCTGGTCACTGCGGGAATAAACTTGTGGAAGATGCTTGTTGGTGGCACACACTGTAATAACACTCAGCTTTGGGAACTTGACCCACATGAACACTTTAGAAGGGTGTCCACTCCACCCCACAGTGAGCACACACAATGGCATTGACATAGCACCTGGTTTTAGTCCTATCTCATGAAGAACACTATTTCTAGATCCTGGAACACTGTATTTACAGGGCACACCTTCTCTCTCTGTGAACCTTTCAGCCTGGTACCGAATGGATCATTAGTTACTTAGATAACTAATTTGCACAGAGCTGAGCCGACAGCTCTATGCAAAACATCTTGCCCATTTTAGCCCACATAAAAGCACACAATGTCCATTTGTACCCGACTTATTCTGAAACTAGTAGCCATATGGCTAAGTCCCTCTGGCACACAAGCCTCAAGCAAAGCCTAAAACTGATGATGCTTTGGAGCATGACTCTGCAAAACTCATATGACATGAGAATTAATCAAAGTTAACTTAGGAAGATACAGAAAATCATTTCTTTCCTGCTAATGCTAATGCCTGTACCCAGTGGGAAACAATCACCTTTATTATGAAGAGATATTTAATCATGTAGAATCAGAAATCTGTGTTTCGGGTTTCACTGGAAACCTGAAAGGTGTAGACACTTAAGCTAATCTCCTGAGATCCAGCACACATATAATCTACCCTACTCCTGCATTCTGGACAGACATCACAAATCAATCACAGCATTCTACCAGAAGCCAACATTGTCATCAAGATCACTTCCGTCATGAAGTTTTGGGGATACATTCAGCTCATGGCATAAAATCCATTTTATGCTCAAAGTGGACCAGATTTTAAAAACTGCAGTGGACCAGAAATAACCAGAAAGTTCAGTGTAAAAGGCTAAATAACATATTTAAATATCCCCAACATGGAATAAATATTTGACACTGGCTCATGCTTTTAATCCTGGCACTCTGGAGGCAGAGGCCAGTGAACCTCTGTGAGTTTAAGGCCAGCCTGGCCTACATAAAAAGTTCTACGACAGCTGCAACTTTAGATAGATAGATAGATAGATAGATAGATAGATAGATAGATAGATAGATAGATAGACAGATACAGATATAGAGAATGGATTAACATATATATTTAATTTTGGAGAATTCCATACATGCGTATGATGTGTTTTAGTCAATTCTGCCCCCATATCCTCAACTCCATTTCCTCTCCTATCTCCCTATTGCTTTTCCCTCTCAACTTTCCTCTCCATTTTTAAAGCCCCAAATACACGTAGTGCTGCCTATAGGTGCATGGGTTCAGAATCATCTGCTGGGGCATAGGCAGCCCCTCAGGGGCTCACATCCCTGAAGAAAGCTGATTGTCTGTTCTTCAGCAGCCATCATTTCCCAACACTTCCTCAGCTGGAGATGAGACATGAACCTCTCCCTCATCCGTGCAGGGATTTTTGTCTGACTTGATCTTACACAGGTCTTACACCTGCAGTCACAGATGCTGAGTTCATGGACAACGGCTGTGTCCAGCAAATGCTGTTTCACTGAAAACATCCTCTCCCTATGGCTTTTACAATTTTTCTGGCCCATCTCTCATGATGATCCCTGAGTCTGTGGGGAGAGGTATGATACAGTCATTTCATTTAGACCCTGAGCACTGCTCAGTTCCTTAGCCTTCACAGATCGACCAGTTGTACGCCTGTCAAAAGAAGGTTTTTATATTGAGGGTTGAGAGATGCATTAATCTCTGGGAGCAGTTTGTTACAGTGTTCACTTAGCAGGATAATCATGCTAAATTCTCCCCCAGGGCCCATGACCTCTCAGTAAATTCTCTAAGGAGCCAGTCTTAGGGGCCCAACAGTGTCTACGCTAATGCATTAGTACAAGCACTTAATGCATAAGCACACTTTCATTCTAGACAACCCCATGCATGCTTATGCAAGGTAAGAGTGCTACAGTCAAGAGCTCTCTGAAGAGAAATGTAACCTGTGTCAGTGTAACTACATTAAGTATTTAGATAAGAATCCTACAATTAAAGTACCAGCTAATTGAGTTTGGGCTTGTTGCATACAATTCAGTAAAGATGGGAAACAGTACATAAAGGAATTGTCTCTTGGTCATTCATTTATTGTGTCCTTACAAAGAGTAGAACTGCATAGATGGTTTATTCTCCATAGCTCAATGGGTGACAGAAAAAAAAAAAAAAAAAAACCAGTGTTAAAAGTAACATAATTCTAGGGGGCTGTGGATGTGTGCTGTTTAAATTTGCCTAAACGAATTAATCTCCTTTCACAGACTTTCAGCAACACTGCACATTACATGTTGATCTGTTACAGAACCACATCCAACTTCATTAGCCTGAGTCCCTGCAAATAGCAGGATCTCATTTGGAATAGCTTGACTGAAATGATAAGGGAATTATTTCCCCATGAGAGCATTACAAGAAGAGGCAATACAGTGCCCAGGAGCTGTGATTGTCTGGGGTAAGCCAGGCAAGAGGGGAAACCCATTTAATCTCAACTCGGTGACGGGCAGGACACTTGTCTGTGGATGCCAGGAGTGTGGCCAAAAACCCGTCAGCAGAGATGATGGGCCTGTATTTTCTTCTCTCTGTCTACACCAAGCACTTGACAGGGCTGAGCCCGTGCTAAACTGGGCAGCGTGTGAAACCAGGTGTTCAGGCCATGGATGCAGTGCCATTACAGATCAGGGAGGTGTTCATAGATCATGGCTCTTGTTCAGGATACCCTTTCTTCTTACTTTGAATAAAATGAGCAAAAGCGTGCTCATATTTTTGGCGGGACTACAAGTTAGAGCAAGTTTACTAGACGATACCATTGTGTGGCCCACATGATTCCCTCCACAAGACCATATGAAGCCATATGAAGACACCACATTTTCAATGGTATTCATTGCATATTTATTTTTTGGTGTCTAATTGTGGGAGAACTGTTTTCAATAAGAATATTGTATTCCCACAGAATATAATGCTACACATAGTCTCAAACTATGTGATGAGTTTATTTGTACTGACATAGAATATTTAAAGAAGTAGTTTTAAGGAAAAAAGGAACAGAAATAAGTAGAATATTTTAATGTCAATTTAAGAATACATGTCATCAAAATAAACCTAGAGACTCAGGGTAACTGGATTCCACTGAAACATAGAAGACAGTTTTCAACTCTGCTCACTGTCCCGTATGCAGGATATTTGGTCTTTAATTGCAGTGTTGGGGCAGAGAGTGTATGTGAGACAGATGAATGGGTGATCAAAGATCCCTCTGTAAGTGAAGAATCAGGTTTGGAGAACAGATCTGGCCCTTCCCTCTATAATGTGGGCTCTGCCCGTGTATTTCCATGGTCTGCTTTAGATGCTGATCAAACCCAAAATACCACAGGCTGATAGCTCAACCCCAGGGTGATATTTCTTCCTACTAAGGTGGTGGACAGTGCAGACCCTGGGGAAAGCTCCCTTCCTGGATTCTAGACAGCAGGCTTTTTGCTCGTCCTCATGGGAGAAGGGGTAGAGAAAGAAAGAGATTGTTCTAGGTTCTTTTTATAAAAACAACTTTATCAAAACAAAGCTTCATTCTTCCTTCCTCGTGTGACCTTAATTACCTCCTTACTGGCCCTGTTTTCAAATATAGTCACAATGAAAGTAAGGTTATCAGCTGCAGGAGGTTCTCTGGTAGAATTTTTGGGGTCACCTATGTTTACTCTCATATCATCTGTGAATAGCTATACTAATTCATTTCTCCTTGATCTCCTTTGGTTGTCTTATTGTTCTAGCTAAAACTTCAAGTACTATATTGAATAGAAAAGAAGAGAGTGGGCAGCCTATCTTGTTCCTGGCTTTTAAGTTTCTCGCCGTTTAATTTGATGTTGGCTATTGACTTGTTGTATGTTGCTTATATTGTGTTTAGGATGGGCCTTGTATCACTGGTCTCTCTAAGACTTTTAACATGAAGGGGTGTTGGATGTTTTTTGTCTTTCAGCTTGTTTATATAGTGGATTATGTTGATGAATTGTATATTGAACCACCCCTGCATCCCTGGAGTGATGAGCTTACTTCATCATGGTGTATGATGTTTTGATGTGTTCTTGGATTCAGTTTGCAACTATTTTATTGAGTATTTTGTCATCAATGTTCATGAGGGAAATTGGTCTGAGACTTTTCTTTCTTTGTTGAATTTAGGTATCAGGATGACTATGGCCTCATAGAATGAGTTTGGCAATATAGTTGAATGAGCTAGAAACCTAGAGCAATGGAAACTTAGACAAATCTATGAAGGTGATTCTAGCTAAGGCTACAAGCAGTAGGGTATATGGAACCTGAAATGGCCACCTCCTGTAACCAAGAAAGACTACCAATGGAAGGATAGGGACACCAACCCAGACACCAAACCTTCAACCCACAATTTGCTGTGCCTACAAGAAATGCAGAGATAAAGAAGAAGCAGAAATGGAGTAAATAGCCAACCAAGGATTGGACCAGCTTGAAGCCAATGCCATGAGAAGTCCCACCCCTAGACATTATTAATGATATTCTGCTATACATGCAGACAGGAGCCTAGCATAACTGCCATATGAGAGGCTTCACCCAGCACCTAATGGAAACAGATGCACAGACCCACAGCCAAACATTAGGCAGAGCTCAGGAAATCTTCTGGAAAGGGGGAGGGAAGGATTGAAGGAGACAGAGAAGTTGAGGACCCCACAAGAAAACATACAGAATCAATTAACCTGGGCTCATAGGGGCTCACAGAGACTGAACCACCAACCAGAGACTATGCGCAGGACAGACCTAGCCTCTCTACACACATGTAAGTAATGTGCAGCTTGCTTTTCAGGTGGGTTCCCTAACAACAGATGCAGGGACCTGCGTTTGGAGGTCCTTTCCCCTAACCATGCTGCCTTATCTCGCCTAAATAGGAGGAAATGTGCCTAGTCCTATTTCAGCTTGATATGTCAAGGCTGGTTGATATCCATGGGAGGCCTCCCTTTCTCTGAAAAGAAAGGGAGCAGGAAAGGATGGGGAGAGGGTGGGACTGGGAGGAGAGGAAGGAGAGGAAGCTGTGATCAATATATAAAGTAAATAAATACATTTTAATTAATGAAAAAAAGAAGTAAGATTATTAACATGTGAATTATGAAGCAATCCTGTCCCTACCACTGGGGAAGGAGGTGAGGTTACTGGGTCTATCAACTTGAACAGAATCACGAGCTGTCATTTCTACTGCCACTGCCCTTCGTCTCTCTGTCACTGCTGTTGAAAATCATAAAACTTCCCAGGCTGTCTTGGCAAATGAGGCTTCGTATAGTACTCAGCCACACATGGGACATCTGTACCACTACTTCCCACAAGGCTTAGGGAACAGAGTGTGAAAGAGGAACAGAGAGACGGTAAGAGCCAGAGGCCAGGGAGGACTCCTGGAAAGCAGTGTGCTCTGATCATGACAGAACCATTGATCTCATGCACTCGCAGCCTCTGTGTCTGCACAGGGTCAGACTGATCTACCTGGCAACATGGAAGAGGGAGGAACTCATGGGCCCTACCCTTGGCTGAGAGCTATGGACAGTTGACGGCTGCTGGGCAAGGGAGGACCAATTTCCTTCGGGAGTGGCCTCTCTTGTATTCTCCATTCTCCAGAAAATGGCCCTCCCACCCATGAGCATATGGGAAGCTGTAATTCGACTAAGTGGGAATTTGGCTAAGTGCGTGTTGGTTTTTGAAGGGGGTGTGAAGTTGGGAGGGGGGTTGCGGAGAGTCCTGGGAGAAGTCGGAGTGGGGTGGGTATATGATAGAACTATATACCATATACTTTCATCAAATTCTCAAAGGATAGATAAATAACACTAAACCAGTTAAAGAACGATGTTAAAATCTAAAGGCATAAATGTTGGATAAAACAAAACCTTACCCATCACAAGTGAGAACTCACCCTATGTGACGAGTGAAGGATGGTCTAGAAGGGAGGAAGCTGTGTCTGAGGAAGCTTCAAGGAGTGTTCTGGCATAGAACACTTTAGGAGCAGCTTTGCAGGGAGATGTCAGGAGCCACCTGAGAGATGAGCTACCATCACTCCACTTTAGTTGGCAGGTCAAAGATCTGACAAATGGTCTATGGAGAACCATTCTGCACCCCAGTCCTGTGGGGGAATGTGTCGAGGTGTGAAAGCTCTCCCATAAGACACAAGTTCCTAAATCCTGCAGCTGATGCCACTTTTAGCCCAGAGGATCATCGCTCCTTCACGGCTGTAATCTCACCATCTTTGTAACTCTCTGTCCACTCTGGTAGCTTTTAACTCAGCTCAACAGCCATTTCGGCAGTGTAGCTAAAGCTCCCCCTTTTCATCTTTGATCATGACTCTACCCATTTCAGCCCCTTTAAGTACTCTACTTGAAGTTATCATGTTGTTTCTCCTAAGGCAGGCTAGGGACTTGGAGAGAAATATATCACTGCAGATCCTTATGCTACGACGTTGTGATGGTTTTGAGTATGCTTGGCCCAGGGAGTGGCACTATTAGGAGGTGTGGCCTTGTTGGAGTAGGTGTGGCCTTGTTGGAGGAAGTGAATCACTGTGGCGGGGTGGGGGGGGTTAGGGTTTTAGGCCCTCCTCCTAGCCATATGGGACATAGTCTGCTCCTGGCTTCCTTTGGATGAAGATGTAGAATTCTCAGCTCCTCTAGCACCATGCCTGCCTGGATGCTGTTAGGCTTCCTGCAATGATAATGGAGTGAACCATAGACCCTGCAAGTCACTCCCAATTAAATATCCTTTTTAAGAGTTGCCTTGATCATGATGTCTCTTCA
Source organism: Mus pahari (assembly GCF_900095145.1). Taxonomy (NCBI): domain Eukaryota; kingdom Metazoa; phylum Chordata; class Mammalia; order Rodentia; family Muridae; genus Mus; species Mus pahari. The sequence continues at coordinate 16,932,568 of NC_034612.1, read as the reverse complement.
CAGTGATAGACACCCTAACTAAGACAGATGTGTCCCTAGAGATACTAAAAGGCAGTGTTCACACAAGCAGGCTGCTGTTGACTCTCCACATCAGTCAAATGAGGCAGACAGTTTGTCAGAGGTATGTACTCAGAAAGCTTCTCCCAAGGACCGAAGGACATTCTCCGGGTGTCTCTTTATGGCCAGAGTCATGCAGAAGGGAAGCTGTTTGGTAAAGGTGCTCATCTTTTGGAGGAGTGATTTGTGACTGGAGATCGTAGAGGCTCACACACCTTTCCATTGCTGAGAGCATATGCAAGAACGATGTTGGCCATAGGAAAGCAAGCCAGGATGGTCCTTGTCTTGTCGTTAAGCATTTGCTATGGAAGCATCTTCCTGCCACATCTACCAGCTGGGATGTGTTGCCTTTCTCATCGCAGTGACTAAAATATGAGACAAAACAATGCAAGGAAGGGATGGTTGATTAGGCTCACAGGTTAAGGGCGACCAGGGAGGGCATGATGGCTGCAGCATGAGGTAGCTGGCCATATTGTATCCATGGTAAGGAAACAGAAAAGTGAATGCCTGTGCTCAGCTCACTTTTTCTTTCTTTATTCATCCCTAGACCTCAACCGTCAGGATGGCGCCATCCACGTTCAGAGTGCGTCTGCCAAGTAAGTAAAGTTTGAAGTGGACGGATTTTTTGTTTATGTCATGTGATGCAGACTCACATGATGTTTTGCTGAGGCTAGACCCTTGACTGGCACTTGTATAGCTAGCTGTACAGCTCTTCCTTGAGAGAGGCACGGCAGAGAACTCCTGGCATTCTAGCTGGTCCTGGTTGCTCCCTCGGGCTAACTCATGCAGATTCTGTGGAGGCCTGGTAGTTACTGACAGATCATGCTGCCACTGCTGGTCCGTGTTTGGTGACAGTACTGAACCTGACTGCTAGTATCCTGATAAATAGAGATGGAATGTCCCCAAGGAACCACTTCTAAACAGGTCTGCATCCCCTTGTCCTATTTACTACCCTTTCTTCCCTACCTTTGGATGATGGGTGTCTTAGTCAGGGTTTCTATTCCTGGACAAAACATCTTGACCAAGAAGCAAGTTGGGGAGGAAAGGGTTTATTTGGCTTACATTTCCATATTGCTGTTCATCACCAAGGAAGTCAGGACTGGAACTCAAGCAGGTCAGGAAGCAGGAGCTGATGCAGAGGCCATGGAGGGATGTTCCTTACTGGCTTGCTTCCCAGGGCTTGCTCAGCCTGCTCTCTTATAGAATCCAAGACTACCAGCCCAGAGATGGTACCACCCACAAGGAGCCCTCCCTCCTTGGTCACTAATTGAGAAAATGCCTTACAGCTGGATCTCATGGAGGCATTTCCCCAACTGAAGCTCCTTTCTCTGTGATAACTCCAGCTTGAGTCAAGTTGACACACAAAACCAGCCAGTACAATGGGCTAGAAGGGAGTTTGAATCCTAATTAAAGTAGGTTTTCAAAAATCTAAGCATACAAAAGTCCTCAGGAAAATCCCTCATGGATACTCCCAGAAGTGGGTTTCCATAGTGACCATACATCTCCTGGAGCTGAGAGTGAAGCCAAACTATCATGTTACTCAATGTTTGTGGATCTTTGAACTGACTTTCCAGTTATAAAACTGACTCAAGAACACAGGGCTGTAGGCTGGGTTGACTGTGTTTGAACTCTACACTGCTCTTTGACCACTTAACACCTCAGTCTTCCCATCTGTTCATTGGGGTTTATAAAACCCATGTAACCCATATTTAAAGGAGTTAATTAGGTCAGAGGTTTGCAAACCTGACTATGCTTTAGAATCTCTTGGTGTGACAAAAGGTTACTTATAGCTTATGGGTTCTTGGCAAAAGCCTGAATTTGGGGGGTAAAAAAAAGAGCTCTTCCAATGACTCTTAAGTGAAACTGAATCTGAAAGTCTGAGGATGATGTAATTCATGGGAAGCTGTACTCTTAAATCATCAGCCTTGTGTAGACTGGAGAAGCACAGCTTGTTAAGAGAAAGGATCAGGCTCACCCAAGACCCTCAGAGTCAGTAAGATGCTCTTGTGTGTATAACAGTTCCCAGGACTGCTGCTGATCCAGGGATGTAACCGCCAGCAGCCACAGGTTACTGGGTTCCTGAAAAGAAAGATGAGGTTTTGGACGGGAAAGGCTGCGAGAGAAATAACGAGCCAAGTCAAGTTCTCTGTTCAAGGCCAATGTTTACTTATGAGTCTGAGCTTATAAAGGGGGTGTGGGGGACCCATCCCCCACTACACCAGGATCTCATGGCTTTGTCAGGATAGTGTCAGGAGAACAGGTTCAGCCTCTCAGCAGGCAGTGGCCTCTTGGCGGAAAGCTGCAGATGAGGCAGGACAATAGACTTTACCTAGGTTGGAAGACTCCACCCTAGGTGGGCTAGCAACTGTGGTAAACCAGATCTGAGCAGCCTGCCCCTGTAGCTGGCCTGGGAAGGGTACACAGGGACCTTGCTTGGAGGAAGTCTGAAAAGACATAATATAAGAGAAAACTTCTTTTGAGGTACCATCGGAATCCACAGTTTTTGAAAGCAAACTTCCTGGGGAATGACCTCTAAAATATGGATTTACCTTCTTGGATTTAAGTCATTAGATAAAAGATATACTAACAGCCTGCCGATTGGCCAGCAAGAGGCCAGAAGTACTTCCTCATAGGCCGCTGGAGCTATATATCTTTTCAATCTGATGCCTAGTTCTTCAGTAGAACTTTTGATTTTATGAGTTTGTTCAAAACTCTGTCTCTTTGTCTCTTTTTCTCTATCTCTGCCTCTGTCTCTCTATGTTTGGGTAAGCACATACATGCATGTGTAAACCAGTTATGCCCAATCTGCTCAAGGATTCCAGGCCAGTCTTTACCAGAGTAAACATTCAAACAGAACCTCAACCAACACAGACCGATCATCAAATATTGAAGTTTTATTTTTAAAAGAGGAAAATTGAAAGTCGAGAGTGTCCCTGTGATTATATTTCAACTTCCTCCCAATGTTCAAAATGTCCCCCCAAAAATTGAGAAGTAAATCTGGGTCCTAGAACACAGCATATATGATATGAACACATGCAGACAGTCTTTCAGAGGCAGCAACATGTCTGCTCTGGCTGAAGGACTCTTCTGGATTGTCTGTATGAGACAAAGGAGTGAATTTAGTGAAGAGAGAACTTGCACCATCTAGGGCTGAAGAGGTAGTTAAAAAGTTAAGAGCACAAAATGCAGGGGACCACAATTTAGTTCTGAACTGGTGCCTCTTAGCAGCCTGTAACTCCAGAGGGTCTGGTGTTTGCTCTCAACTTCTGCAGGCTCCTTATGTACGAGGGGCGTGTGTGCACATATACTTGAACACACACATATGCACACACACACACATAAAAAGAGAGAGACAAAGAGAGACAGAGACAACGAGACACAGAAACCAAAGCAGACACACACAGAGAAAAAGAGACAGACAGACACACACACACACACACACAGAGAGAGAGAGAGAGAGAGAGAGAGAGAGAGAGAGAGAGAGAGAGAGAGAATCTTTTAAGAAAAAAGAATACACATCATAAATTCAAATAACCACACAATAACACAACCCCTCTGGGTCTGTGTTCTTAAAACATCATCTCTGGTTAGGAGTACGTAGATCACTGATCACTTTTGGTATCGTTTGTTTGTCTGTCTGTTTTTGTGTTTGAGACTAGACTCTATATTGTTCTCTAGACCTAGTTGTTCTGGAACTTGTGACATAAACCAGACTGGTCTTGAACTCAGAGATCCTTCTCAGAAGGATAGAAATTCAAGTTTGGTTCAATACCCAATGGGAAGTACAGAGTTGAGGCCATGATGATGTGAACTTTCACTTGGTTGAGGCTGAGGAGTGACTACCTCTGATACCCTCATCATCACCCCTGGTGATGAGCCAGCATCAGAACGGTTTTTTTGTGTCCTAATGCAAACAGATAGTACATTAGTTACTATCCTCTTGCTGTGATAAAGCACCCTGCTGAAGGCAACGTAAGAAAGGATGCGTTTATTTTGGTTCGTGGCTCAAGATTATAGTCCATCATGGAGTGGGGGAAGGAATCATGGCAACAAGAATTTAAGGCATCTGGTCACATTGCATCAATAGTTGGGAAGCAGAGAAATGAATTCCGGTGCACAGCTCAAGTCCCCCGTTTTATGTAGACCAAATAAGCCCCTAGTTCACAGCCTGGTGCTCCTCACATTATATTAAGGGTTGCTCTTCTTATCTCAGTTAACATAATTAATGTAACTCCTCACAGACATACCTAGAGCCTGGTCTCTGGGTGGTTCTATCAAGTTGACAATATTTACCATGATGGGCAGAAATCCTTTGTCCAGGTCCATTCAGAAACGCCCTGACACATAACACATCTATTTGCCAGCCATGTAAATGTGAGTGAAGAGGAAAATTAGATCTTACGGTATTCTGCCATTCAAATTCAAGGCAGGCAATTAGGCTAAATTCTCAGACTCCTTCCAGGTGACTTGGCCTATGTTTGAGCACATCTGGTTGGCTTTTGGGCGGCAATGGTTTGTTGTTGAGCTTCATGGCAACTTTACAGACTATTCCTTCCATTGTAAAACTAAGTAGGGGCATATTCTGTCTTTGCCACACTCTTATTACCCACTTCCCCCAAATCTTGACTCAAGTGCATTGTACGTAGCGGAATGAAAAGTCTATAGAATATATGATGCTTTTTGTGTTGCAATCTAAAAGCTAGAACCAAGTCAATTTGTGAGTGCTTTATATTCAAGATTTATGAAGGTGATTTTGGGGGAGGGGAGTTTGATTCATGGCTCAGATGAAACTGCAATGCTCTGAGGACATTTCATTTCAACCATCTGCTTGGCACAAGAAAAAAAAAATCATTTTCTCATGAGGGCCTATGAAAGGTACCAGGAGAATTAAGCTATTTCTTGGGTCTTTATTCTCAGTCTGACACACGGTAAAAAGAAGTCTGAAACCTTGGTGGTTGGATGCTATAAAAATAAAAGCACCAGCCGGGCGTGGTGGTGCATACCTTTAATCCCAGCACTTGGGAGGCAGAGGCAGGTGGATTTCTGAGTTCAAGGCCAGCCCGGTCTACAGAGTGAGTGCCAGGATTACACAGAGAAACCCTGTCTCAAAAAGGAAAATCAATCAATCAATCAATCAATCAATAAAAGCACCTAGCATGTTTTAACTCCTGACCGAGTATCAGACAGAGACTGTGTTGGGTGTTCCCTCCTGACTTCCTGGATGGGGACGTGGATCTTGTAGTTATCACTCTGGTCACCCCATCCCAACTTCTTTCATTTACAGCATCGTGGTCCTTCATTCCCACACCTGTTGCCATGGAGAGCGAGCTGATGCATCCTGTTCAAGGGCCTTTGGATTGGGGCGCGTGGCCGGTCTTGAGTGTCAACCTGGTGGCTAAAAGGCTGCCAAGGACTAGTGAAGAGACCTTCCAGGAGCACCTGTGAGGTGTTTGCAGGGATGACTGGCATGGAGGACAGCAACTGAGGAGGGGAAGAACACTTGAATGTGGGTGGGGCCAGTAGTCCGGAGGACCGGTTGGAAAAAGTGTTGGGAGGAGAGGAAGCGACAGTGTGGTGCGTGTAAGCTCTACATACCCCGTGCGATCTCTCTTCCTCCTGGTGCCTTCCCTCAGGGCTTCAGACTACAGCAGTACGGCAGCTTTGACCTTTTACCATGAACTTAACTCTGGTGACTCTCCTGGAAGCTTCCAGGCCTTCAGTGTGGAACTGGGGCTGCTGAGGCTTGAAGCTTCTTGGACAGAACAGTTTCTAGGTTCTGTCTCTCTCCAGTGTGCAGAAAACCGTTGTTCCTATTATGTAAGCCAATCATTCAGGTTGTGTGTGTGTGTGTGTGTGTGTGTGTGTGTGTGTGTGTGTGTGTGTGTGTGTGTGTGTGTGTGTAAATCCATCTATATTAACCCAGCTTCAGAGTTGCTCCACTCTGGAACCCCAGCGCTGGGGAAAGGGGTGTTTTCATGGAAAATACCAAGGATGTTCCTGTTCCTACCGGATGCGTGGAGGTTATGCAATAGTCTTTCTCCATCTGTCTTCACTTCACCTATTGCCTTTCTCCTGTTTAACCTAAGAATTAATGATTTCAGGTTATAGGTTTGTACTCCAGCTCAGCTACTTCCTAGGTGTGATCTCATGAAAGAGCAGCCTCACCTTTCCCTCCCTCTCTTTACTCCCCTGAAAAATGGGCACTGAAGGAGACTGGGGAGGAGGTGGGGAATTGGCAGCCCTCGGGAAGCTGTCTGCCCTGCTCAGAGTACTTGGTGCTCATGTCAGGACTATGATTAGCCTCAGCATCCTTCATCAGGCTACAGCATCCCCGAGAAGACAGCACAAGACAAGCAAAACAAAACAAGAAAATTCTTCTGCCAGGTGCTCTGATATTTAATAATGCAGTTTTAAATCTGGTTAAGTCAGGTGTCTATGAAAGCAAAAAAACCCATATTTGAAATTTATCTAAAAGGATGATCTGTGACTTATTTTTGTTATGGGGCTAGAGGAGGCTCATATTCTGATCATGTCAGTTTCTCATTACAGCCAGAATATCAGTCTGAGGGGCATATGTTACACTTATCATTTAATACTTTGATTTATATGATCTAAGTAAATGGATTTCAGTATCTTAGGTAATATTCCTTTCAGTCACACCATAGAAACCCATTTAAGGTTAAATTAAGTTCATTTAATTTTCATTGCCTTTTGATAAGTTCACTTATAAGAAAACAAACCAATTTAGGTTTTCTAGAAGAGCATATGTCCCAACTGGAGCCCATAGTCAGGCCATCTTATAACTCAGCATGTAGTAATTTTTCATTGATTGAGTAGGAATACTGACGAGTCAGTTTCACAGGAAGTGATGTTAAAGGTGAGCACAACATCGTGCAAGTAATCAGTGTGCTTTCCGCTGAGGAAGATGATTTCTCTTGCTATCGACATCCCTTAGTGGCCTGTAGTTCTTTGTGTGGGAATGAGGTTCCATGGGCTTTCCCTCCTCCATGTTAGCATGTTTAGTGTGGTTCTTGTTCAGCTCATCTTCATTCCTAAAATCATACATGCAAGTAACAAATCTAGCGGGTTGTACCTAGGAATATGCATGTATATACATACACAAACACATACATACACATATACATGTATGTATGCTAATAACAATAGAAGACTGTGAATAAAAATGCTATGGATTTGTAAGAGAACAAGGATAGGTATGTAGAAGAGTTTGGATGGAGAAAAGGGAAGAGGAAATAATATAATTATATTATAATTTTTTAAAATAAAAGAAATGAATAAAGAAGTGAATGTGGTGTGTCACAAACCCCTTATATTTTTTTCACTTATATTATATATTTGCATTATTTTGTATTTCTTTCTTAAACTTTTATAGCAAGTTAGCTACTTCTATGGCAAGATGAAAGATTATAGATATTTCCTGATATTCCCTTTTCTCGTGTTAAAGAAGGGAGCCCAGATCCCAAGATAAATAGCTCTCCTCCTGCCTGTGTTTCTTAGCTCTTATTTAATCTGGGCTCATAAGAGAGAACAGTTAGGCCACCCTGATGTATATACAGAAGGGTAAGAAGCCTTAAACTCATGTTATAGCTTCATAACTTCTAATATTGTTATGGAGTAATGTCACATATTGATATATTGGTATATTGAGTATGTAACAGATGATTGACAAATAGATGAGAAAATATGTGATAGATTGATAAATAGATGATAGATAGATAGACAGACAGACAGACGGCTAGATAGATGGCAGACAGACAGGACTGAACCTATCAGGACTTCAGTTTTAAAAGCTAAAGCTCCTCTTTGTCCATGAGATGGCACTCTAAAATAGGGATCTAACTCTTCTGGTACTCATTCTGCCACTATGAGCAAGGTAAGAAGAAATGAGCATCCTCTCCATGTTACACCTCTACCTCAGCCATGGACCCATCCGTCCACCTCCATGGTAGCCACAAAGTAGCACAGAGCAATAGGATGTGATAACACTCAACTACCGGTCAACAAGAAAATATTGAGCAGGGATCTGACATCAATGATGCAGCAGTGAGAAGAATTTAAATGAATGCTTGAACCATTGAGTTTTATTCTCTAATGGAGTGTGCTGGGCCACACTGAAATCAATACCCGATAAGTCAGGTGGTAGTGCATGCAAAGAAGCCAAGTGGAGAGTGTGAGGGCCAGACAGTGAAGGTGGGTTGTGTCTATAAGAAGGGTGCACAGGGGACAAGGAGGTCTTCACTGAGGAGGCCTTTATGATGCGTAGTCTCTGCTTGACTGGTCTGAGAAGCACCTGGGCGGTTACTAGTGCACACCTCCAGGTGTGTCAGTGAAGGTGCGTGCACTAGTTCGTCTGTATTGTTAATTTGACACAACCTAGGCCATCTGGAAAGTAGGAACCTCAATTAAGGAATTGTCTCCATCCGATTGGACTGTTCGCGTGTCTGTGGTGCATTCTCTCGATTGCTGCTTGATGTGGGAGAGTACAGCCTGCTGTGGATGGCACCACCCTTGATCAGTCCTGGGTCCTGGGCTATTGGCTGACCAAGAATCAAGGGAGGCAGGCCAGTAAGCATCACACCTCACCCATCCATCCCCTCACCTCTGCCTCCACCTCTGCTCCTGCCTCTCTATGCTTCAAGCTCCTGCCTTGGGTTTCTGCCTTGGTTTCCCTCAGTGAAGGACTGTAACTTGTAAGTCAAACAATCTTTTTCTTCTCTCTCCTCAAGTTGTTCTTGGTCGGTGTTTTATTGAGACAATGGGAAAACCATACTAGAACAATGGATAAATGTAAATATAAATATATAATACATTAAAATTCAAAAGTAACCTGTGTTAAAAACCTTTCTGCATAGTCATTTCTGCATACTCTCCTTTGTTTCTGTTTTCCTAACACCCACAATATTATTTAACCAATAGTAGTCACTCAGTAAGTGGATGGCCTATTTGTTTTATACATAAATAAGCCAGAGGCAGAAACTGATATATTACTTGTCTAAAGTCATGGCAACACTGTAGAGACAGACATCAGACTCTGCTAAGATGCTTTACCCTGTTGAATTCTGTTTTTCTGATCCAGGGCTATAATATTTGGATGCCTAGTGGCCAACACTATTCTGAACACTCATGTTTTGGCCACATAGTAAAATGAGAAAATGTAAATACGGTCTGTCTTGTATGGCCAGTCTAGCTTTGTCACCTGGGAAGAGTCCTTGAGACGTCTTTCCTCCAGAAGGAGCTTTGGCAATGTTTTCTCATTTCAGGTGATATTACTAACTTAGGAAATGGGCAGAGGCATGAGGTGGTTTTTGCCTGTACTGATGATGAGAAGGCTCATTAAGAAGGTATATATGGTAAAATTGGAATATCCAAAATTATATTTCACAGGAAAAAAAATGTGTTATAATGAATTCAGAACATGTCTGTGTTATTTAGGGGATCCCATAATTCTGGGGAGGACGGGGTTGCTAATTTGGTACTTTGGGTGTATATTCATCCTGTTCCCTCTGGATTTGAATTTGATAATCATATGTTCAAGACCAAGTCAGGGAATACTAAGTATCACATACACATACACCTTAGTATATTGTGTGTGTGTGTGTGTGTGTGTATGCTAATTATATATGCTAGCCTCAGCCCATTGGAACTGAGGCTAGTGCATCAAATGACTGTGCAGTAAACACACAATGCCACTAACTCAACTGAGAGTGAGATTGAGTAACATCCATATACATTCCTGAAAAGAATGTGAGAGACCCATATCCCACAGTGGGAAATGTGGATGTCATCAAGGATCAAAATGCAAACTGGAAGCCAGTATCAACTATAGTTTCTGAAAGACTATTTGTTAATTTATATTACAATATCTAGACCAATTGTGGCACACCTGGAGAAGTCATATACTTCCTCTAGAACTGTTTATTAAACAAATATTCAAACTCAAACCCAGTCCTCAGCTTCTATTGCTTCTTTCTAAGGCTTTCTGCTTTATGAATATAAATTCTGAGAGGAGCTTAGCAGATTTCTGATTTGTCAGGAGCATTAGAACAACTTATCAGAAATGAATGCCAAGAATGTTTTTCTGAGAGCAGAGGAAAGGGAAATAAGTAAAGCTAACTCACTATCCCATCTACCTCAACTCCTCAAAGCAAAGGGAAGCCAACATCTTACTATGATTGTCTCCCTTTCCAACACCCCAGCGTGGATTTCAATAAGATATCTTTCTCTTATTAATTTTCTTACATTTGCTGAGTTATGGATCTCTCCAGTCTCTAGATAATCACAATTATGTAGAGAATATTGTTTTCATAAGACAGAGAAAAGGAAAGTGCTCAGGTGGATTCGAGTCAGTGAGTTATTAGCTGGAGAGGTGGCTCAGCAGTTAAGAGCACCAGCTGCTCTTCAGAAGACCTGGGTTCAAATCCTAGTACATGGTGGCTCACAACAGCCTGGAACTCCAGTTCCAAGGGATCTGACATCCTCTTTTGGTCTCTAGAGGCTCCTGGGGGAAGCAGGAATATACATGGGTCATAGGCATGAAGCAAAGTACCCACCTACACAAAACTTGAGAAGTGTCTATTATTAAGAAGGGTAAGGAATAATGATCCTGAAATGCTTGTCACTGTGTGAACACACTCCTTCACCACGAGGTCTTAATAATGATAGTGATGCTTCTACTAAGATTACAATGTAACTTTAATTTTTTTCAAAGCCCACTTTTAATAATGGTTCTTAAATGTTTTAACCTCCCTTCTAGCCTACTACCCACTAGAAAAGAAAAATTAAGGATATGGGGAAATTGGACCTGTTTAGAAATGGTTCTTTGGATCAAATCCCATCTGCATTGTCAGGAAGTCAGCAGTTGAGTTCACAGGTCAGCAGCGACAGCTCGACCCACTCACAGACACTATCATGGATGTACTAGCGGTCCAGTTCTATAGAGTGGAGATAGCAAACATGAATCAGCAGTGATGGCATGACCTAGCAGAAACAACCAAATCAGTCTCTAGATAATCACAATTATCAAATCAGTACAGATCAGCACAAGTCAGTAGGAGGGACCAGGAGGAATGCCAGGAGAAGTTTGACCGTGCCTCTCTCAATGAAGTGAAGATCAGTGAGACCAACAAGTGTTATACAGCTAGCTCTATCGGCAAGCCAAGCTCAGCCCCCATCACTGTCCATTTAGTCCTTATTTATACTCCCTCCAAACATCATGTATCCTTCATGGGTCTCCCCTCTGCACATGAGTCTGACTCAGCAAAACTCCATGTGAGTCTGTATCAGCAGACATCACTCTGCCAATCAACCAGAGTTCACTGAAGAGGCAAGAAGCCACTAGCATATCACCAGAAGTGTTTTGTTACATTTCTTTCTGTGGAGTCTCCTCAAATGGAGCTCAATTATGCAATATTAGGCAGACCAATATAAGGAATCCTTCATCATGTGTCCTTTCACTGTGCTTGCTTTAGCAGAACATCCATTCACCTGTGTCTGCTTCAGCGAAATGATCCTTCAAGAGTCTGCCTTAGAAATCTATCAGACTTTCAAAGAAGACCTAATTCCAACTCTCCTCAAAGTATTCCACAAAATAGAAACAGAAGGTACTCT